>NW_027526460.1:20243024-20284900 GCF_048455015.1 Haemaphysalis longicornis | reverse complement strand
AAGCCGGTGCCTCAACTCAAGCAATCACTCTGCGCTTGTGTCGCAAGTGGTGTGTGTACCCAGATTGCTTTAGTTGCCCGAAATGGGGGCGCGTGAAAGGTTACTGTGTCGGTACGCTGGCAAGCAGACCGGGAATCTTGCAATAGCAGTGTCGGTTATTTTTATAAGTCAATCGGCTCCCTACTGGGAATGTTTACATTATCGCTTGTTCAGTACCTGGTTTCAGTCGCTGATGATTAAACTCCCGTTAGAGCTGTAGCGGTACGATGGGGGAAGAATATCTGCGGACTCAGTATTTATCGGGCAAAAAACACACTGAGTGTGACATCCGCCTATAAGCTATTATACAGCACTAAAAACGCATCAGTTTTGACGGAGCGGCACGCGTGCATCCTATATATGCTGGTGCTTGACAAATTGCTCACATGATTGCAAAGGTAAAGGTAACCTGCAAGCGAAAGGCGGCTATTTTCGCAAGTGGCTCATGCGACCTTTGATACCATTTATGAACCCTTCATGCGGATTCTTTTTTGCCTGTTTAGGTCTTAGACTTGCCGTTTTTGCAGCGCGATAAATGAACACCTCTTCTGTGTATCCTGTAGTTCTGTCCTTGTCTATTTTGCGTAATGAAAGACGGCGCGGAAAAAGACGGCGACGAAGAATAGAAGTTACACAGGACGACACGCTTATATTCTGCGTCTCCGTCTTTTTCGCGCCTTCTATAATAATGTGCCAATACCAACTCGCCCACGGCGCACGATAAAGATCCCCAGGTGGTCAAAATTAATCCGGAGCCCTCCACTACGGCGCGCCTCATCGCCTGCGTTGCGTCGGCGCGTTAAATCCTACAATCAATCAATCAACCAACTCGCCCAACTATCCATTGTCTATTTTAATGCTACCCTAAGCGGATTTTTTTTATATTTTGTTATGTGCGAGCTCGGTGTCTAGCGAATGTGATGAAACAGCGGTTCACTAATTTAAAAACAAAACAGTACCGGCTTTCACAACGTGGATAAAACCGGAAATATCAGCGACACCAGAATGTGTTAGCAGCTGACGCGTGTACTGGAGTAAACATAAGAAATATCCCTATCTTGGCATTCTCCTGTAGGCCAAGGATAGTGCACAGTGGCTTTATTCACTAGTGTGCGTGTAAAAAAGGTAATGAAGGGTGTGCAGTCACCCTCAGGTTAGACCTTCAGGCTATAGAGATACGAAACCTGTACACTCCACATGTGCAGCGTGGCCTGTTGCAGAGAGCCTCGAAGATCTTGGAGGCATGCAGTGAAACAGCTACACTTGCAGAAGCTGTAATTTGTGCGAATCAACCGGCTTCTCTAAGTATGAGTTCCCGCTTGTAGCACCATTTCATTTCAACTAGATTACCATTAGTACCAGCATTATAAGCATAGTTACTTAAGAAGCTTTGCATGCGTGTTTACAACTTGGCGGCGGCTCCAGACGGATAACTACCCCCAGCCCATCCGCCTCCACCTCGTCTTCCCAACCAAACAACCTACCCTCTGTGCTTACTGTCCCTGGCCTGACAGCCTATACCGTATAGTATGGGCGTGTCAACGCACTGCAGACTTGCCGCCACTTCCCAAACCCCCCTCCGAGTAGTGAAGGGCTTCCCTGGCCAGCTCAGACACGGATACCCAGCTGCACCTGGTCACCCGACCAAGGCCAGCCAGTCGAAGTCAAGGAATCCAGAACCAGGGGTGCCTTTCACGGGGTGAGCCTCTGCTCGAGCCATGAGCTGAGCCATGAACATGAGCCTCTGCTCGACAAATAAAAAATATTTATTCTCCATCTCTCTCTGTATTGCAGGGACGTGTTACACAGCCCACCGCCACAGCTGCTTTCTGAATTGTGACATTTTCCACCAAATTGTTTGCGGAGCCATGTTTACGCAAATTGCAGGCCATTCGCAAGATTTGCGAACCACTAATTCAAAACAAAAATGATTACGGAAACTCCTTGTTATTAATTTCACCTCTGCCGCCACCTCAATCAGGGCCCGTTAGTGCGTAAGTAGTTTAGATTCGGTGCTATCTGCCCTTTAAAGGCCTTGCTCCAGAAAAACGAACTCTCATCATCATCATCATAACCATCAAAGAAGCCTCACTGAAACAGGGATGAGGAATCGGTAGGATACTGCTTACACACCACGTACAGACGTATCTGCAGACAACCACAAAATCTATGCGATGGTTTTTGTAGTTTTATTGTACTTAAAAATAGTGTAGTTCTTTTTATGTTGCTGATCTGTGTACCAGATAGAGATGGGCTACCCGCCGCGGTGGCTCAGTGGCTAAGGCGTTGCGCTGCTGAGCACGAGGTCGCGGGTTCGATTTCCGGCCACGGCGGCCGCTTTTCTGATGGAGGCGAAAAGCAAAAACGCCCGTGTGTACGAGATTTCGGCGCACGATAAAGATCCCCAGGTGGTCAAAATTGATCCGGAGCCCTCCACTACGGCGCGCCTCAACGCCTGCGTTGCGTCGGCGCGTTAAACCCTTCAATCAATCAATCAGATAGAGATGGGTAACACAGACCGTGCAAACCAACAAGCTAAAATTTCACACCCGTATCCGTGGCTTCAAGGCAGACATAACTTAATCTTAAGCTCGCCATAATCTTGCAACTTAAGCTCGTCATGTTAACCTTGATCTCGCGACGCATCAATGGCAACTATTGAAGGTCATTGTTCAAGGACGCTATTAGCTAACATTGTATGCTCAGCAGCTTCTTCACTGTAATACTTATATAACTACTGCATTTTTGTATCTTTTATTAAAAGAAATAACCATGCGCTCCCATCTGTCACACCTCCCTGTCCTGGGCGTACCAACAATGAAATAAATAAATGAAAAATTGTTTACCATTACCGGCATCTCATAACTAACATGTACTGATATGTGCTGCACTGTGTGTTCATTGAATTTATTGTGCTTTGCTTAGACTGTCACGAAAGCTCCGTTTCGTGGTCTGTATAATAGAATACAGTCACCTAGTTGGTTACAACTAGGAATTCGCATTCAACATTGTCTGGGGCATATATTTTTCAAATGTAAGCCCATTCCAACACCTTTAACAGGCTGGCAAATCCTAACATGCTAACAATGACTATTGCCTATTCAATCCGGTAACATGGTGTGTAATCGCAAGTTTGAGGTCAGCGGTATCCTGCTCAACAATTTACAAAGTAAGTTTGTTACCCGTGTTCCATTGTTTCTCAACACTTTTGTTGTTTCCTGTTTTCTTTCCAGCATAGAGTTATGACACTTTACTAAAGAACATTGTTGGGCAAGTCGGCACATTGTTTTTGAAAAGTTAGAGCACGGAACGCCAAACAAAAAAGAGGACGGAAGGACAAGCGCTCCTGTAGTCCACTTTTTTTGTCGCTGCGTGCTTTTCGCTCGAACTTCTTATGACGCTTTGTATTTCTGTTTTTCTGTTGTATTTTTTTTTTGCCGTACAGGAGTCATGGGTAGCTAGACTTTGCAAAAAGTTTTAAAAATTTGTAAGAGTTCCCAGAACTGCGGAGCTTCAATAGAAGAGAAGAGCCACTAAAACACCAAAAGTCAGCGCAGTTCACCACACTAAGCTGAACTATGAGGTTTTAATGCATGAAAGGTACCCTCCGGATAAGAGGAGTGTGTTGCCTGAATTGCCTGTTAGGACTATGCATCAATTTAGTAGTAGTCTAGTCTTAAGCCCGTTCTACATAAGGCGAATTTCGCCTGCGAATTCGCAGTTGCGGCGCCGCCCGTGCGCCAAAACGATTTATTTTCCTATTTTCACTGCTGCGACATATTGTCAAATGCTAAGCGGCGTTCACAAGAGAAGTTCGACTCTTCCGAACATTTGGAAATTCGCCACAGCAACGAGAATAGATCATTTGGTGCACGAGCGGCGCCGCAGCTGCGAATTCGCAAGCGAAATTCGCCCCATGTAGAACGGTCTTTAGTTTACACCTGATGTGCGGCAGAAACGGAAACACTGTACGCCGTTCGCGGCCTCCGCCCCACCAACTACAATGACGTCACGATGGTTCGTAATGGCTTTTTTTTTTTTTTTTTCAAAGCAAAAGCCTTCTCAGTGGGACCGGTGGTGTGCTGTCAGGAAACTAATTCACTTCCCCCTAGACCGGTTGGTCGACCGAAAAGCTCTGATAAGATCTATGGACGCACGGAGCGCAAACCTGGATTCCATTGTGTCTAAACGGTTACCGGAAAATCGCGAAAAAGGAACAGTTCTAGGTAAGACAATACACGCATCGATCATTGAGAAGGAGTACAACAGTATAACTCTATCTCATGAACCACTTAGGACTCGGGTTCGATTCCCGGCCGCGGCGGCTGCTTTTCTGATGGAGGCGAAAAGCGAAAACGCCCGCGTGTTCGAGTTTTCTGCGCACGTTAAAGATCCACAGGTGGTAGAAATTAATCCAGAGCCATTCACTACGGCGTGCCACACCGCCTGTGTAGCGTCGACGCGTTAAACCTCGTAACCAATCAATCGTAAACGACGTATCAGTATACGTATACATCGTTCGTACATGCGTTTACTTAGTGAGCGAAAATCGTCACATGGGTTCGTTCTCCGTTTTCGTTTGGGTCTTTGGAGGTTTGACGATCGATTGGACGCACTTTCAGAGAAGGTTGGGCGAACTTTTAGCGAACGTTTCTACGCGATTTTGACGCAGATTTGATGTCAGGAATCTTTCACGCTTCTCTAAATTTTTTTTAGGAAGGGCTGGTAAAGTTTTTGCCTTTCTCAGCCTTCAGGCATTTGATTTTTCGCCAATTACAGGTTGCCTTTCCCTCTGTGCTGTACTGTCGAATATGCGAGGAGTATTGAAGTAAAACATTTCTTTTTGAAAGTGCAGGCGCGGCATTAAGTTACGCTGAGGGGTTTTTCAAATCATTTCGCGTTCAATTCATGCAAGCAATGCTGTGCTACTTTGCTGTTGCAGGAGTGCAGCCATCTCGCGGTCAACGGGGAAACAAGGGAGTCACCACACACTCATGCCCGGTGGTACAGCGGAGCGCGAGAGTACCTCTGAGTGGGGAATAGACACACCGACGGCTTCTAGCAACGGGACGTGATGGTCCCGCAAAACTGAGAAACATAAATGTTTTAGAGGCAGCAGACGCCTGCCATTTCATCTTCACGGAACCAGCGGTATGCTAATGACGCTGGGGGTCTGAATAAAATCTGTCATGCTTATGATATTGTTTTATTTTAGCTTCTGATGAAGTTTCATGTTCCTTACAAAAATAATATTGAGGATAGGATGCAAGCGACCTGACGAAAACGTCACCATTGTACTCCGTTATGAGGAAAGAGCGAGCTGGCATCATTTGCACCGGAGGTAGTTTCCTGTACATTGACACTTTGTATGCCCACATGTTACGAAAACAGCTCATAGAGGATTTTGAAGAAGGATCACAACCAACTTTCAGCAAGTGCACAGCCCAGGGTTACACGAAAATTTGTCTGGTGAGGGATTAAACGAAGAGACAGCAATTCAGTCGCTGATATGTAGTCAGAAAATGTTTAAAGACGTTTCTGAACCCGCACTTGTTTCAAAATGTATTTCGCGTTAGTATGACGCAGTTGTAACGCGGAAATCGAAACGTCTTTACCGAGTTAACCGACGCGAAACCGATACGAACGTGTGCTATACCGATGCGAAACCGATGCAAACGCTAGCCGATGCGAACTTATTTACCGAGTTAACCGATGCTTTCGCATCGGTTAACTCGGTAAATAAAAAATATGACGTCGCACTCAAGATATGGCCCGTGCACAATGTCGAAGTGGCCGACGGACGGGACAGAAAATGGCCCACAGCTCAAAGGACTAAAAATATGAGAAATATTGCATAAACACGAATATATATATATATATATATATATATATATATATATATATATATATATATATATATATATATATATATAATTACAACCGGCTAAGACAGCTAGCATAGTTAATATGGTTCATACAGGTCAACATTGTTTCCGCCAAAGGAAACCTTGGTCCTAATTTAGGGCAAAACTGAAGTACATAAGCAAAGGTGCCAGCGGTCTTGTAATTAAAAATGCAGTTTTGATCGGCTATAATTATTACGATAAAATTAAAAAATAAGAAACCAACGAAGACGGTGTCGAAGAAAGACAAAATAAAATCAGACACAAGAACAAAAAATGTCGGCTCGAACTGCTCCAAGCATACCAAAAACGGAACATAAAAGAAGACGCGCTTAGGCCCAACAGGTGGCGCGCGAACAGTGTCAACACTGGAAAACTGAGTTGCATTGAATTAACTTTATTTGGGATCCCGCCCATGCCGACGTTCCCGGCCACAAAGCTGGCCACCAGCATGCCCGAGATCTGGTACACACCGGCGGGCTAGTGAGGAGTTCGGCGAGCCGTGGCGTGTGTGCCCCTCTTGTCCTACAAAGAAATCACACAGCACTACCGTCTGCAGCGAACAATGTACCCTCCTCCACACAAAAACCTCACAAAAGAGCAAGAACGCAACTTTCGAGGCATCAAAACCAACACCTTTCCCCACCCAATAAGAGCCCACATTCTGGCCCCCACCCTGTATTCCTCGCAATGCCGCTTCTGTGAGGCTACGGGCACGCTTTACCATATTGTGTGAGGCTGCGATAAGAACCTCAACCTGCCCCCCCTGCCCTTCCCCTCCCCTGAGCACTGGGAGAAAGCACTGTCCAGCTCGGACCCTGACGACCAGCTTTGGCTGGTGATTAGCGCCCAAGAAGCCGGACGGACTCAAGGGGTCCTGGAATAAGGACTCTTCCCCAATGCGAACTGCTTCATAGGGACGTTTATTCCTCCTCCTTCCTACGGCATAAGGGAAGAAAAGAAAAGGGAGAGTGGTACAAGAGGATGTCTGGATGTGAAGGAAGAAAAAGGCGAAAAGAAGATTCTCGTAATGCAAGGGTGAGGCTTATCATCAGCAAGATGATGATCATGACCACGCAAGGGACTTTTAATGCGTGTTTTCTCTCCTGCAGGCAAGTGTCACACATCACGTCGTGGTTTTAAATTGCGGCATTTTCCAGTAAATTGTTCATGGGGCCATCTCTCTCACATTGTAGGCAATTCGCGAAATGTGCGATACTCTACTTGTCCTTGGTGCATCCCGTACCATTTATGCGAGTTTAAACACGAACCTCAATACAACACGGATCTTCGCCTGGCTCGAGAGATGTAGGCCCAATCACCAGACGATTCCTACTTCTGATTTGTAAGCAAAGCGCGAACATTGTAGTGATTCGCATTGGAAACACCCACAATTTTCGGGCACCGACAATTTGAAGGTAGTCACTAGCGACGCCATTACCCGATGCCTACAGTTTTTTTGGAGCGGCTCTTGTGCTGGCGGCAGTTGCTTCACAGGCCAGCGCCACCACATGGGTGAGACGTCACGCCGCAAAAGCATCGCGCTGTCCGATCCGTGCATAGCGGCCCACCTGAACTCTAAGTTCATTGAAATCGTCTTCTATGTACTACATATTATGTGGTTCTCGCTAAGGTTCAACTGGATGGAATCATTTTAACCGCGAAGCTGCTCAGAAAATCGTAATTTTTCCTGCTCGCTGTTAAAAATACCAAGAAAAGGCCTAGATCACGCACGTGAGCGCATGCTTCGCGGCCACCGCCCGGCAGTTTAACAAACCAATAAAATGCCGAGCGCTCGTGTGTGCGTGCCTCGCCGCGACCGCCCAGCGTCCCCGGCGCACATTTGGCAAGCCAAGCATACCCATTTAGGGAAGACTGGCCAAATTACCAACAACAACAAAAAAAATTTGCCGTGTATCTCCTCCTTTCGTCGCAAATGTCGACAAAGGACGATAGTCTTTGTCGACATGGGTCAAGTTAATGCCTCCCTTCGCTTTCCCGCTCACCTCTCATGTTGTCCCTCTTGTGTCGAGCTCCTCCGAAGGTAAACACGCTAAAGGTTTGCTCAATTCAATTTAAATTTACCGCGTTCCACTGCTTCAGGCCGGGTGCCTCGATGTCAGCGCTGCCGTACGGCGGAGAAGCGAGTGAGTCGAGGCGCCCTACTTCACGCTTATAGAAACGCGTTTCCCTGATCCACGTGCGTTGCAAGCAGAACGTGGAACCTATCTAGTGGAACCTTTCGTCACTGTTGCCGCTTGAATTTTAAAAATGCCACTAGAAGCTATAGTGGCGCGGGCGGCTGCAGGCCAACGTGTGAGTTTTTTTTTTCTGGAGTAGATGTAGCATATCATTTCGCAAAAATCAAGCATCTATGAATTTTGTTATAAAGGAACACTGTAGACATCCCTTGTGTATTAATTATCTGTCTTATATTTGCGTAATGTATTGTTATTGTTCGAGAATGTTGACAATTATGAACATATAAACCAGACTTAGACGTTTAGATTTCGCTGTGAGTATATAAGACTATTGCGGAGGCTTCGTTTGAGTTTGGCCGGGTGGCTGAATCGAGTCACAGACAGACAGACAGACAGACAGACCAAAATTTGTGTGTTTGAGTAACCCAAGAAAGACTATTGTCTTTGAAAGACCAGAGCGTTCACCGTAATCCTGGCAACACTTGCTCGGAATGAGAAAGACCCGTCATAGCGAACGCCGCTCCAAGGTGATGTCCAGTGGTTACCACTTTCAAAAAAAATGAAGGAAGCTCACAATTATAGCAACAGTGATGGAGTAAAGCTCGTTTCGGCAGGAAAAAGGAAGCAAATCGGCTGCAATCGCGGATTTAAACCGCGTGATGGTCGTAAAGGCTCTGTACAGCTTCGCTACCTTCAAGACTTACGCGTTTGTGTGAGCTTCTTTAATTTTTTTTTTTTGCTATCTCTCTTCTCATAGGTGCCGTATCAGGTGCGCTTGAATTGCAAAATGAGGAATGATAGCTCCTTACAGAGAGAACAATGAGTGACGATCTAGCATAACGGTGCAGCTCATGTTCTTGACATAATTTTCGTCGAGCTTTTGTCCTTTGTTCGCCGAACTTCGTACGCCGTTTCTGATCATTTTTTTTATTTTGCACGTCCATCGAACCCAAGAGATATCACATTCTCAAAGCTCGGCTTTATCAAATTCAGTCATACGTCCCTAAAAAGCGCGACATAATGGTGATCCGCGTTTCCGCCAACTTTTCCAGAAGAATTCGGATTAAAAAATTAGCAGTGGCTTAGCTCGGCTATGCCAGGATATACGTAGCGTGAGCTAAGATTCAGCTGGTTATTCTTAGGTTTCCTGGTTTTCTAGGATTAGCTGATTTTCATGCTTACTGCTGCTAAAACGATTTTCAATCCAATCCAATTCAATCCAATCCAATCCAATCCAATCCAGTCCAGTCCAGTCACTGCTCCTCGTGCATGTGCAGCACGGCTCTCCAGGAGCCACGCCAAACGGCTATCAAGCGGCTCCAGCGCACCGTCAGACTTGGCTACTGCGAAACGGAGACGCACAGCTGGGCACGCGCCGGCGCCAGTGCGTTTGCCGCAGCTATGACGTAGCACTCCTTTGGAATGCGCAGACCTGCGAATGGGCATACCCAATTCTCTACACACCCGTACCCCAATTGGATTGGATTTCCAGTACAATACAATTAAATCCAATCCAATCCAATGCTCCTCGCGTTTGCGCAGCATGGCCCTTCAAGGTCCACGCGAAACTGCTCAACCTCGGCCAGTGTAGCTTACGCTACAAAACTCAGGCCTTTGCACCAGCGACTCTCGCAAATGGACTTCATCAACTCGCAGCGTGAACACAAAGGCGTTTAGAGAACAGGCAGCTTGCTTTGTGCCTACGAGATAAATATCGAGCATGGGAATGTCCATGTAAACCCATATCCGCACTACGAGCCTTTTATTTGATTAATCATCTTCGTGCATGCAATGGAAGATTGAACCCACCCGCCGTGGTGGCTATGGGCTAAGGAACGGCGTAATAGTGTCTGTGTATACGAGATGTCGGGTTCAGTTTGCCGGCCACGGTGGTTTTCCTCTGCTTTTTTTTTTCTGGTAATCGAAAAACAAAAACGACAAAAAGAAACTGTCGGCGAGATTTCAGCGTCGATAAAGATCCCCAAGTGATCTCGGTCCACCTGATAACATAAAGTTTACTCTCAAGGAGTTTTTAACAACACTTTACTCTCATGTATTTGCCACATCAGAAGTAACTAAAATGATCATTTCCTTTTATGTACGTCGCTCTTCCTCCCCCCCATTTCCTGTGCCTCACTGCTCGCTCGGTCGTCGATAGAGGGCGGGAGTAAATTGTTTGGAGTGGTTCGTAGCGCGAGCGGCCGCGTTCTCGTTCGTTCCATGCCAGCTGTGTTACTCCTGACAGCCACCTGTGAAGCCCTCGGTTGCCGGTATGAGTCATAGGAATGCCAGACTTGTTTGCGTGCATAAATCAGCTGCAGGTAATAGCTCGGACGCCCAGACGGGAACATAATAAGGCGAAACTCTTTCTGGGGCCTCGGGCAGCAGACAAGTGCGAGGTGTTCGTTCCGCGAGCTGTTTCTAAGTTAGGAAGCGTCTACACTGCTCTGTACACGCTGATACGTTACCTGTCGTTCCGCATGTAAGGGAGATATGCGCTACTGATAACTGAGTGCTACTTGTCTCTGAAGAGGGTCGACTGCAAGCATAACAGAAATAAAATGCCCGAACGAATGACGCGAGAAGTGCGAACGCGGGAAATTCGAACTGAATTGATTAAACATGCATTGCACTTATTACGGGTGTTTGAGAGTAAAGAGGCAGAGCGGTGAACGGTTGAAGGGATAGACAAGAGAGGGGGTTACTTGGCAGGGTCAGCAGAAGACCGTCGCCTTTCAATGATTTTTGTACCGAAGTAACCTGACACGCGGCCAATTCTACAGGCGATAGTCTTTCTTGGGCTACTTGAACGGCCAAATTTTGGTCTGTCTGTCCGTCTGTCACTCGATTCAGCCACCCTGCCAAAATGAATCAACTGCGCAATAGTCTTATATACTCACAGCCAAATCTAAACGTCTAAGTCCGGTGTTAATGTTCATTCTTGTCAACACTGTTGAACAAGAACAAGGCATTACGCAAACATGAGGCCTTGAATCAATACATGAGTGATATTTTCAGTGTTCCTTTATTAAAAAATTTACTGATGCTTGCTTTTTGCGATAGCAAATAAAATACTACATCGACTGCAGAAAACGGTCGCCTGCTGTTGCCCGCGCTACCTGGCGGAATCCTAAAAAATCAAACGGCAACAGCAACAATAGGTTCCACTAGATAAATTTCGCGTTTCTCTTGGAACGCACGTGGAGAAGGGCAACGTGGTTCTATAAACGTTGTAGTCGGGTGCCTCGATTCACGCGCGTCTCCGCCGTAGGGCAACGGTGGCATCGAGGCACCCGACTGGGAGCAGTGGAACACGGTAAATTTAAATTTACTTGAGCAAACCCCTCGCGTGTTATCTTTGGAGGAGCGAGATGGCAGAGGAACAAACAGCATGAGATGTGAGTGGGAAAGAGAAGGGATGCATTTACTCGCCAGGGGCGCCAGTCGACTATCGTCTTGCGTCGACATTTGCAACCAAAGGAACAGATACATAGCCTTTTTTTTTTCGCCACAACCCCCGCCCAACACTTTTCTATTTTTCAGGGTTTTTCTCTCTCGCTGCTTGAGTAATCACATTTAATGTCAATATGCCCGGTCGAGAGCGTTATCTGCTCTCCTTATGAATCTTCCAGTTAAGAAGTTTCATGTACCTATAGACCCCGCCAGGCTCTCTGCCAAACATTAGTTTCGAGAGGTATGACAGGCGGTCCAACGTTGCCGCAGCGCAAAAGCGATATGCAGAGCTGGGCGAGTCGAAGCGCCTTCGTTCGCTAAACGCTGCATTTATTCCAGGTGTTTCCTGCTGTTTGTTCAAACAGAGATTACGGAATAGCCGGTTGCGAAAACCCGGCCAAGATGCTTGGCTTTGCCTCGCTCGATTCTGTTTCGCCAACTGTACGTGTGTGGCTCGTGGGGTTAAGTTCAAGCTTGGAACTCAGATTCCGCGCCGCTTGTGCAAATTGGCTTGTTGACTCCGTCGTCTGACCGCATGCAAAACGCCGCGGTTTTCTTTCACATTAACGGAATCTTCGAATCGAGCTGCGCGCCATTGTGTGATAAGGACAATTGCAAACGGCGAACTTTCGTGGTTACGTCGAAGTTCTGGAGCAGTACTCGAGGAAACAATCAAATTTCTGGCTAGGCTAGATGTTCAGACGACGTACTTATGTGTGCGTGCTTGTGTGCGTGCGTGCGCGTGCTTGTGTGCATGCGTGTGCGTGTGTGTGCGCGTGCGTGCGTGTGGGGGAGGAGAGAGGGGATCGCGAAGGTATAAAGTATACCTTTACAACTTCAATTCACCTCGAAACGTTTCAATATAGCCCTCTTCGATACAGGTCATTTTTTTTTTTGGAGTCGAACGCACCAAAAGCATTCCTACAAAAGTTTCGGTAACGCGCGACTTTACGGCGCGAAAACGAGGCTCTTAATTGAAGTCTTCCATTTAAAAAACGCAATGCGTCACACGATTTGTACGGTGAACGGGGTCGAAGGCAGTGAAAAAGAACGTGCTTTTTACTCAATCAGCAAAATTCAGCCGCGAGACGTGCTATACACACTATTTACATTTTCAAGTTGCCGTTCCGGAAGCTACCTGCAGCCTCGGCCCAGGCTTCTGGAAACACCTCGCGCGCTGATAAAAGCAAAGGAGTACAGAAAAAAAAAAAAAAGCTTTTTAGAAGAGACCTTAGCAACCAAAGACCGGAAAGCTCCCGTCAGCCGTACGTGTATTCGGCATGATGTACGACATACACGTCCCGCTTGGAGTGGCTGTATAACAGCCCTTTGCGCTCATTTTCAAACCATTGCTCCACTCCACGCGCAGCGCCGGCGCATGACGAGCGCGAAGCAGTTATTCATCCTAACGAGTGATCCAGTTGTCGCGAACTTGAGGCCGGTGAGTCACCAACCGCAATAATTTCCTCCGTTTTTATTTTTATTTTCATCTCGGGCTAAACGCTGCAGCTTAAGGCAAAGCGGCGGACGTGATCTGCTGCGGCAATACGAGACGGAAAGAAAAGGGAGCGGAATAAAAACGAATTCAGAAATAGCGCTGATGGCGGCGCTCGCCGCACGCAGATACACCCCGCGCCGGCGCACCCTTGTCCGTGGCTCAGCCGGTCGAAAACAAAAGCGGCGCTACGCGAACGACCGGGTCACCAGAACGAGGCCCTCTCGCACCAATGCGCCTCCGAAGCCCGCAGCAGAGTCATGCGACGCCGGCCGAGCTTGTATTTTTCGTTTACTTCTTTTCCGCGTGGTCGGGCGCGATAGAATCAAGTGAAATTTGCGGCGCCGCCGCTGCTCCTCCTACGGCCGAACAAAGGAAGCAGCGGTGGCCAGTGGCGCAGCCTAGAAATGCAAGGTTGCTGCGTCTTGCGCCGGGTCGAAGTGCCACGCCGGCGCCGGCGAACGCAGATATAGCGCACGAAATGAGAGCAGCAACTGCGTTACAGATTTGGAATCAGCGGCGGCGAAGTGGCCGTTCTTCTGCTCTTTCTGCCTGTTCTTCCTCCTCGTCTTCCAATTGTTGTTGCCTTGGTAATTGAACATTTGTGTTGGTTTTTCACTGTCAAGGAAGACCGTTACACAGCGTCCCAAGTTATAATAGAGGCGTAAGCTCTAGTCGCTATCCCATATCTCGGACCTGCCACTTGTCTTTATTGTCTGCTATTTTTTAAGCATGGTCACGTGAAGCATGCTCACTCACTCACTCACTCACTCACTCACTCACTCACTCACTCACTCAAATGGGGCTAAGGGTCACTCAAAGCAAGCGTCTTTGTGCGAGAGGAATTTCGTATTTCGCGTCCCATGAGCAACCACAAACAGAATCGTTTATAACTTTCCTTTAGGGCGATAGCTTGTGCAATTGCTTAGCAGCATTCTCAGCATGGTTGCTGGTGGGGGCGCGAGTAGATGATCCACCGGGTTGGCCGAAAAATCTGGACGGTAATTGGGGCGCCCAATGGTCAAATGTCCGCTCAACGGGTAAGTACGAAAAAGTGCATGAGAGCGTCTTTCACCGCCCATATGACCGCACAAAGCCGGAATTTCTTGCACTGTGCACATGACGCCCATAGAACGCTGTGACAGGCTGCGTTCGGCCCCTGAAGCGACCTAAAGTGCACCAAAAGCATATTTTCGTTTTAAAAAAAAGTGAACAGAAGTACTGTAGGAGAACATTTTTTTGAATAAAAAAGGTCACTCGACCGAATAAGCGGGGCAGAATGTAAATAAAAGGACGTGAAGTTTGCGCCGTACAGCCAGACATTATTACTCATGCAAAATAAAATACGCGCGGTTAATGTAGAAAACCATTAAAAACAGGTCCGTTCCCTAAAGAAATTAATTCTGACTTCCACTCCGAATTCTGACTTCCACTCGAACCATGCCGTTAGCACGCAAATGCAAAAAAATCCACGAGCACTCGACTATGAAGGACAAGACTAAAGACCAAGCTAGCAGTTGTGCCTTTTCGATTAACGGCCGATCATATAGCATTCTCATCACAAAGGCTGGTTCACACTAGCATAACCGGGATTTGCCGCTGTTTATCTGATTGTCGCTATGAGGCTAATCACGTTGATTTCTGTATTTAATCTCACGCATATTGAGTTAGTTCCTCTCTTTCCATTCACATACAAAAATTCTAGAATGGGAGTGTGGGCAGCACATTTTTCTCGCTGCTTTTTTTTTTTTTTTTGTCAAAATCTCTCACTTGGGAACTTTTCATCTTGGTAGACCCTCGGTGTTACGCACACATGAATTTTCGGAATTCGTTATTAAGTGAAGTTAGCTTGACCGACTGCATTTTAAGTTACAAGCAAGATGTACTAACGGAAACACTGCCGGTGACGATACCAGCGACTCGAAACTTACGCATCGAATGCGTTTCATTAGAGGTGTGCTTCCTTTGTTGTCGAATGAAAATGTCTATACATATTTACGGAAGCCTGGCATATGTGGTCACTTATTTCCGTGCCTAACAAATTCAGTGCTTCGTATCGTTAAAGGGGTACTGACACGAAATTTTCGTGTTAAGTTTTTTTCGCTGCTATGGGTGCCTACAGCCTACTAATCATCGAATGCCACATTAGAGGGTCGATAGCAGCGTAAATTATTATTTACAGCTTTGTTTATTTGTGTCAGTTTCGGTTTCGACTAAAGGAACACCGAGGCGCCTGCCATGGCAGGAGGGCCCTCGTGACGTCACCGTTCTGGATGAACCACAGTAGGTATAAACGCGCGCTCCTTTAACTGGCATAGCTCCCCTGTTTCGTACTACGGGATAGATAACCACCCGCCCTAATAACAACCGCAATATGTGGCCGCGTCCGGTCAGAGGGAAAGTTGCCCAACGCGCATCATTTGGGGCTGAGCTGCCGAGACAGCTGCATTTATTCTATATGTCTTTTCTATATTATTTCCATGTGCGCCCATCGGAATGTCATTGTTTTCGGTCGAGAGTTGGAACGAACATTCTACAGACGTGATTTATAAGCATCAGCCTAGACAGAAAGAGAGAAAGACTGCGCGGGGATTATAAAACCCGCGGGTTTGAAAATCTCAACTATGCGGATTGCACTGTCGAAAACGAACAGAAAAGTATGGTATTTTTTTAGTGTGAGTTAAAGGGAGTTTGAAGTTCAGCAAAAACAAGATTGTTTCATTACATCGCACTTGCAGCAACAAGTCAACTGACTTTTTTAGTCATGTTCAGCCTTCTCACTGGGCAGGCAACATCTCGTATTCCAGCCTACAGCTGCGGAAAATAAAACCAAGCATCTACAACAGGTCAGGGGTTACCCCCGCCCTACTAGAAAACGTTGTCGCCTGTGCTCTCACAAGAAGTCTTTTCAGAATTCTAGGAAGAGTGACCGGCGTCAAAGACTATCAAGAGAGAGAGAGAAAGCTCTTTATTAGAGGAGAAAGCCGAGAGGATCTGCTGAATTGCGTTACTCTGCTTTGCTACTCTGTTGTGCGTTAATCTGTTGTGCGTTAATCTGTTGTGCGTTAATCTGTTGTTACTCTGTTGTGCGTTACTCTGTTGTGCGTTAACAGTGACTTTGTAAGGACTTTCAAGCGCCTATCTTTTCAAGCGCCGTGTTTTTTTTTTACCCCATACCTTTATTCCCTTCCCAGTCATGACTACCGGCCTTTTGTTCCAATAATGTCTTTCATTATTAATTCACTTGGCAATGTTTCCTGCCAATGAATTAAGATTTCATATGTAATCGTTGTAATCTAACGTAAGCAGGAACTGGCAAGACCGCCACATACGTGTTTTTTAATAAACACATACTTAATGACCTACATTTGCGGGGGAAGAAAAAAAAGAAAGCATGAAATAAAGAAAGAAAGAGAAAAAAGACAGAAAGAAATAAATAAAGAAAGAGAGAAAGAAAGGTTACTATCAAAGTGAGCCGAAGCCTCGTAAGATAAGAAGGCCTCCACATGCGTCACGATATCTTCATCGACTATTAAACTTTACTTGGTAGTAAAACGAAATAGTTAAATGTTAGTTCGATGGGATGAGGTCGTGCTGTTGGTCAAAAAAAAAAAAAAAACGAGGGTTGAGCGAGAAGTTTTCGACTGTTGACCTTTTAATCGGGCGGCTGTTCAGGGATCCCTTATATAGCAACAGCAATAAGCCAAATGAGCAACCTGATAGTCTGTAATGAGGCAGAAAAACTGCGGCTGCACAGTGAAACGTAAAAACCCGCATTGACGTATACGTACAGCTTCTCAGTTCACTTCCACGCTGACGCATCACAGTCAGCTAAAGGAAAATTCCGACGCGGCCCTGAAAGCGTTGCGCACGTCGATCCAGTATAACGTTCAGAGCGTGCCTCGAATGCGCTGCTACGTAGTACAGGCTCGCGTTTTTGTATAATCACTTGAGCACAGTAGCCGGAGGATTACACGACGTCGCGCTGAAAGCTGGGATTGCCGCTGCTCATAGAAATTAATGATACACGCGCGGCAATTGTTTTTTTTTTTCTTTCTATGCGTACTTTCTATGCCCTCGTACCGACAAATGCGAGTCCTAACACGTGGAACGTGCATATATCGAGATCTGCTACGCGTTAGGTGTGCGAACTTAATGCGTACTGTGTGTTTGCAATATCTGAGTGCCGAGTCATACTATAGTCTACAGTGTGACGTATCGAAGAACGTTGTAGAGGTTTATCAGGTACTATACGTTCAATGTTATTTATAATTTGGGCATCTCATTGTCTTTTTGTTTTGTTTTACAGTGTAGCCGATAATCGCACGCTCATTGTAATCTTTCATGACTCCGCTGTTGTTGTCGCCGTTCATATAACATGTAAACGGGAAAAATATTACTTAATGACCCTATTCTGAATGATATGATGCCACGTTCTAAAGCAAATGGCATCTTCCGTCTTAATGAGAAGGAGTGTTATTCTTCCTGTCTTCAATAAAATAGGAGCAACCACACTTTCATCATAATTACCTTTCCGTCTCGTCCAAACGGGCGCAAGATATTTTTTTTTCGTTGCCCTTTGTGTGTGATACTCGACTTCGTTCTTCTAAATGTTGACACGTCCGAACCAAGCGGCCGCATGCATTCTCGTATTTTAATGTCAAGCTGCGTATGACTCACTCCTAGGGATTTCTTTGCGTTATTGTCCACAGAGGCATACGGTATGCGGCAATGCCAATGTCCTTGCAAATAGTATCTGGCTCGCAGTCTAATGCAGATATCCCGGGGAAAAATTATTGTTTAATTGGTCATTAAGACGACCTTATCGTCGCGGCAAGTGCTATTAACTTGTTTTAATTAGTTATTCCACCATGGAGTTTGTAAACAACTCGGAATTCTTGTCTGCGGCCAATACATTGACTTTTACAGGAGAGGAATGGTTACACAAATTCGTGCTTTTTTTTAACTATCATGAAACATATTTAATGGCTGCTGGAAGGACAATACAACTGTTTGAAACTTTATCTCAGCAGATACCATGGGTAACTATCGGTCAGTTTTAATACAAACATTATTAAGCCTCCGCTCCTGAGCCTGCATCACAAAGCAGCCGTGGAACGGAGAGCCCATGCGTGTCTGCTAGGACGAAGCTGTAGTTCTTTGAAAATTTACTCAGGTAATTAATTCAGAAAAATTCCCAATCGCAAATTAGAAACAATCGTATCTTGATATCTGCGCTCACTCAGACTGCGCTTCGGTCACTCACCTCGTAAATAAAGTATCGTTAAATTAAAATTCGAATCGCATTTGCCATTCATTTTGTAACACTATATTCATCACGATTTTAACAGCTGCTTTGTCCAATCATGTGAGCAGGGCTGGGTATAAATCTCTTTTTTTTTAATATGAGGGCTATTTTCTCCCCAGCCCATTCTTTTTCCTTCTCTCTTCATCTCCGGCCTTCGCAAACATACTCCTGTTCGACATTATTTACGACTTTGTTTGTCCACGTCTATTCCTCGCACAATGCCCTGTTTTTCTGCCCCGTTGTCTTCGGGGTACACGTAGTATACAGTTCTAAGAGGCTGTTGCTCGAGTCCCCTGAATCTGAGTCACACTTCTCAAAAATTCTTTGGCGATGACACACACTTCGCGCAGCTGCGGGCGAACCGCCTCTAGACCGAGAAATAAAGGCAGCGGGTCGCATCCGTCATTTTCTCTCCACCCCTCTGTCACAGCACCGTTGCGAGCAATTCAGCTGCACCGCTAAAGAATGCTGCCACGCGTCCGCCATTCGCATGTGTGAAGCGTACACCCCTTTCTAATCCTCCCGTATCGACCTTTTCAACTTCTTCCTGGGGGCTGCCATTTTATCAGTGGGCTGTGCTAGCGGCCCTATAATTGGTGCAGTCGACAGGAATATGCAACTGCGCATGCGCAACACAGCCCAGGACATGTCCTGGGGCGGTATTCTCGTAACTGTCCCTTTTGAAAACGTCCCTTTTGAGTCCCTTTCATCGTGACGTACTTCCGGTTAAGCAATGGGCGCTAACAGTAGGTTTGCCGCGCTTGCGTTACGTCACTTCCGGTAGTTTGCTTTTAGCCAATCAGGGCTCGCCAAAAGGGACAAACTCGAGAATACCGCCCCTGATCTTATGAAAGATTAACGGATGAAAAGGTTTATAGTTGCGACGCCGAGAACACGTGATGTTTCGGCTGCCTATGTCTACGCTATGCGTGCAGGTGCATTCAAAAGTAAACGAGGCGCGTCTTCGTGCAATTAAGAGAATGTCTATCTTACGAGACCGTCCGCATGAAATGCATATGTGCGGCCGGATTTTAATTTGGAATGACTGTCTTTAAAAGTCACTTCAAGGCTGCTCGTTCTTTAATTCTTCTTCTCTTTAATTGTCCCATCCATGCTCCGTTTACTTTTTATTGCACCTGTACATGACACGCAAAATGTATGCCGGGCGGGAATGCTTACGAATCATGAGAGTACGGTCTTTCCAAGGTGCCTGCACCCTTCATCACAAGCCAAACAGTTTTCCTTGTTATTGTGTGTGTATGTGACAGATTATTCACTTTCCGATTGATCCTACAAGTACACGTGCTGTCGTAAGTAACTGGAACAAGCATTTGTGAATATCGCAAAATATTTGTCTTCCTGTCTTTATGAGAGCCATTACCGGTTTACACGAAGTTTTTTTATTATTATTAGAAAGGGCTCAATTAAACGCACACAAATGCAGTCAGGCAGTTTCTCGAAGAAAAATTACCGTAAATTTACGAGACCATGTTCCAATAACTTTTGACGGCACCTGTACATTCCGCCAGTTGGGACTCTAAAGCGGCGAAAGAGTGGCTTACAACAATCGTATTCCCGCCCCTTCTTGGGTGACTTGTCTTTGTGCTGTCCACTGCAGTGTACAGCACAAAGACAAGTCACCCAAAGTATATCCATGGATATACTGAACGCAATTTCCATGCGTGGCTGACGTCATCGACAGTCCGGAACAATATGTCGTTGTTATGCATTATCTTACCACTTCTGTGCTTGTATACATTGTTTATTTTGTTCCTAACAGTCTTATCCCAAGACATGATCCCAATCCTAGGGCTTCAGATTTTTATTGAAGGACATTGTATTTCCTGCAGAAAATTTTATTATTAAAAGGCTCTAGGGCCTCTAGTCCAATATCATGTCACGCGGGGTCGCGTTACAAACGGATGGACGGACGGATAAACAGATTTTGGGGGCGAGTAGACAGGAAGTGCTTCCGCGTTAGGAAATCTAGGCCTAATTACCTTTTGGGGTGATTTTTGCGTCCGCGCCTATCGCTTAGCCACCTAGCACCCATTTTAGAATTCCTGATCGATCTGAAGGTGTCAGTGACCGTTGCAGTAACAAAACACTGTCAAGCACCCGTCTGTTAAGTGACTGACCTAACGTGAATGGCCTAATCACGCAGAATCCGAAACCCGTAGCCTAAACGCGCAGCGCGCGCTCTTCTCGGAAAACGGTTAGGAGACTACCTCTCCGGATCAACCTAAATTACAGCACGACTGCTTAATCGTTCGGTCTCCCTTACTTTCGGTCGGAGAGCCCGCGAGACTTCTTTCGGCCACCAGCGAGTGCTTTAAGGGGGACTCACCTGCTAACATTCCTATGGCACTTACTGCTTCGTGACCCACGGACTTAAAAACCATCGGGCAGCAATACAAAAAGTTTTGCAGGTACACGGAAATCCTCCAAATGGCCTATAGATTATTTCGAAAAAGTGTCATTTCTGTACTGAAACAGAAACAGAACTCTCGCTTCTCTGACAGCTAGCGCCATCTAGCGAAAACTTTATAAACCGAAGTGTGTTTCTTGCTTATTTTTTATTTTAGTAAACAAATGATATATATCTAAACGAAGCAAACTAAGCCGTCAGGAACATTTTCATGTCTGTAAACCTTTTTGCGTCGGTACACGAGCTTTTTCAATCCAGTGGGTCATGGATTAGGAAGTCCCAGAGGGAGAGAGAGAGAGAGAGAGAGAGAGAGAGAGAGAGAGAGAGAGAGAGAGAGAGAGAGAGAGAGAGAGAGAGAGAGAGAGAGAGAGAGAGAGAGAGAGAGCTTTAATGAAGACCCTCGAAGTTAGTCGAGCCGTTGCGCTGGCTTGCTACGATAGATGATAGAAAGAAAGCAAAGAGAAAGAGACAGGGAAAAAGAGTAAGAAAGCAAAACACAAACGAAAGAAAGAAAACAAAAACTGAGAAACTATAAAAATGAAAAGATGTCGTTTGATGCGCCCAAAATTTTCAATCACAAAACTCTGTCCAGTTCTGTGCTCCGAAGAAACTCCAAGGTGAGTAAGTGCCTCCTGACGCTTGGCCACAGGCTTGCACCTCCCGCGAGGGTGCCCTGGTGCGACGTGTGGGGCCTGGGGCTCTGAGCGGCCTGGCGCTTCTTTTCCAAGCACTGGGTGCATTGCTCAGAGCAGGCGACGAGTGCGCACACTTGCACGTCGCCCTTTCCGACTTCCCACACAACAGCCGCTTCGCGCACTCGATTGTTTTCACGCCAGTGCTGTTCATTGCACAGAATACACGCGTATCTAACAGGGCTGTTGACATTTAAGTAAACGTATCTGCTCGAAATATGGGCGCCTTCATTAGACGACACTACTCTAGCTGTCCTCCTAAGGCACTGCTGCACAGTGGCGTTTCAGTTCCTAATATGACCGATACCATCAAATGGCGTCCGTTCTTTATTCTTCTTTACTAGCCCACCTAGGCGTCCTCACACTCTCCGTATAACCATGCATCGACACAAGTTGAAGCTCGCGAAAGTAAACTCGCAGTCGCATCATACGGACTAGTTTTATCAAGCTAGACTGACGGTACGTTGAGGCACGCGTCTTTACACAACTGATAAAATATGCTTCGCATACCCTGAGCGGCTCTCGAAGAGATCTGTTTTAATTTTTTCAGACTATTAAAGCGGCATCTTGCAGCCCCGCTTTAAATCCTACCCGTCCCTAATCTGAGCCACAAAAATACGCTCCGGACACACTTCTTATAATCACGCGTTACCTCTGGTCCATGGTCTACTGGATCCCGTTCCCCAGTCAAGCCAAACTAAGATAATTGGAGTGTGGTCATCGTACCACCCCTGATACGAACTACACACCCAACTCCAACGACAAAATCTTTGGGGTGAAAGCTTCGCGTTGAAATGCTTCTGATTCAGTAACACCGCTTTTCGCAGTGGCATTTCTTGCGGTGACCGTTATGCAAGAACAACAGGGCCGCGCGAACAGCGATCCACAACTGCGCATTCCCGATGTTTGTGTATACGGCATCCCAGGCGCCCGATAGGCGCTCACCTTGCATAAAAGCATGTCGTGCGTTCTCACATCCTCGGTACGTGTACTGGCGCCCCCGTGTTGTTTACACGACCCGAGTTGTCACTCCGATAGAGCGCAGGGATCCATCCAAGCCGGGCGCGAGGCATGCGGCCAGGTTTTCTATTTCGGTGCAGGCATGTTGACATTAATGCGGCGGTGGCGTGTTCATTTTAACGGGGGAGGGGGCGCGGCGTTCAGGAAGAGCAGGCGCAAGGTGTATCACAAACGGGCTCTGGCGTCGCGCAGGCGGGGTAAGCAATTGGCCCGAGTCATCGTCGCACCTGACCCCGAGTCCGCGGTACGCAACCGCGCGGCGCCGCCCCGTCCGCAGGTTGGCGCGGGTTTGCATGCCGCTTGTGAGTGGCGTCCAGCCAGCCGAGACCAGCGCATTACCGCCAAGTGACACCGCTTGGTTCGCTTTTGATGATATAAATCACGAAGAGGTGGACCATTTTTCAACGTAATGAAGTCCCCTGTCTGCTCCGCAACACTTTACTCTGCAGCCACGCGATACACTTGAAGACGAGACTGAGCCAAGTTTTACCGCGCATCTAGCAAGACTGTGAACCGAGAGAGGAGGCGACTCATTGGCGTGGTCCTTCTTGGTCTTGCTGGTGATGATCATGTTGCTATTAAAACCGTCCCTGCTTCAAATAGAACGCGCAATTTGGGGAAGTGAATCTTACTAAGGTACTGAGTTGGGAGAGTTGGTTTGAGCTGAGCATATTGAAAAACAGCGCGAATGCGGTACTGTGAAAAAGGCTCAAGTACTCGACTGGGAAACGAAAAGACTATGTGAAGCATTCGAGTTTGTCTTTTTTGCAGTCAGGTCTTCTCGCTGTCTTCCAATATGTTCAGAGAAGTCCATTAATCGGCTTCTTTCGCGTGTATCCGTCAAAGGAAAAAAAAAAAACGTACCACCGGATAACAATCTGTGCGTGCCACGAAACAATGCCCAATACAATCTCTGAGTGGGAAAACAGATGGTTGCAAGCTAAAAGGATGTCAATTTCAGTTTCACGATATCTGATTAACAATCATTACACGGAGTTTATGCGTGATTCGCAACCATGTAGGAGGCACGGGCCACTTATCTGATGAGAGACCGGATGCGTACTGATCTAAGATGACCAAAATGCGGACCACTCTTTCACAGCGCACATGATAGCCAAGGATGTGTTGTACCGGCGCACTAAATCTCTACTTTCAGAGACTAACAAGCAAAGTCATGGCGGCATGCATTGTTCCCTGTATGCGCTGTGCTTTGCTTATAAAGTGGTGAAAAAGAGCTGGGACCATCCCTGCATGGTTTGCAATGAGACTGAAGCACGAGCTACAACACCGAAATCGTCATGTGTTCACTGGTAATTCGGACTACCCGAAAGTTCCAGTGTACTTGGCCCGTGTGGGTGAGTAATTACACACCCAGCATACACTAAGACCACGTATCAGTCCATCACACGATATAGCTAATCACCGCCGTGCACGTTCTGCTGCTGAAAGTCCACTACATCGTCATCATCATCATCATCATCAGCCTATCTACGCCCACTGCAGGGCAAAGGCCTCTCTCATTATTCTCCAATTACCCCTAACTGCGCTAACTGCGACCAATTGATCCCCGTGTATCTCATCTGCCCATCTAACTTTCTGCCACCCCCTGCAACGCTTGCCTTCTCTAGGGACCCACTGTTTCCCTCAATGACCAACGGTTATCTTGCCTTCGCATTACATGCCCTGCCCACGTCCATTTCTTCTTCTTAATTTCTACTATTATGTCCTTAACACGCGTTTGTTCCCTGACCCACTCCGCTCTCTTCTTGTCTCTTAATGTTACACCTATCATCTTCCGTTCCATTGCGCGCTGAGTCGTCCTCAATTTAAGTTGAACCCTCTTAGTGAGCCTCTAAGTTTCTGCCCCGTAGGTGAGTACCGGTAAGATGCAGCTGTCATACACTTTCTTGTTAAGGGACAATGGTAGGCTGCCATTCATTATCCGAGAATGCCTGCCGAATGCACTCCACCCCATCCTTATCCTTCGAATTATCTCTGCCTCATGGTTGGGATCCGGGGTCACAACTTGGCCTAAGTAGATATATCCGCTTACTACTTCCACGGCCTCGCCACCTATCTCAAACCACTGTGCTGATCGAGGTTATTGATCATTACTTTACATCGTACATCGATGTAACCAGTACATCGTACCAACTTGTAATGAAATTGTTACACGAATGGACCACGCCAACCGGGTGTGCTTTGATATAATTTTAATCTCGGCGTAGTGCGTTGATTCGCATGCAACGCGAGAATTGCTCCCAGGAGCTTCCCCCCCCCCCCTTTTTTTTTTTTTTTTGCTTTCCCCGGTGATAGCAGTAACTGAGACCTCGAGGGACCTGAACGTTCTTTTTTCCACCGCAAATCTAGATTCATTCTTCACCAAGGAAACAACGTGGCTGTCCTTGTGGCAAATGTCTTCTAAAGTTTTGTATCGTTTGAGGGACACCCCTCAGGGCAAGTCTCCATCTCGTCACAGCACCGAGACGGAGTCTTTCGTTTGTAGACAAAGATCCTTACTTCAAGGCAAGCCGGAAAACGCTAACTACTGCTTTCCTTACACCATGACCCCCGGAGGCGACAAATAATAACAAAAAGAAAAACATCATCAAAACAGCACAGGGAGCAGCTGATCCCGGTTGCCCCGTCTCGTTCAGATCACGTTCGCGCCGTATGGCACACCCCGCCGTGCGGCAGCAGCAACATCAGTTTCCAAATTGGTCGGGCAGGTTGGGTCCGGGACTCCAGTGAAACCAGTCACTAGGGGAGAGGCAGAGGGGAGGGGGAGCCAGAAGGGCTTGCGGGAGGAGTTTAATAGGTGCGGCCTCACAATCCGCCACAACTTGGTGAATGAACGTAGTAAGAGAGGGCCGTTGTGCGTGCCCGCGGGTCGCTTTTTCCTTCCTTCTCTCCCAGAAAATCCATCCCGTAACCTCGAGCTCCGGCGGGATGGCTCCCCGCTCCGGGGTGCGACGGGAACTTCCTGTTTGCCACTTTTCCGTGACTCGGACCTGCTTCCGGAGCAGTCAGGCCGGAACCGCGAGCCCTGCTCCGCGGCCGTTACAAACGCTGCAATGCGTCTCCTTCCTTTACCTCTCACTTGGCCTTTCCCCCTTTCCAGTTCCTTTTCACCCTTCAATCTCGGATACCTCGCTTTCGGTAATTCGCGCGGCGTTTTGTAAAGTTATGATTCGAAAGCGGTTGAAATGCGGCCACCTGTATTGAGCACCCGGGAAACTGCCTTTTGTTTTTTACTTTTTTTTTGTAAAGGTATGCAACAAATTAAGGCCGCTTTGAAACCCAATCAGACTCTCTAGTGCATCCCTGCGCTTGCGAATCGAGGTAGCATTCCTCTTGTCCTTTCATTCCTCGTATTGAAGGCGAAGTAGGCACGCAATTATGAAAAACGTAGAATGGACCGTCTGTCACCCAAAGTAATTTGCGGGTATTTTTAACATAGGGAACTTCTAAATTACTTCCACGCACGCATTTTCACTATACTGCGTGTGCGGCTGTGTGCATCCCACGTACTGCCGTATAAGTAGCAGGTCCTGTATGTCTAAGGTGCCCATTCCACTCGTGCCGCTAGATGAGAGCAGAATGTAGCGTAGTGTGGAGCTGTGTACCTCAGCGTAGTGGGGAGAGGGTGGTGCGAGTGGACAAGGTGCTTACACAGGGTGTCCAAGGTAGGGAGAGGGTCCACGACAACGGAATTTATCGTACCCTCCTCTTTATTGTAGTTAGTAACTATGTTTGATAGTAACTAACTCAGTAACTATCAACTAAACAGAGGTCTTACGAGCTCGATCATGATACTGCGGCTTCCATGGCGTGGGGGCGCACACATGGCGTGAGCGCAGACAACAAATCTTTGATGAGTAGTCTGTGGTAGTCATTACAACATTTAAACAACTGCGTGTTGATGAGAAAGCTCAAAAAGCAAGCTCCGTTTGCTAATTTCTAAACAGTGAAAGTTGGACGAGAAACGAACTTGAAGTTTGGTAAAATCTCCAATAAGCGTTGAAACAAAACTAGACGAAGTTCCTCAGAAACATTCCACTGCTTTTTCCGTCCGTCCGTGTACCCCGAGAGCCTGTCAGGCCTTCCGCTTGTCGAAGCTCATATTGCCTGCATGAGGTGAGTGCGAGTTCCGGGAAATCTATTCATTCCAAATCTGGCTATCCGATGGAAGAAGCTGTTTTTATTTTTCAAACATAAATGGCCAGCCAAAGCACACTTCTTGTATTAAGACTACGGTTGAATTAAGACTACGGTCGGTAGTATGAAAAAATAACGCGGCAAAATCGAATTACACACTTATACTTTGAAGAACTGATCGCTCACACTGGAGACGTGGTTTTCGCTCAACGTATGCGCTTTTTTTTTATTTGGAGCGCAATGTTTGCGACATATTTGCTACAGCTCTTGAGTTGTCTCTAATGATCTTGCAGAAACTGGTAAGCGTCATCATGGACACGCTGTGCGACAACTGTAATTTGAAGATTGCAGAGCCAAATGTATCTCATTCCTGGGGGGCAGAAAAAAGGGTAAAATATTGTGCTTCTGTCACTATATTTTCATTATTTGTTACTTCCGAACTGTTACCTCTAAGTACTTTATACCTATCACGGGACGATGGCTCAGATTTAAAAATAGCAAGATTGGCGGCTTCATAATGCAACTGAAACAGAATATTCCTCGTTGACAATCGCCAGTTATATTGGGGAATTTCGGTACGACGTTTCTATATCTTCTGACTCGTATTTGCCGTTTTTATACACAACTCACACGTGCATCCTACGCGCCCAGAATAGCAGGGCATGTTTTTCTTGCGCACCGCAGTCGGCAGAAGCTTTTAACTTCTGCGAGCTAGCTGCTTCGGAACTCGCACACCGCGTGTTTTTCCGCGATTTCGTACACCACCTGTTCCCGGGAATTCTTTCCAGAGTGGAGCTAAACTACGGCAAATGTGAAAGCAAGAAAAAAGAAAATAAAATAAAAACCCAGCGTGTTTACGTTCTCCCCTCCATCCTGGGGGCGCAAGTCCGACCCAGAGCAGTCACGTGACCAGATGAGGGCTTTCTTTACCTGCGCATACGGTTCACGAGCGCGGTTTAAACCATCTTTAAAGCGCCCTGCTCTCCTTCTACAAAAAAATAAAAAGACAAATGACACCAACCAACCTTCCCTTCTCCTTCTTTCTTTCGGCACTTTGACGGGATGTGAAAGGAAGCCGTGCGTGGAAGGAGGAGAAAAAGATGCGGGTGGGAAAAGATGGGGAGGAGGGTTCGAGCCGGGAAACCATGCCCCACTTCCGCTCGCAGTCCTCGTCCTGCTGGCCGGAGGAGCCGTCTGCCCGAGAACCGTTTCCGAAACAGCTGGTCGCTGCTGCGAACCCCTTCTTGGTGTTTTGTTCGAGCGGATGTTTTCTCTTTAACACCTCCCAGCGCGTCCCGTGTGCGCGTGAGTGATTGTCCCTGCAGGCCGTTTTCTCTGGCGCAAATCACAAAAAAGTAATTTACAGGCAACGCGTGCACCGGAAGGAGCCCTGTAAAAAACAAGGGGGGAGAAAGGTTAGAGTCCTGCGACGGGACATTGTACAAACCGTATGTCTCGCTGCGCAACGGACGTTTCTCGGAGAAAGGTCGTCCGTTACGTAAGCGCAAAAAACGGGCAGCAAGGCGGTTGCCCTCGTACGGCGGCACGTAAAAAAGTTTTGAGGTCGCGGCAGCCCATAGCCGCCGTTATCGCTAACGGTACGCGCAACTGCTTGCTGGCTGACTTCTTAGTAACGCAAGCATAGCAAAAAAGAAGTAAGAAATATTGCTGCTAAAACAGTAACGCCCCCGTCGTTGCTTTTTTTTAAGTTTCATTTTTCTGGCCTCGATTTTTTTAAGCCGCTTTCAGCTTCACGAAGACCGTATTGTTTCAAAAAGCATGTCTTTCTTAACAGGGAATAAAGTATTACAGCGAGACCTTTATAAACTATTACCACTGACGGCACTGCACGTGCATGTCAACATTAATCCACTAAACGCAAATCTCCGGCATAACTGAAGGAAAACGTAAGCGCATAAATAAACACTTAATCAAAGCTGCCAACACACTTGAGCTGTCACCCTCCATCCCAACCTTTCTACGAGCAGTGGAAGGGCCTGCTGACCAGGGGCGGTATTCTCGTAACTGCCCCTTTTGAAAACGTCCCTTTTGCTTCCCTTTCATCGTGACGTACTTCCGGTTAAGCAGTGGGCTTTAACAGTAGGTTTGCCGCACTTGCGTTACGTCACTTCCTGTTGTTTGCTTTTAGCCAATCAGGGCTCGCCAAAAGGGACACTTCTGAAGGGGACGCAAAAGGGACAAAACTCGAGAATACCGCCCCAGATCTCATCATGCTGACCAGGTCTCTCTGGTTACCCGTGCCAGTGCCACAGCCAAGGCCCAAGGTAATACCTGGACCATCGAGTGGCCGTGCCTGGACTGAGGCCAACCCACTCCCCCGAGTGATGGCTCAACCACCGCCGTTTGCTAGAATAAATGTTTATTCTCTTCCTCTACTTACGCTGCATTTGTTTCTTGCGAAAATAAACAAAAAGAACCCTGGTTAAAGAACGCCGTCGAAGAGAGGCGCTATAAAATCAGAACAAAAGAAAGTGGAAAAAAGCTGCCTCGCGCTGGCGCGAGAGCCTCGAAACACAATCAAAACGAATCAGAAAGAAAAAAATTGGCCGCGTATCTGCTCCTTTCGCTGCAAATGCCGTCAAAAGACAATAGTCTTTATCGGCTTTTGCGAAGTAAATGCCTCTCTTCGCTTTCCCGCTCACCTCTCATGTTGTTCCTCTTGCGTCGCGCTCCTCCCAAGGTAAATACGCCAAAGGTTTGCTTAAATCATTTTAAATTTCCCGCGTTCCACTGCTCCGAACCGGGTGTCTCGATGCGAACGCTGCCGTACGGCGAAGACGCGCGTTAATCGAGGCGCCCTACTTCAACGTTTATAGAACCGCGTTTCCCTACTCCACGTGCGTTGCAAGCAGAACGTGGAACCTATCTAGTGGAACCTTGCGTAACTGTTGCCGGTTGATTTCTTAAAATGGCGCCAGAAGCTATAGTGGCGCGGGCGACAGCAGGCGAAGGCGGAGTGAATTCTTTTTCTGCAGTTGATGAAGTATTTAATTTCGCAAAAGTCAAGCATGTTTGATTTTTTTATAAAGGAACACTGCAAATATCACTTCTGTATTGATTTGTTGTCTCATATTTGTGTAATGTCTTGTTCTTCTTCAACAATGTCGACAAGTATCGACAACAATGTCGACCGGACATAGACGGGTAGATTTAGCTGTGACTATATAAGACTATTGCGCAGGCATTGATTTGCTTTGGCCGGGTGGCTGAATCGAGTGACAGACAGATAGACGGACAGACAGACAGACAGACAGAGAGACAGACAGACACCAAAATTTCTGGGTTTAAGATAGCCCAAGAAAGACTACCGTCTTTAAAAGAAGCTGGCTTATGCCGTCGGCTCTAATGGTGCCAGGTCGCCGTTTTCTCGCCCAAACCAATACATAAACACGTGGTCACGTGGTCAACGGCGTCATCGTCGATGACTGCGTTTGCGCGATCGGCGACGCTGCATTTCTCAGTTTTTTTTTTTTTTTGCCCATTGCAAAGCAGTGCTGAACTAGGTAGCATTGTTCTTCTTGTAGGTGACGTCGCGAGTCTTCGTACCCTTATGTTTCGCATATCGTGGAAAGCCAGCTTAGTGATTTCTGTGTTAGGTAGTTGTTTTTTTTTTTTTTTTTTTTTTTTTTTTTAATCCGAGACAGCTTTCAGTGGAAGAATCGCGTATTTTGGTGCCCTGCACCATGCGTGGGTAGTGGTGGTGGCAAAACGTTTATTGAGCTTAAAGGGAAGGGGTATAAGGGCGTGGTTAGCCTCCTAAGTCCAGGAGACTCTTGTCCGGGCTGCCTCCAGTGCGCGCCGCACCAGGGCGACCTGGCGCTCCGGTGCGGAGCTGGTCAGCTCGGACTCCCACTGCTCAGGGGAAGGGGAGGGGTGGGGATGTGTGTGTTGGGGGCAGGAGAAGACGAGGTGGTAGGTGTTGAGAGGGATGTGACAATGTGGGCAGTCTGGTGGAAAGAGAGAAGGGGAAATGTGGTATAGAATGATGTGGTTAAAGTAGGTTTCGGTCTGTAGTCGGCGGAGGATGTAGGCCTGCTGTAAAAAGAAAAAAAAATTACATTGCCACTGCCTGTAAAGAAGGCTTCGCCGCCAAAGTAGGTGTAAAGAAAGAAAGCCAACCTCATGGCGATAGACATGATATTTTTGGGTGCAGAACAAGTAACGTTTTGCAAAGATTTTGCAGGGGGACAAGGAGCAAGCAACCAAGCATGCAGGCCAGCATGCGTGGATGGTGCGCGTAGCCTTTATTCGTTATTCGGCAATCCCCTCGCACTTTGGGAGGTTCCATGCATTAGTGCAGAGCAGTTCTCTTTCTATCCGGTGCATGGCCTTGACCAATCCATGGGACCATTCCCGCCGCGTTGTGGGCCAGAAGTGGTTTGAGCCCAGGACAGACTATTTTGGTTTAATGACGATAGTCCTTCTTGAGCTACTTGAACGGGAAAATTTTGGTCTGTCTGTCTGTCTGTCACTCGATTCAGCCAGCCGGCCAAAGTGAAACAGAAGCTGCCCAATAGGTTTATAAACCCAGAGCCAAATCTGAACGTCTTAAGTACGGTGGCAGTGTTCATACTTTTCAACATTGTTGAACAATACCAAAATATTACGCAAATATAAGATATAAAATCAATAGATAAGTGGTATTTGCAGTATTCCTTTGTAAAATAATACATGGATGCTTGATTTTGAGATAGCAAATGAAATACTCCACTGCAAAAAAATTTTCACGTTGTCACCTGCTGTCACCCGCGCCACTATTTCTTCTGGCGGCATCTTAAAAAATCAAGCGGCAAGCGGCGGGTTCCACTAGATAGGTTCCATGTTTTGCTTGGAACGCTCGTGGAGTAGGGCAACGTCGTTCTATGAGCGTTGAAGTAGGGTGCCTCGATTCACGCGCGTCTCCGCCGTACGGCAGCGCTGGCATCAAGGCACCCGGCCGGGAGGAAATTTAAATTGATTTGAGCAAACCTCCAGCGTTTTTACATTGGGAGGAGCGCGACGGGAGAGCAACAGCATGACAGGTGAGAGGGAAAGCGAAGGGAGGCGTTTACTTGGCAAATATCGACGAAAGACTATAGACTATCGTCTTTCGTTTTACATTTGTAGCGAAAGGAGCAGATACGCGGCCAATTTTTTTTTTTTTACCAGATGAGCCTCCAGGTTTTTCTCGCAACCCCCTCGCAACCCCAACCTCCTTGCACTAAGTCCTGCAAGGCTTGAACTAGAGCGAAGCTGCAGGATTTCTTTCTACGTGAAAACTGATCACCACGCATTTGTACAAGTTTGAAATTGTTTATTTACATATTTCGTCGTTGCTTTGCACTGTGCTAGTAGTATACTACTGGCACAATACAAAGATCGATGCATATGACCATGACTATAGTCATGGTCATATGCATCGATGTTTTCCTATTCCTCATGCCGAGCGTTACATGCGCGACAGCGCTTGACGACAGCACTGGAGTTTTCTTTTCTTTTTTCTTCTTTTTTTTTTTTTTTTTGCTAAAGCCACTGCTCGAGCCGGCGGCTTGGCGGTCGCCGCGAGGGGCAGGCGCTCACGAGCGCTCGGCATTTTCTCCTTTTTCGTGGTTTCTGGTGGTTTTTTTGTTTTGCAGAGCCGCCGCGCGTGCAAGGAATGCTCGGCGGCCGCCGCGAGGCACGCGCTCACGAGCGCTCCGAATTTTCTTGGTATTTTTTCCTGAAACAGCGAACTTACGGTTTGCACAACAGCTCCGCTCTTAAAAATTTCAATTTTATCTGTAAAAGAATTGTGGCCGAGTATTCACGAGGGCTCCAGTTTCCTTCCATGCCTCGTAAGTTTCGCGAGATAAAGCCGCAAAGATAAAATTCTTGGAGAGATATTTAATCGAAGCAGACATGATTCGAAAAGCTGCAGTGGAACGTACATCAGCAATGCCGCTATGTACCCGTCAGCAAAAGAGACTGCCTTTCTGAATGCAGCAGCGGGTGCCCGTATTGGCTACAATTGCGACAATTGTGTCGGGAGTACAACGCCTTCGTTAGGGGGAAAAGAACTGTATTTACATAATAGTACACACAGAACACGTCAAATCGCCGCCATCGTTCCTCATCGTCCTTTCCTACAATCATGTCCCCTCACTTCTTCTTTGCCTGGGAAACAAAGTCCGAACAGATTGCACCTTGCACATATTTCTGCTTCTCGAGTCAATAAATGTTTATTCTCTCTCTCTCTCTAGAGTTAATAAGAATTGCAAGGTTAGTGCAGCGTGTTGTCGTCTCTTCTCCAACCTCCCAACCTGTTAATGCTTCCGTGGTATCGAAGATCGAGCAGCAACTCACCCAAATATCCGCATTGCTTCATCCGCCACCACTGGCAAGCGTGTTCTACGTTTAAAATTGAGCGCGAAAATTTCAGGATTGTTGGGTAGTGCTAAAGACATTGTAGGATTAAAATAAATAACTTCGTGCCTTCGTATCAAACCTCTTCCATGTGAAACACATGTACACTAAGTCTAAATGACTCTCTGGCGAGCCCACTATGGCAGCAAACCTATGACCGCAAGCCTAACCAGCCTCACTAAGCGCTTGCATCCCCCTCAAGTGCTGTAACTACACCTGGTCACAGGGATCAATTGCTGTGCCGTGCAGTGGTCTTTACAGGCTCAGAAGCACTCGCCGCAAGACAACGGAGGAGCAAATTTCGTAACCGGTTGGGTAACCAACCAGGAAGAAGGTGCTCCCAGCGATGGCCATATACCTCGCACGCAATAACAATAAAGCATTTATCTTTTTATATAAAGAGGCTGCCAAAATGTTTATTGCGGCTTCTTCTCTTCTTCCTTCCTTTTCTCGGCGTTACGTCGGGGATTAGTGTAGCGTGAAATGAAGAGGGGGTGTGAGAGGGCGTTACAAAAAGCGATAAAAAAAAACGGAGATAAGCAAATTATCCGCTGACTACAGCCTCCGAGGCTGAGCCCGCTTAATTTCGTTTCCTTCCAGTATTGCATAATACGGCCCTTTATTTTCCTACCTTTTCCAACGTTCCCCCCAGAAGGAAGCTCGAGAAACGCATCAGGGCACAATTACGGCGTCCGCCGCCGCTCCGAAGGAACAACGTTTCACGTTGCCTCGCAAACAAGGGCGATATTTTTCCCCGCCTGATGGACTCCGTCGTTTGAGCCGCGGCAGCCTGCGAGCGCGGAGTCTCGAACCAGCTCGGCACACCAGCGCACTTCAGGAAAAGAAGCGAAGCATCGGAAAGTCAGGAGGAAGTGCTTGGAACCCGAATTAGGCTAACTTGCATTTAGCCCAAGACGAAGGAAAAGAGGAGGGAGGCCAGTGAGAGAGAGAGAGGGGGATACGACGGACGGCGCTCCGTCATGGGTCAAAAACACAGCTATTAACTAAGCGGCCGCACGAGACATTACCTCCGTTGTTGAGGCATTATATAGGGACCGCCGCGAGGCGTTGCCTCGGAGAGCTGAATTACGACACGTCGTGACCCCACCCTTATGCCTTCGCCAGCCGGGGCCCCGCAGCAGGTAATATAATATGTATCCCGCCAATTTAGGACGCGCACTTTTGGCGCCCGAGGGGAGGAGACTCAAAAGTTTGCGTCGTTTCTCTCGCGTACTTTTCATGCGCGAGTAAACGTTTTACGTTTCGGAAATTTAGTACGTTCTGCTTTTCATGTTTCTCTCGTTACGTTGATTTTCACTTGGTGCTGGCGTTTGCAAGAAAACAGGCTCACGTATCGTGTCCTGAGCTGCGGCATTAGCTGCAGGCTTTGTAAAAAAATTATTGATGATCCGAGAACACTAGCAAACAATGCTGCTATAAGGTTACGTACTGTCTGTGGACGAGAGTCACTGAGACGAAACACCTAAGCAGACGGACAAGTGGTCAACATGTTGCCAAACCACACCAAATACAATCTAGCTCGCACAGCTGCACGTCGCGAGGGTGCGCTACAAAGCCAAATAAATAAGATGCAAACAATAACGACCACAATTACAATTCAGCGCACGAAACACCTTCGGCTGGGCGCTAATGACGGCGCGAAGTTTAAAATCTCAGCGTGAAGGACTTTTTAAGACCCTGGAACAGCAAATACAGTGCGGTGCTGGGTTTTAAAGCTCTTGTGCGTTTCCGCAGAGATTCTGGACTCGACTCCAGCTTGTGACTGCCTCTGTCGCTATCTAGTTTTTTGCATATGTGTGCGCGTGTGTCCGTCTGATGGATTTTATTTCGTTTTTCCTTTTCTTATTTGTATTAATCATTTTAGCATCTTACCCTCACGACTTGTTGACCAAAGATCTGAAGTAGCAAGCCCAGCATTATGAAGGGCTGACCCCTTCGGTCTCATGAAAGAATTCTCCCTCTCGCTTGACGAGAAATGATCGGGGCTAATTTTTCTGGTTTAGTCAACGCAGCCTAAAAAAGGCTTTAAAATTAATATTGCTTTTCTATGTTATTTCGTACGCGGTGCGCGCCAGTGACTCTGTCAAAGAGGGAAAAGCATTAACCGCCGTCTAGTTAGTCTATGACCTTATCTCTGTTACTTCAGCAAAAAATTCACTCGACCCCTGGGGAGATGACTGTAACGTAGACTGAATTCAGCTTTTCCAGCTTTCAGTACAAACGAGCGGCCGAAAAAATTAAGCCATTCATCGCAGTACCTCAGCAGCTACGGCGTTGTGCTGCTGCGCCCAAGAACGCTCGTTCGACCCCGCCGTGGCCACGGTGGGAGTTTTTTTTTGGTGGGGTTTAGAGAAGAAAAAATCCTGTGTTTCAAAATTGCAGCACCTGTTAAAGATCCCGAGGTGGTCTAAATTAATTTGTAGCGCTCCACTACGGCACGCCTCATAGCCCTGTTGTATAACTTCGGCGCGTTAAACCCCCAAAACGTACGTGACACAAAAATACCGAATACGCACAACGAATTTCAATATTACTCAACATCCACCTACTGCCTCCTACACCGACCACCTTGTACTATTTTAAATAAATAGGGTTGTTCGTTTTCGGGTTTTATATTTTTTTCAAATCGGGGGGAAAATCGGGTGCTATTTTTCAAACTGTTATCGGGGAGAAATCGTTTTTTTTTTTTTTTTTGTAAAACTATTCCGAAATTCCGGGTTTTTCGGGTTAAATATTCAGACGTACTATGTAATACACCCTGTTTCATGAGACGGTATCACGAGCTCCTTAACCCTACCGCATTAAAATTGGTGTTTGTTTCAAGCTGGTAATCACGGGGACATCAAGGTGTTAGAGTAAATACTCTAGAAAATTTCATGTGTCTTTGGAAATGAATTCGTAATGATGAGAGTAAAGAGCATTGATGACTCCCACGAAAATAAAATCTTTATTCACAAAAAGCTGGCCATCTATTTTTTACACATTCTTCTTTGCATACATTATCATCTGCGTGCGCAAAATATCGGTCTCCATTCGAGACGTGTCTGATCGCTCAACGTATCTCATCTGGGAGAAAGTTCTCTCAACACCGCAGCTTCCATTAACTAAGCTTAACAATGTAAGCGCAGCATTTGCCAGCCTCGCGTAGAGAACGGTCCATGCCAATACTCAATGAGTTCGAAAGCTGTCTTTGCAGGCCTTGCTTCCAGCAAATACTGGTTGTAAACGGCGGACCGCCAGCCCACCACTGCGCACATCGATCTTTCGAAAAAGTCTATCAGGGGAGAAATCGGGTTTAACCCGATTCTCCAGAAACATGTTCGAGGTGTACAAATAGGTAAAAATCAGGCTTTACCTGAAAAGGAACAGCTGTACACATAACGTGTGCATGCACAAACAGCACACGTTCCTCTCTTCCAACCCTTCACCAGCACTAAAGAAGTGGGAGGTAACTGAACAGCTCGACGCTGGACGACTACAAGGGTCTGCTTGGTCCCTCGAGCTCGGACAGCGTCCACGCCTCGGGGTACCTGGACTGAGGGACTTCGCCCAGGGGAGAATTTGACGGGAATTTGTCTGCCTCATCGTGCTCATAACTTGGTAGAGAAGGCGGACATTCCCAGACCATTCCCTTGCGTATCAGAGTTGGTGAATGAAGACCAGCACTATGCGTATCGCACCGCTCGCCTTTTTATCTTTGAGCTGTAGAGTATATAGGGCGTGGACAGCGTCCGGTGCAAAGCAATTCAGATGCAGTGTATACCGACGTTTTCTTCGCCGAGAAGGTTGGTTTCTTTAGGGAAAGTGGCCAACATTCGCCACCGTATATACAGCAAGCGTATTCTTCATGCGTATTCTAGGCGTTAAACGTTGCACCTGTCTTGCGCTAAGTTCTGACCGCAATTGCGTCCGTCTATCGGGTCGCGTCCACAAATAATCGCACGCCATCTCTCCAGAACCAAGGTAAAATGCTCTGTAGCGCTCAGACTAGTACAGGTTTCGCGGAAACAAATTGTGCTGAAACTGGCCTGTAAGACGACTCTATCATTATGCCGAGTTTCATATTTGCATGCCGTAACTAGTTAGTTGACATTGAAGTTGACACTAAACTTGACAATGCTATCGATACATCGCCGTCTTCGGAGAGAGTACGGTTACAGAAAGCGGCTGTAACTCTTTTTATCGAGACTATCCTGAAACAAATTATATGGGAATTAATTTCGACTTAACTCTATATTATGTGTCTTTATTCTACGAATACCGTAAGCCACCATATGTAAGTCAATATAACTCAACACCAGTACAGCTTCGCCGGTCTCCCATTATCAGCGTAGTGTAATGGCTAAAAAAGTTTAAAGCTATCTGCCTATTCTGACTGCATAAGGAAGTTCAGTTCGTGTACGGCAACCTTTCGATTTAAAGAGGAGGAAGCGAAAGTCGGAGGGGCCCGGGAGAGAGAGAGAGAGAGAGAGAGAGAGAGAGAGAGAGAGAGAGAGAGAGAGAGAGAGAGAGAGAGAGAGAGAGAGAGAGAGAGAGAGAGAGAGAGATGATATGAGCCCGGACCTTGCAACGCGCTCGCCACAAATGATGCTCTCAGCGGAGAGCAGGGCATCTAGAAAGTTCCGCGATATCGCTCACCGCGTCAACTCGATCGCCGGAAGGCGAGAGAGGGGAACGGCATCGTGGGGCCGGTTTCATACGGCGCGGATGCGGGAGGCCGTGTATCTGGAAAGTTCTAGCGTGCTGGCGAAGAGCAGCGGCGAGACTTGGGCAACCGGAAAATGTGCTTACGCACCAATTAGGCCGCAATTATATGATTGCTCCGTCTCATGAGGAGTACGCATGTTGTTGTTAGAAGGGGCTTGTCAGCCGTAAGTTTAATTGGACATCTGCAGAGAAAGTCAGCCGAGACAAACTTGAAACTACGTTTCCCAGGACGAAGAATTAGTATGAATATAAAATGGGGTATTTGGGAGAAGCGCTCAAAGGCTACGCGGGATAGGTTATTTCTCGCACAGGAAAAATTCGGTGGAATTAGTACATGCTGCTAAGCGTAAGCTTAGCAGCATGTACTAATATGAAAATTCAAGCATCGGTCATGAGGAGTACAATAGTATATCTTTATCTCTCACAAACCACGTATCCGTTACATTGAGATAGTTCGTATACATGCGTTTACTTAGCGCGCAAAAAAATGGTCGCATGGGTAAGGTCTTCGTTGGCGATTTGGGTCTTTGAAAGTTTGGCGATCGATTGAACGCATTTTCAGCGAAGGTTTTTACGCGCTCTTGACGCAGTTTTGATGTGAGAAAGCTGTCGCGCCTTTCTCAACTTTCGTTTGGAAGAAATGGTAAAGTTTCATCTTGTTTCTGGTCTTTCTCCCCTTCCAGACATGGTCAGTCTTCGTGACGATGCACAGATCCCACCATACACGCACAACAGTGCAGTCACAGAGCAGGCTGCAATATTTTGCCCCGTCCGGGCCTTTGACGAGTTGAATGAGTGGAGGCGCATGCGCCACAGCGAACCGCGCCGCCAGGCGGCCCGGTTTGAAAGGCCACGTGCCACGACGCCGCCGCCGGCGTACCGAGTGCACCCTCTATGCACAGATGAATGCGTGCCGGCGCTGGCCGCCAGCGTGGAAGGCCGGCAGCCGGCGTTCTCGAATCTTCGTCTCCGCAGGCGACTGTCCCGGGCTATTGCGGCCGAACGTCTCGGAGATGGGGGTCAGCGCCTGACAGCGGGGTCGATCCTTCTTCTCCTTCGAACGGGCAGCCTGCGCCGTCAGCGCGGAGATTTGTTTTCATTTTTTTATTAATGTGGAGAGCAGGATGCCCTATGAAGCGCCCGTCTCAGTGGTTTCCTCGTGTGCCGTCCGCGCATGTCCTTTGCGAGTATTGCAGGGTATTTTCGTAGCCGTTTCTTCCTGAATAAGGAAACAAACTTGGTTGCTATGTGGTTGCTATGCTAAAATTGGTTGCAGGATTTAAAAATTGGCCGCGTGTCTGCTTTCTTCGCTGCAAATGCCGTGGAAAGACGATAGCCTTTGTGCCGCCTCTGCAAACATCCTCCTCTCTCCCCAATGCCTCCCCCTCATGCTTTCTCTCTCCCTTCTCATTTCTCCCATGATGAGTGCAATGAAGATTTGCACAATTCTTCTGCGATGATGATAATGATGATGATTATGATGATGATGATTATGATGATGATGATAGTTAGCACAGGACCGGGGTAATTGGAGATTAATGGGAGAGGCCTTTGCCCAGTGCCGGATTAGGAAACTTTGGGGCCCGGGGCTACTGTGTCCAAGGGCAATCCTTGGGGCCCTCATGATGATGATTATGATGATGATGATGATTCCGCTTTAATATGTGAAAATTTTGGAAGCCCATGTTATGCTCTCTGATCAGTGATAAATTATACATAATTTTACGCTTTCCGGAAACTTATTTCTTGGCTTGATGTCTGGTATTATATAACGGATTTTATAAGCCGTAAAAGTTACCATGGGTTGATTGCCGGTTCATCCCAGATTCACAATTAATCGAAGCGCCGTGTCGGCCTGCACACGCCGTGGTACAAGAGTGTTTTCTTACAAGAAGCATATTTTATTAAGCCTGTAAGGTTTTAGTTTTATTGCAAAGTTCTCCACCTGCATATATGGGAGGGCTCAAAGTCCGCGCAGTCAGGTGTCACTCAGAAACATCTGCCAAACAGTTGGCTGCCACGGCTTACGGGCCAAAATCATGCAGGTTACCGCACAGGCGAGAAAGCACGCGGTGGTTAGAACACGCGCCGCCTTTGAAGGAGGTCGTGTGGGGGTCTCAGAGGTGTCACGCAACGCAACCTTCCTAACGCAGCACGATTAGCACAAAGACGATAAGCAGAAAAATGTCGCTTTTTGGGCTGGGGAGCGGTCCGCTTCGTGCGTGGGTTTGCGCATGGCCGTCGAACTTTCAGCGGCGATGAACTCCTGTTGCGCCGCTGTGATGGCATTGCTAGTCGGCAAGCCATTACACATTAACGGGTCCCCTTTGGGTTGGAGAGCGACAGGTGAGCACGAGAGATGGCACCAGACAACAGTTTAATAGGAATAGAATGTCTCTGCTCACCCCCGCGCTGCTGCTCCCTTCGGTGCCGCATAGCTGTTACAGCAGTCAGTAGTTCGTTGTCGATTGGGCGGGTCGTTGTTCGGTCGTAACTGGCAGTGGAAACACGTTGAAGCTTCTCGTCTAGATTCGGGGTCAACGACGGAGGCGAGTGTGGGTGGACCCCTCGTTTTCGAGTCTTCAACACATCTCCCGCGTCCACTGCTTTTCCCGTGCTCCTTCAGGTGTTCCTCTCCTCCTGCCGCCACGCCCAAGCGGGACCAGATCTGCGGGCCGCCCTTTGGTCCGCGCCGTCCGCCGACTCATCCCAATGAGAAAAGCGCCCACAGGGACAAACAGCTGTTTGTCCCTGTGTAGCGGCGAGTAGCGGCGGACGTCTGTTTTCAAGACGGCACCGAAGGGGTTGCATGCAGGATGCGTTCACAAATGGACACAGCTTTCGTCATCCCGAAAGGAAACAGACGTTGTTATTGCTTTGTTTGGCGTCCACGCCTGAGCTCTTCACACTGCCTAGGCCTGCTGATTCCCCAGCTCGAAGGGAGCCGCGGCGGTCGCGCTGGCCCGGCGGCCTCTGCGTCCATACGGAGTGGCGCTACGAATGGAGTCGCGCGGACATGTAGCTTCCGCAAAGCTTGTTGCTCAGACAGCCTGCAGAGGCTACAGCCCAGAGGCGCGGGCTCAAGCCGAACGACCCCGCGAGTGGCCTACACAACCTTTGAATATTTAAATAACCATATATACGTTGACCATTCATAGACAAATATCGAGTCGATTTCAATCACGCTTATGCAATTCAACTAATCCACTAGCTTTATTCAACTGGTCGTCATCGCAATGAACTTCCTTGTTAAGCGCTATACATTGAAATTTCTGGCAGAAACTGTGTATGAGCCCGTAGGGTAGTGCTTAAGTTGTCAATAATTACATATAACGCCCCTCAGGCTTAAACAATTTAGAATGTTCTTCAGACATTATTTCATTATTCGCATGCCTGACCCTTTCTTATACCGAAACGGGCGCTCGCCGAAACGTCTGCGTACTTAAGATGTCCGTGTACCGAAAAGACTACCGAACCGACCTGTGCCGAAAAAGACTGGAGCCGAGCTCGGGGACTGTTTTATGTGGCTTCTTAGGCCAGGTCAAGCTGTGTACCCAAGACTTTTGGTCCAAGACTTCTTCTCATAAAACTCGGGAAAACAGGGAAGAGGAGTAGGAATAACTAAATTAAGTTGAAATGGACTCGAAGGTCGTCAACCATAACGTGAGGGGCCCCCCACACCTCCACACCTGTCACGAATTAGTCAGCTTCGGTTTGAAGGTGAGGTTGAAGCTCCTACCTTCAACTTTCAACGCGGGCAGCGAGCACACTCAAGATATATATTTTGTCATATGATCGAGCGGGGCCCCTGACAGCTGGGGGCCCGGGGCTGCAGCCCCCGTAGCCCCCCCCCCCCCCCCCTTAATCCGGCCCTGCCTTTGCCCTGCAGTGGGCTTAGATAGGCTGGTGATGATGATGATGAAGATGGCGTGTCACATTCCCAAAAAAACTAATATACATATGTTTTATACTCCTCGTTTAATGCTATAAAGCGCTGCTCTTAGGGCAGGCGCAAAAACTTATTTGGCACAAAATACTTTTTTTCCTGT
>NW_027526460.1:19280423-19538245 GCF_048455015.1 Haemaphysalis longicornis | reverse complement strand
AAGTTGCGAGAATTGCAAGTATGATCGGTGAGAAGAGTTAGTAAAGCATACTTAAGCGAGCAGGGAGATGCCGAGACAACGGACTAAGAAGGGAACTCGAAGCGGTGGTGAGCTTATGTCCTTGCTCGCTTCCTCGTCATAATATTGCAACGTACGTATAACCAGTAGCCAAAAATGAAGGGCTTAAATTTAAGTCGACGGGCTTCGTGGGGTTCATGCCCTATCCTCCACTAATTACTATGGGGCGAGGGTTGCCAACACCGGACAAGTACTATGAGCAGCTTGCTTGAATTGCGCGCCTTTCTGTACAAATAAAACCTGTGCTAGCGCCTTGTCGCATGTGTGGCGGTAGTGAGTACTTCAAAGCGACGCATTCCTGCCTATGGGGATCGGGAATACATACGCGCGCGTTGCCGACCCACGTCAAGCTTAATCTGCTCTCCGCATGTTCCGAACGCATGCGATCAGAAATACGCACCCTGCTTGGCTGTACTTTGCTGTTTTGTCTTTCGTTTGTTCCGCCCGTGCTTTTCGGAGCCGAAGGGTTATCGCCCGCATCTTTGCCTCAATGTTTAATACTCTGAGCGTTGTTTTAGGAGCGAAGCGCGTTGAATTGTAGATAAGGCTCACCTTCCAGGAGACGCGCACAGTACTCGGGCCCCTGGCCTCGACCTGAAAGTCGGTCGGGGCTGCGCTTGGCTCTGAAAAGACAGATAGACAGGCAGAAGTTGTCACCTTTGGGCTCGCCAGAGTCCAGATGTGATATAATGACGTATTATCACTGTAGTGCTTCTCACAAATTTTGCCAGAGATAGATGCGCGGCGTAAAAAATGTCTGTTCACATATGTTATTCCAAATATGACGGCACTTTCAACTTTTCTGCTTGGAATGGTGAAAAACGCTGTCGACAACAAATATGAGAGAGAGAGAGAGAGAGAGAGAGAGAGAGAGAGAGAGAGAGAGAGAGAGAGAGAGAGAGAGAGAGAGAGAGAGAGAGAGAGAGAGAGAGAGAGAGAGAGAGAGTGGGGGGAGGAGGGAGGGAGGGGGAGAGGGAGGGGGGGTCGCAAGTAGTTGATAATAGATATCTGTATCGTTTATTGCAGTATTCAGCTTTGGCAGCCGTAGGTTCTATTAATATGTTACGCCTCATGTGCCTCGTATCTGGCTCCGCGATTATGGCGTGTAATGAACACGTGTAATGGCGTGTAATGAACACGTGCTTACCTTCTTCTCCCGTGTGCAACTTGACAGGCGTCGAGGCGACGCCAACGCCTACCGAATTTTCGGCCAGGATGCTGAGGTGATAGGTGGAGCCGGGATGCAGGTCGTTAACCAGGGTAGACGTCTGGGATCCGGGCACTGCCACTTCCTGCAGCCTGTGCGCTGTTCCTGCACACGAACGGAAGGTCGTTTGCCTTGACGGGGGAAGCGGACCAGCGTCTCGCAGCAGGGTCTTCAAATGAACGCATTGGGCCGCGTGACAGAAGGGACGGCGCAATTCCACTTTGGTTTCTAGATCGGTTGGGGCATATTTTTATGCGGAGTTCTAAAGTCAAAAATAATTGTAGCTTCGTGTCGAATATGCATCCTTACGTTTAAAGGTTCCACCACATGGAAAGCTAGCATCCTACTGCAGTGACACGGAGCTGTTTACAACTTTTCTTGTTTCACATTTATGTTATTTTCTGCACCGACGGCCTTAAAAGCGCCCTGTTTTGCGTCCTTGAATGTTCCTTGTTGACAAAAAGTGTTACCATGACTGAAGCCACTAAGACGCTCCAAGAACCCGCTTCCAAACAGCCAAAGCAAGCGAACAGATTGTTTACTTTGAGACAGAGGTGGGTCATAAATGCAACTTCTTGATCTTGCACCTGAAACATGCAGGATTTTTAAGTTCTTAAAATTTATTTTTCACGCAACAACGCACTACAGATGTTGATGACGAAGACGAAGGTGCCGGCGGTAATACAAGCCCCTTTCCATTTTTTTCTCTAGCACATTAGCTCCAGAAGTGGAGAAGTACAAGAGCCAGGTCGTTGTAAACCACCGTCTAAAGGAATATGTTTTTGGGACAAGAGGCACCGCTATCACCTAAGGCGGCTAGAAGCTGCTGCAGCCGAGTTATTAAAAAAAACGCGCTTTTAAGTAAGTTCCTCTCTTGGCAATCGGGATTGTGCAACACTCGGTAACATTTCCAAACGCAGTACGGGGGACGTTCCGTCCTAGGCTCGTGCAGGCAACGCTCCCTCTCTAGCCACTCACCGGAGTCCTTCCAGAATTGGATGACGTATTTAGCCACGGGACTGTTCCCACTGTACGGGGGAGACCAGCTGACGCTCGCGGAGCGACTCCATGTCTCGGACACCTTGACGTCTTGGGGCTGACCGGGCACCTCTGAAAAAGGAGAAGTAACAGGTGAGATAAGGGCACGCGTGCATCGTATCCCAAAGGTATATCTGGCTCCGATCAACAGTTAGTCCGTACACACGTACGGGTGTCAGGAGGCATCGTCACCGTCATGTTCGGCTACTCTTCACTAACCAAGGTTAGTGAGAACCGGGAACTCCCGTGAGTGGTATGCTGCATTTCACCAGAAACCGTGCTCCTTATCGGAAAGTGACATGTCATCTGCTCGTTCATTATTTGAGTGAGGAGCTGATTGGGATAAAGGGCATGCGTGTTTGTATTTGTCTATTCGTACACGTTTTATCTGCCGTTATATAGATGTTCTTACCAATCCATTCTAAAGATGAAATAACCGCGACGTTACTATTTTAACTGATTTTTAGTTTGACTTTGCTGCAATTACAACTTAGTCGTAGTGACGAGCACTGGGCTTATGAAGACATGCTCGCTAACGTTCATTTTAATCCTAAACTTTTTTCTAGTACGAATCAGAGTTGTGGGCCAGTTTGGTGATGACTTGGTTTTTACGTGTCATGTTACAATCATGTGCGCGGAAAATGCTCGTTCACGTGTGTCAGCATTACGTGTTTTGTTTAATGCGGACGTTCAGAATTCAGGGCATCATCATTTAACCGCCTCGTGCATAAGTGAATACGGTATATGGTTTCGGGTTGAACAGAATGTGTAGTATTGTGTCTTTCTATGTGCAAGTGACAGGTGTTTAAAACTACAGTGAAAATTGTGTTGGGGCAAGTGGTTAGCTCAATTCGGTGTGCTGTTTAAGAAAGGAAGTGACGAAGAAGGAATGGTAGGCATCACGAACATTTGCGTTTGACTCTGCGTGTTTGCGGTTCTTTCGTCGTCCCCGTGTTCCCTAGCAGCGCACTTCCTTCGCATACGGAGAGAAAGGGCGGAAAAATTGATTCAGTGCCGAATGAAACGCACGGCTAATTCAAGCAAGCGCGTGGGGCTTTAACTAATCTGTTTGTTTTGGGGTCGTCTAGGGACGATGAAAGGGTGGAATTACCGACGACGAGCAGCTTGCTGGTCCTCTCGTCGCGCCCGAACTCGTTCTCTGCTCGACAGCTGTAAACGGCGCCGTCGCTGCGCTCCGTGCTTGAGATGAACAGCTCCGACCGCAAGCCGCTGTCGGTCATGGTCTCAAAGATCTCCAGCCTGTAACGTCAACAAACCAAGCACATCGCTCTGGCTCGTAATCAGCGCATTCCGACCGAACGTGGAGGGCTTTCCTTTTTCATTTTCTGCTTATTTGTTTAATACACACTCGATCGCGCGTCTGGAAAAGATAAGGAAAGAAGACAAATTGCAAGAATTCAGATACTTCTCTACTAATGTACTAGCTTTTTTACGCCTATTGTCTTCATTATGGGTTTCTATAGCCAGATTTGGCCATGAGTAGCCAAATACATTGAACTATTTTATTGTCTTATGCTTTTCCTTTGTTTCTTTGCGGAATGATACATCATTCCGCAAAGAAGCAAAGGAAAAGTACAATTTTGTGATGTACACATCACAAAATTGTCGCTGTTAAATGGCTTAACTTTTGTGAAGATGAAAAGAAGCGCTGATTTTGGACTTAGTTGTGCAGGGGCGGTATATACGATGCATATTTTTGATTTCACTATTTTCTTTTTGTAATTTTCGTACGTTTTCTATTCAAAGCGAAGCTTTAGCGTTCTCACTGATGCCGTTTTACGCCAATACGCCCTCCAGGAAAGCCAACTTTCTGTGACGGCGACGATGATGAATGATCGCGGGTGAAGTGAAAGAAAAAAAAAAAACGCTTCCCATTGCCGGAACGGAACCAGGGTCCATCGCGTTATGAAGCCGGCGTATACCCGAGTGCTCCATTTGGACACGGTTGAAGCGAACGCCAAGCAGCAGGTACCGATTCGCGCCGTACACCCCAAATCCAAACGTTAGGCCTACGGAGTGCACACCCGGGTGTTGCTGCGGGTACTCTAGAAAAGTTGTGCGTACCTCCAGAGTAGCACGTACACTCGCAGTGTGGGATTTGCCAACCAAAAGAATCATTCACGACAAAGCTTAGCGTTCAACATCGTCGTCGTTAAACGGAGGGGCGCATGATTTTTTTGTATTTATGGCTTTTTTTAAATTCCGTCCGAACAATTATTTCTATTTACTTTATTGTAGCAATTAAATGGGTTAACTCCGTTCATTATACGTTTTCGTGCAAATGCAGGGCGTTACACAGTTAGTCCGTTTCCACTGTTTTTAAAGACGATAGTCTTTCGTGGGCTACTTAAACTGGAACTTTTGGTTTGTTTGTCTATCTGTCTGTCTATCGGTCCGTCCGTCCGTCCGTCATTTCAGCCGCCCGGATAAAAGTTAAACGAATTCTTGAACAAGACGTTTTCATAGGCAAAGTATTTCCAAACTTCTAAAACTGGTGGCGATGCTCATACTTGCCAACATTGTTGAACAACAACAACAACAACAAAAAAAACAGTAGGCATATTTCACGCAAGCCTCCAAACATCAACTCATAAACGATATAAGCATTGTTTTTACTTTGATTCGCTTGAGTTTTGCAATAGCGAAAAAAATGCGCCTTGAAAAGAAAATACAAAGTAAAAAAACGCTTGACCTAAAAATACAAAAAGCGCTTGGGGCGCCTCTCGTGGCAGTGTTCGAAGTTCAAAAGTAACAAAAGGTTCCAGTAGACAGCGCGAGCAGTGGAACGCGGCAAAATTGAATCGACTTAAGCAAACCTCCACTGTGTTTATCGTGGAAGGACCAAGATGGGGAAGGGAAGAGCGTGAGCGGTAGGCGGGGGAGGGAAGAGAGGCGTTTTACGTGGAAGGGACGGCAGAACGCTATCGTCATTCGACTACATTTGCAGCCAAGTGAGCGGATACGGGGCCTATTTGTGTTCGTGTTTCCATCGCTCGTCCCGGGGATTTTTTTAGACTTTTGTTTGTGTTTTGTAGGTGAGGTGTATAAAAAAGACATCTTTGATTTTGCGATTTCATTTTTATTATTATTTATTTTGCCATTTTTTGTACCTATTGGTTTTTCAAGAATTTCGACCGATTAATTATCTCTCACGCTATCATAACGATTAAATGTGTTTACTCCGCCCTGCATACATGTTAGTTCAAACGCAGGGCGTTAAACGGTTGGAGCCGCGCGGATAGCTAGTCGGAGAGGAATGCTACGCAATGATAAAACCAACGGTAGCAACAGGCGGTCCGGGGCTCTCCACGAGGACGTTCACCTTCCTTCAACCCACGCGGACCCCGGGTGGTTGACTTGGCCGCCTGTGAAGCACGCAGCTGACGCCCACCCCTTCCGTCTCGGAACTGGCGTCTCTTCCACGGAGCGCCCGGGGTCCCCAGGAGCGAGAACCGGGCTGACAGCGCGCGGGCTCTGGGCCACGCGGGAGGATGCCGACACAGAGGCGCGGATGCGCTCCGTTCTTCGCGGGTGCCTGTTTTTTGTGAATTGATTCGGTGCCCGCGTCACTTTGCCGCGCGGCCGGTTCAGGCACGCCTATAGGGTGTCACTCGCCTGAGGAGCGCGTCCTTCGCCTTGTGTCATCGTCTGGCGCGCCGCCAGAGGAACGCGCTCACGGAGCATCTGCTGGGGCCGGTGGCTCAGCGGTGGTTGCGAACTCCTCGCGGCAGTGGCGCAGCCAGGGGGGAAGGTGGGAGGTTCAGCCCCCCCCCCTCCCCCCCCGAAATTTTTCTGAGGAAGAATACTCATAGATGTTTTTGTCTCTTCCTTTTGCGGAAACGTGTATGAAATGTTTCGGTGACTTCCTGAAACTATATATATATATAAGAAAACTTCGAACAAGGTACGACTACGTTTGTTGCCAACGTTTGAACAAGACACTTGCCTTCATCAGGGGCTTGCAGCAAGAAACTTGCCTTGCCCTGACGAAGGCAAGTTTCTTGCTGAAACGTCAGTAAACTTTTATTTTTCTAATGTTTTTCTCGCCTCTCTTTCTCTCTCCCTCTGTATATATATATATATATATATATATATATATATATATATATATATATATGTGTTATTTTCAACGAGCCCCTCATTTCCTATTCTGATTCGCTATATATATATATATATATATATATATATATATATATATATACAGAAAGAAATGCCGGCAGTCTACAACGCCAAAGAAGGCATAGGGGAGTGGTTAGAATATTTATTACCGCTAGTGACGTTACATTATTATTAATTTTTATTAATTACGTGAGAACGAAAGAAAGAAAAACACGCGCCCAGAGTGGGGACCGAACCCACGCCTTTCGATTAGATCTCGAATGCCTTACCAATTCGGCTATCTGGGCGACTGTGTTCTGCTTCACTTTCTGGGGTATTTATATTTACTACAACTGTATCTGACGCTTGAGGGTGGTAGCCAGCGCCACTCAGACTACACGGGGAGAAGGGGACCTTCTTTTTAAACCCCCGGGGCGTGACGCGAACGTCTACAGCCTGTCATGAGCTGTCAACTGGCGGGAAACCCTCTTATGCTACCTTGGCATCAAGGCTGCCAGAACCGAGGCCCTCGCTAAGCTTTCGCACGATAATAGGGTTTGGAAATGAGGGGCTCGTTAGGAAATACAGAAAGAAATGCCGGCAGTCTACAACGCCAAAGAAGGCATAGGGGAGTGGTTAGAATATTTATTACCGCTAGTGACGTTACATTATTATTAATTTTTATTAATTACGTGAGAACGAAAGAAAGAAAAACACGCGCCCAGAGTGGGGACCGAACCCACGCCTTTCGATTAGATCTCGAATGCCTTACCAATTCGGCTATCTGGGCGACTGTGTTCTGCTTCACTTTCTGGGGTATTTATATTTACTACAACTGTATCTGAAGCTTGAGGGTGGTAGCCAGCGCCACTCAGACTACACGGGGAGAAGGGGACCTTCTTTTTAAACCCCCGGGGCGTGACGCGAACGTCTACAGCCTGTCATGAGCGGTCAACTGGCGGGAAACCCTCTTATGCTACCTTGGCATCAAGGCTGCCAGAACCGAGGCCCTCGCTAAGCTTTCGCACGATAATAGGGTTTGGAAATGAGGGGCTCGTTAGGAAATACAGAAAGAAATGCCGGCAGTCTACAACGCCAAAGAAGGCATAGGGGGGTGGTTAGAATATTTATTACCGCTAGTGACGTTACATTATTATTAATTGTTATTAATTACGTGAGAACGAAAGAAAGAAAAACACGCGCCCAGAGTGGGGACCGAACCCACGCCTTTCGATTAGATCTCGAATGCCTTACCAATTCGGCTATCTGGGCGACTGTGTTCTGCTTCACTTTCTGGGGTATTTATATTTACTACAACTGTATCTGAAGCTTGAGGGTGGTAGCCAGCGCCACTCAGACTACACGGGGAGAAGGGGACCTTCTTTTTAAACCCCCGGGGCGTGACGCGAACGTCTACAGCCTGTCATGAGCTGTCAACTGGCGGGAAACCCTCTTATGCTACCTTGGCATCAAGGCTGCCAGAACCGAGGCCCTCGCTAAGCTTTCGCACGATAATAGGGTTTGGAAATGAGGGGCTCGTTAGGAAATACAGAAAGAAATGCCGGCAGTCTACAACGCCAAAGAAGGCATAGGGGGGTGGTTAGAATATTTATTACCGCTAGTGACGTTACATTATTATTAATTGTTATTAATTACGTGAGAACGAAAGAAAGAAAAACACGCGCCCAGAGTGGGGACCGAACCCACGCCTTTCGATTAGATCTCGAATGCCTTACCAATTCGGCTATCTGGGCGACTGTGTTCTGCTTCACTTTCTGGGGTATTTATATTTACTACAACTGTATCTGAAGCTTGAGGGTGGTAGCCAGCGCCACTCAGACTACACGGGGAGAAGGGGACCTTCTTTTTAAACCCCCGGGGCGTGACGCGAACGTCTACAGCCTGTCATGAGCGGTCAACTGGCGGGAAACCCTCTTATGCTACCTTGGCATCAAGGCTGCCAGAACCGAGGCCCTCGCTAAGCTTTCGCACGATAATAGGGTTTGGAAATGAGGGGCTCGTTAGGAAATACAGAAAGAAATGCCGGCAGTCTACAACGCCAAAGAAGGCATAGGGGGGTGGTTAGAATATTTATTACCGCTAGTGACGTTACATTATTATTAATTGTTATTAATTACGTGAGAACGAAAGAAAGAAAAACACGCGCCCAGAGTGGGGACCGAACCCACGCCTTTCGATTAGATCTCGAATGCCTTACCAATTCGGCTATCTGGGCGACTGTGTTCTGCTTCACTTTCTGGGGTATTTATATTTACTACAACTGTATCTGAAGCTTGAGGGTGGTAGCCAGCGCCACTCAGACTACACGGGGAGAAGGGGACCTTCTTTTTAAACCCCCGGGGCGTGACGCGAACGTCTACAGCCTGTCATGAGCGGTCAACTGGCGGGAAACCCTCTTATGCTACCTTGGCATCAAGGCTGCCAGAACCGAGGCCCTCGCTAAGCTTTCGCACGATAATAGGGTTTGGAAATAAGGGGCTCGTTAGGAAATACAGAAAGAAATGCCGGCAGTCTACAACGCCAAAGAAGGCATAGGGGAGTGGTTAGAATATTTATTACCGCTAGTGACGTTACATTATTATTAATTTTTATTAATTACGTGAGAACGAAAGAAAGAAAAACACGCGCCCAGAGTGGGGACCGAACCCACGCCTTTCGATTAGATCTCGAATGCCTTACCAATTCGGCTATCTGGGCGACTGTGTTCTGCTTCACTTTCTGGGGTATTTATATTTATTACAACTGTATCTGACGCTTGAGGGTGGTAGCCAGCGCCACTCAGACTACACGGGGAGAAGGGGACCTTCTTTTTAAACCCCCGGGGCGTGACGCGAACGTCTACAGCCTGTCATGAGCGGTCAACTGGCGGGAAACCCTCTTATGCTACCTTGGCATCAAGGCTGCCAGAACCGAGGCCCTCGCTAAGCTTTCGCACGATAATAGGGTTTGGAAATGAGGGGCTCGTTAGGAAATACAGAAAGAAATGCCGGCAGTCTACAACGCCAAAGAAGGCATAGGGGAGTGGTTAGAATATTTATTACCGCTAGTGACGTTACATTATTATTAATTTTTATTAATTACGTGAGAACGAAAGAAAGAAAAACACGCGCCCAGAGTGGGGACCGAACCCACGCCTTTCGATTAGATCTCGAATGCCTTACCAATTCGGCTATCTGGGCGACTGTGTTCTGCTTCACTTTCTGGGGTATTTATATTTACTACAACTGTATCTGAAGCTTGAGGGTGGTAGCCAGCGCCACTCAGACTACACGGGGAGAAGGGGACCTTCTTTTTAAACCCCCGGGGCGTGACGCGAACGTCTACAGCCTGTCATGAGCGGTCAACTGGCGGGAAACCCTCTTATGCTACCTTGGCATCAAGGCTGCCAGAACCGAGGCCCTCGCTAAGCTTTCGCACGATAATAGGGTTTGGAAATGAGGGGCTCGTTAGGAAATACAGAAAGAAATGCCGGCAGTCTACAACGCCAAAGAAGGCATAGGGGAGTGGTTAGAATATTTATTACCGCTAGTGACGTTACATTATTATTAATTGTTATTAATTACGTGAGAACGAAAGAAAGAAAAACGCGCCCAGAGTGGGGACCGAACCCACGCCTTTCGATTAGATCTCGAATGCCTTACCAATTCGGCTATCTGGGCGACTGTGTTCTGCTTCACTTTCTGGGGTATTTATATTTACTACAACTGTATCTGAAGCTTGAGGGTGGTAGCCAGCGCCACTCAGACTACACGGGGAGAAGGGGACCTTCTTTTTAAACCCCCGGAGCGTGACGCGAACGTCTACAGCCTGTCATGAGCGGTCAACTGGCGGGAAACCCTCTTATGCTACCTTGGCATCAAGGCTGCCAGAACCGAGGCCCTCGCTAAGCTTTCGCACGATAATAGGGTTTGGAAATGAGGGGCTCGTTAGGAAATACAGAAAGAAATGCCGGCAGTCTACAACGCCAAAGAAGGCATAGGGGAGTGGTTAGAATATTTATTACCGCTAGTGACGTTACATTATTATTAATTTTTATTAATTACGTGAGAACGAAAGAAAGAAAAACGCGCCCAGAGTGGGGACCGAACCCACGCCTTTCGATTAGATCTCGAATGCCTTACCAATTCGGCTATCTGGGCGACTGTGTTCTGCTTCACTTTCTGGGGTATTTATATTTACTACAACTGTATCTGAAGCTTGAGGGTGGTAGCCAGCGCCACTCAGACTACACGGGGAGAAGGGGACCTTCTTTTTAAACCCCCGGGGCGTGACGCGAACGTCTACAGCCTGTCATGAGCGGTCAACTGGCGGGAAACCCTCTTATGCTACCTTGGCATCAAGGCTGCCAGAACCGAGGCCCTCGCTAAGCTTTCGCACGATAATAGGGTTTGGAAATGAGGGGCTCGTTAGGAAATACAGAAAGAAATGCCGGCAGTCTACAACGCCAAAGAAGGCATAGGGGAGTGGTTAGAATATTTATTACCGCTAGTGACGTTACATTATTATTAATTGTTATTAATTACGTGAGAACGAAAGAAAGAAAAACACGCGCCCAGAGTGGGGACCGAACCCACGCCTTTCGATTAGATCTCGAATGCCTTACCAATTCGGCTATCTGGGCGACTGTGTTCTGCTTCACTTTCTGGGGTATTTATATTTACTACAACTGTATCTGAAGCTTGAGGGTGGTAGCCAGCGCCACTCAGACTACACGGGGAGAAGGGGACCTTCTTTTTAAACCCCCGGGGCGTGACGCGAACGTCTACAGCCTGTCATGAGCGGTCAACTGGCGGGAAACCCTCTTATGCTACCTTGGCATCAAGGCTGCCAGAACCGAGGCCCTCGCTAAGCTTTCGCACGATAATAGGGTTTGGAAATGAGGGGCTCGTTAGGAAATACAGAAAGAAATGCCGGCAGTCTACAACGCCAAAGAAGGCATAGGGGAGTGGTTAGAATATTTATTACCGCTAGTGACGTTACATTATTATTAATTTTTATTAATTACGTGAGAACGAAAGAAAGAAAAACACGCGCCCAGAGTGGGGACCGAACCCACGCCTTTCGATTAGATCTCGAATGCCTTACCAATTCGGCTATCTGGGCGACTGTGTTCTGCTTCACTTTCTGGGGTATTTATATTTACTACAACTGTATCTGAAGCTTGAGGGTGGTAGCCAGCGCCACTCAGACTACACGGGGAGAAGGGGACCTTCTTTTTAAACCCCCGGGGCGTGACGCGAACGTCTACAGCCTGTCATGAGCGGTCAACTGGCGGGAAACCCTCTTATGCTACCTTGGCATCAAGGCTGCCAGAACCGAGGCCCTCGCTAAGCTTTCGCACGATAATAGGGTTTGGAAATGAGGGGCTCGTTAGGAAATACAGAAAGAAATGCCGGCAGTCTACAACGCCAAAGAAGGCATAGGGGAGTGGTTAGAATATTTATTACCGCTAGTGACGTTACATTATTATTAATTGTTATTAATTACGTGAGAACGAAAGAAAGAAAAACACGCGCCCAGAGTGGGGACCGAACCCACGCCTTTCGATTAGATCTCGAATGCCTTACCAATTCGGCTATCTGGGCGACTGTGTTCTGCTTCACTTTCTGGGGTATTTATATTTACTACAACTGTATCTGAAGCTTGAGGGTGGTAGCCAGCGCCACTCAGACTACACGGGGAGAAGGGGACCTTCTTTTTAAACCCCCGGGGCGTGACGCGAACGTCTACAGCCTGTCATGAGCGGTCAACTGGCGGGAAACCCTCTTATGCTACCTTGGCATCAAGGCTGCCAGAACCGAGGCCCTCGCTAAGCTTTCGCACGATAATAGGGTTTGGAAATGAGGGGCTCGTTAGGAAATACAGAAAGAAATGCCGGCAGTCTACAACGCCAAAGAAGGCATAGGGGAGTGGTTAGAATATTTATTACCGCTAGTGACGTTACATTATTATTAATTTTTATTAATTACGTGAGAACGAAAGAAAGAAAAACACGCGCCCAGAGTGGGGACCGAACCCACGCCTTTCGATTAGATCTCGAATGCCTTACCAATTCGGCTATCTGGGCGACTGTGTTCTGCTTCACTTTCTGGGGTATTTATATTTACTACAACTGTATCTGAAGCTTGAGGGTGGTAGCCAGCGCCACTCAGACTACACGGGGAGAAGGGGACCTTCTTTTTAAACCCCCGGGGCGTGACGCGAACGTCTACAGCCTGTCATGAGCGGTCAACTGGCGGGAAACCCTCTTATGCTACCTTGGCATCAAGGCTGCCAGAACCGAGGCCCTCGCTAAGCTTTCGCACGATAATAGGGTTTGGAAATGAGGGGCTCGTTAGGAAATACAGAAAGAAATGCCGGCAGTCTACAACGCCAAAGAAGGCATAGGGGGGTGGTTAGAATATTTATTACCGCTAGTGACGTTACATTATTATTAATTGTTATTAATTACGTGAGAACGAAAGAAAGAAAAACACGCGCCCAGAGTGGGGACCGAACCCACGCCTTTCGATTAGATCTCGAATGCCTTACCAATTCGGCTATCTGGGCGACTGTGTTCTGCTTCACTTTCTGGGGTATTTATATTTACTACAACTGTATCTGAAGCTTGAGGGTGGTAGCCAGCGCCACTCAGACTACACGGGGAGAAGGGGACCTTCTTTTTAAACCCCCGGGGCGTGACGCGAACGTCTACAGCCTGTCATGAGCGGTCAACTGGCGGGAAACCCTCTTATGCTACCTTGGCATCAAGGCTGCCAGAACCGAGGCCCTCGCTAAGCTTTCGCACGATAATAGGGTTTGGAAATGAGGGGCTCGTTAGGAAATACAGAAAGAAATGCCGGCAGTCTACAACGCCAAAGAAGGCATAGGGGAGTGGTTAGAATATTTATTACCGCTAGTGACGTTACATTATTATTAATTTTTATTAATTACGTGAGAACGAAAGAAAGAAAAACACGCGCCCAGAGTGGGGACCGAACCCACGCCTTTCGATTAGATCTCGAATGCCTTACCAATTCGGCTATCTGGGCGACTGTGTTCTGCTTCACTTTCTGGGGTATTTATATTTATTACAACTGTATCTGACGCTTGAGGGTGGTAGCCAGCGCCACTCAGACTACACGGGGAGAAGGGGACCTTCTTTTTAAACCCCCGGGGCGTGACGCGAACGTCTACAGCCTGTCATGAGCGGTCAACTGGCGGGAAACCCTCTTATGCTACCTTGGCATCAAGGCTGCCAGAACCGAGGCCCTCGCTAAGCTTTCGCACGATAATAGGGTTTGGAAATGAGGGGCTCGTTAGGAAATACAGAAAGAAATGCCGGCAGTCTACAACGCCAAAGAAGGCATAGGGGAGTGGTTAGAATATTTATTACCGCTAGTGACGTTACATTATTATTAATTTTTATTAATTACGTGAGAACGAAAGAAAGAAAAACACGCGCCCAGAGTGGGGACCGAACCCACGCCTTTCGATTAGATCTCGAATGCCTTACCAATTCGGCTATCTGGGCGACTGTGTTCTGCTTCACTTTCTGGGGTATTTATATTTACTACAACTGTATCTGACGCTTGAGGGTGGTAGCCAGCGCCACTCAGACTACACGGGGAGAAGGGGACCTTCTTTTTAAACCCCCGGGGCGTGACGCGAACGTCTACAGCCTGTCATGAGCGGTCAACTGGCGGGAAACCCTCTTATGCTACCTTGGCATCAAGGCTGCCAGAACCGAGGCCCTCGCTAAGCTTTCGCACGATAATAGGGTTTGGAAATGAGGGGCTCGTTAGGAAATACAGAAAGAAATGCTGGCAGTCTACAACGCCAAAGAAGGCATAGGGGAGTGGTTAGAATATTTATTACCGCTAGTGACGTTACATTATTATTAATTTTTATTAATTACGTGAGAACGAAAGAAAGAAAAACACGCGCCCAGAGTGGGGACCGAACCCACGCCTTTCGATTAGATCTCGAATGCCTTACCAATTCGGCTATCTGGGCGACTGTGTTCTGCTTCACTTTCTGGGGTATTTATATTTACTACAACTGTATCTGACGCTTGAGGGTGGTAGCCAGCGCCACTCAGACTACACGGGGAGAAGGGGACCTTCTTTTTAAACCCCCGGGGCGTGACGCGAACGTCTACAGCCTGTCATGAGCGGTCAACTGGCGGGAAACCCTCTTATGCTACCTTGGCATCAAGGCTGCCAGAACCGAGGCCCTCGCTAAGCTTTCGCACGATAATAGGGTTTGGAAATGAGGGGCTCGTTAGGAAATACAGAAAGAAATGCCGGCAGTCTACAACGCCAAAGAAGGCATAGGGGAGTGGTTAGAATATTTATTACCGCTAGTGACGTTACATTATTATTAATTTTTATTAATTACGTGAGAACGAAAGAAAGAAAAACACGCGCCCAGAGTGGGGACCGAACCCACGCCTTTCGATTAGATCTCGAATGCCTTACCAATTCGGCTATCTGGGCGACTGTGTTCTGCTTCACTTTCTGGGGTATTTATATTTACTACAACTGTATCTGAAGCTTGAGGGTGGTAGCCAGCGCCACTCAGACTACACGGGGAGAAGGGGACCTTCTTTTTAAACCCCCGGGGCGTGACGCGAACGTCTACAGCCTGTCATGAGCGGTCAACTGGCGGGAAACCCTCTTATGCTACCTTGGCATCAAGGCTGCCAGAACCGAGGCCCTCGCTAAGCTTTCGCACGATAATAGGGTTTGGAAATGAGGGGCTCGTTAGGAAATACAGAAAGAAATGCCGGCAGTCTACAACGCCAAAGAAGGCATAGGGGAGTGGTTAGAATATTTATTACCGCTAGTGACGTTACATTATTATTAATTTTTATTAATTACGTGAGAACGAAAGAAAGAAAAACACGCGCCCAGAGTGGGGACCGAACCCACGCCTTTCGATTAGATCTCGAATGCCTTACCAATTCGGCTATCTGGGCGACTGTGTTCTGCTTCACTTTCTGGGGTATTTATATTTACTGCAACTGTATCTGACGCTTGAGGGTGGTAGCCAGCGCCACTCAGACTACACGGGGAGAAGGGGACCTTCTTTTTAAACCCCCGGGGCGTGACGCGAACGTCTACAGCCTGTCATGAGCGGTCAACTATATATATATATATATATATATATATATATATATATATATATATATATATATATATATATATATATATATATATAAAATTCTATTAGAACGTAGGCACCATTGTTGAATATGCACCCCCGGGAAATAAATGTATGGCTACGCCACTGCCTCCCTTCGATTTCTTTGCTTCCGCTGACGTGTAGCTCGGTGGAGAAAGGTGGGAACGTGAGTGTTGCGCGTGAATTGAGGTCGTTTGTGAATGGTTCTGGCGCTGTGTTGCGGTGTACGATGTGGGTTACAAAACCCACAGAGTACTCCGTTACAAAACCACGGGCCTTACCGGGGCCTGCGGTTTTGTCACTACTAGTTTAAAGCAGCTGCCTGTTGTCTAATTTTGAAGCGCTAAACAGAACATTAAGGCTGCTTCGACGAACTATAACCTAAACTAACCTAACCGAACTCGACGAAGTCTTCCGACCCTACGCCAGGCAGGTTCGGAATATAGGCTGCGCGGGCAATACATTATCAGTACTGCTGGTATTTTTATGTTATGTTTTTTTATGCGTAAACGTGCATAGCTTATTTTAGGTTCGTTGGGACAGAGCTCAACTGTCATATACTGTGTAGCTAGCTCATTTCAGCTAGAGGACATTTCTGATTTTGAATGCAGTACTAATGTGGTTGCAAAGGCAGGTTTGATTATGGTTACGACGGGCAGTATGGTTTAATTTTTATTACGGTCACCGAAATTTTAGAGGAGAATCAAGAGAAAATACGCCTGGTTCAGTCCTGTGTTCTTGATAGGATGTCTTGCCTGATACCTTAAACGTCGTCAGGGAAAGCCGAACGTGCGGTTAATATATTGTTTTAGTTAGGTTCTCTGCTGACTCTGCGTCCCTGTGGTCACCGTTGTATGCATACGCAAGGCAATGGCTTCTTTGAACACCCTCCTTTTTTATGTTGGCGTTCGAGCACCAGCATTAGAATTCGCCTCAACGCTGCCACTTGTCAAGGAGGGCTTCCCTTTCTTGGTGGGGTGGAAGAGATTTTTACTCGGTGACTCAGCCGGCGTGCCCCTACAGGAAGAGCGCGCAAGCCCGAGTATCAGGAGTAAGATGTGAGCCAAGGAGGGGATGTCATTAGTGGGCCCTGCTTTCATCCCTGCACGAAAACACTTTACGCAGCACCGCCTTTCTTCTCGAACACGAGGGTGTCGGCTGATGTGCCGGTGACGCCCTTGCAAGGATGTACGCTGAATGAACGCCCGTCGAGGGCCGACCCGCCTTGTATAGAACTGGCGGCATTGAATACGTCTTGGCGGCCACTGACGTATCTGTCTTCCTGAACAGCGTTCCCTCTTACAAGAGGAAACAATGGCTGGCACGGGCCGGAGGTCTGGTCGCCTGTGAATCGATCTCTAGCGTTTCCTTCTCCGGGTTTTCTGATCGCTTCGTGTACCTAGTCTTTGCCGTGTTTCGCTACCGTACGCTCGTCTTGGCGCTGAAATCGGGTCTGAAACGATTGAAGTTCTTCGGAAGCCTACGATATCGCCTGTTGAGCAGGCAATCGTATTGCTACCGCGTAGCCAGGACATTTTTATCTTGTCGAGGAGCACGCGGACAAGAAATACGGCAGAACAAAAAAAAAAAAAAAAAAAAGGAAAGAGCTGCCGGCCGGTTTGTTACATGTGAATGCAGTTTTGCAATTTGCTTCTTTTTTTAAACGCAACCAATTTGAAATAGCTAGGACATTAGGTTTGAGTAACTGTACAGCTCCCATTGTTTTTTTTTTTGGCAAATGTGTAAAGGGCAGGCGCTATGACTACGTTTCGCGTCTGCATTTACCGTTGAATTAGTGTGCGAGATGGCGATTTGCTGCTTCCCTCGGTGCTCTGAGTGATCAAAACAACTAGTCGGACTAACGTCTTCAGATGCATTGGATTCTCGCGTTATGATGCGTCAAGCTAACATGCCTTTAGTGGTGCGTATGTAGCGTCATAAATGTGATGCTGTCGTGCCAACAACCTCGAAAGATCCGGGAGTATGTCGTGTACAATTGCGCGCTGATAAACACGAGCACACAATCCCGCTGTACCTTATCTTCTGTCGGAAGTGGCACGTGTCAGGGAGTCAGCTGGTGCGCTGTCTACAAGCTTTTTTTTTTTCTGGGGGGGGGGGGGGGGGGAGGGAATCTGACCCTAATGCTAATTTCAGACTGACGTGTGACGCGTCGAAACACGAAGGATTGCCATATTTTTGTCAGTTTAAACACACCGCCCGGTATTGTAACGCAAACGAAACTGATTCCACTCTCGCCGTTCGTATTTCTCCCGAATCAAAGATTCAACGAAGCGTCTAGGAACCGAACTACCAAGCTGAGCTCCATCGCATAATAAAAAAAAAAAACAAAAAAAAGGAGAGGGGGCAGCTACGTCTGACATATTCCAAAACGGTTGCGCACTATGGTTGCCGCTAGCAAGCACTTCTCAACGATCAAATGTGTCCTACCTGTCTGGTATTCCCTTTCCCGATCGATTGCGAATTGGATCGAAGTCGACTCATCCACATGAGATTCGGTGAAGTGTAAACACTGCTTTGTCGCCTGGAGCCCGTGCTCTCATTCCGACGTTCAGATAGACGAGCCGCGGATTAAAAGTACAAATAAATAGGAGAAAGAAGAAAGAAAGGAGAGGGGATAAAAAGAGAGCGAAATGAGGAATCTCGTCGCGGGCGGTCGCGCGAGTTCACGTCTGAGTGCCCGTCTGACTCTCGGGTAATTGTGCGCCCCTTGACACGGTCGGGCGCGCGTTTCCACGTTTTTCACGTCGGCCACGCGTAATGACCGAGCAGCGAAAAAATAGAACAGAGAAGCGCCAAAGCGAGCATGCAGGCAAAAGCAGGGCTGCGATGAAAGGGAGACGGAAGAGAATGGGGCGAGGGAAAACGGGTTTGCGTAACTGGACACGAGTAATAATAGGAGTGAAGAGAGAAAAAGTTATCCAAAATGGGACGTCTCGGTCCAGCGACGAAGGATGACGAAAAGAAGCGTACATATATGGAATATTTATCTTGTTAGCATGTGCTGAATGTTTCTTTTTTTCTTTTTTTTCTTTTTCTCCCTCACGTGCTTTGTTTCGCGACGTCTTCATGACGCATACTCTGAAGGTATCATCTCAGAGGGCCGTGATTGCTCGTGGGAAATTCTTGATGGCGGCGCAGTTAAGTGGTTCCGTGTGAGCGACCGTACTTTGACATTGCGTGGTGGCGCCAGGTGGGAGACGTCGCTCGCGGTGTACCGGCGCGGTGCCCCGCAACATTAGCTTGTGTTCATCGCTGCGTTCATCTGTTTGTGATTACTAACCTCATTCTGCGTGATGCAAAGCCCTTAGGTGGTCGTCGTACCTGAGCGTGCATGCTCCTCCTTTTCGCTTGTGCCCGTGCCAGCTGACTGTTGAGCTGCTGGCCTTTTCATCGGTGTACGGGATTTTCCATTGATGGCAGTCGCATTGAGTAGAACAGCTATAAGCAGTGTTTGGAGTCTACTTGTTTGGTTGGTGTAGTTATAAGTTGAAAGCGTAGGAACAACTAATTAGGTGGTGAATATGAAGTAGCAACTGATGATAATTTAAGCTGCTTCAAGCCAAAGCCAACGTGGCTTTAGTCTGTACGCGTTTGTAGAGAGTGTGGTCGGTGTAAACGCACGATAAAGGTAACAAGAGGATTGAAGTGGACATAACCGCACTTGGTGTACGAGTTGCTCGTGCGCACTAATTCTTACAGTACTACTGTTACTCACGGATACACACGCTCACGCTTTATAAGGCAGTCTTTATAAGGCAGTTGCACTCTGATGCTTTTTTTTATTTGCAAAGAAAATTAATGAACCAAATAAGGCGTGACCGAGGCTGGCAGATACGTTTTTCCGTATTTAACAGTGCTATACTGGTTCTGTCTCGTTAGATCTTCAAAATTGGGCAGCAAGTTGCTCTGTTAGCAGGCTTGATACAAAAAACTTATCCTACTTGCTTCATGTAAAATATTCGGACTGTTATTAAAGCGAACCGCGTTTTGTTGCCCCACAAATGCGTGCGACTGCAGACGTGAAACCGTGTTTCTCGTACACGTCGTATACCACCTGTGGAAGGCCGCCACCTTTTTAGGCTTTCCTTTGTTTTCCCATATTGAAGAATTCTTATTCAGCGGTCTGGCTGGCAGCACGAGAACAGCGCTGCATCTTCCCGTAAGCACCCTGGGAGGGGCCTCCGGTATTGTGGCCTGTAAATAGAGCGGGCCTGCGTACTATATTTGCGCGGTGCCGGCCGGCGGCTTCATTGTGTTGGCGTGCCGGTATTACATTACTGCGAGCCGCGAATTCCTGCCTTCGTATGGGAAGTTAGACCTGTGTGTAAGCGAGCTCTGTGAACATGACGCCGTAACTGGCTCACGAGCGCGCACATTGCGAGTGTGTCATAGAAAATCAACATGCCGTGCAGGCATGTTTGAAAAACGGTAGTTCATTGAGGCAACTTCCGCATAAAACTGTCTTCTATCTTTCATTGCAATCGGCCGAAAGCAATTAAAAATGTAACGTAAAAACTCGAAATTGGAATTTTGAGCTTAGATTTTACACTTCTGCAGGATGTGCCGTGATAGGAGGCTGCGAATAAGTTTCTGCCTTCCTGGATTCTTTTGAGGAGAGACAATGATGACAAAATATGCTGGAATCAGCCAGGAACAGTATATACGTACGTATACACGCGCCCGCGTGGCTACACGATATCCAAACCATCTTCCACAGGTTTGGGTTAAAAGCAGGTAGTCTCCTGACCATACCTTTCTTCATACCTTACTTCCATTCCGACTGTTCTATTGAAGAAGTCGAGCATTTATCGTGACAATCCAGCAACCCGAAACCGTAACCACGCCAACCCTGTTTTGTAACTATAAAGTGGAATTGAGACGTCGTGTAGAGGGGGAATCTCATCCTGTTATGTAGATTGTCTGTGCACTTTGCGAAGACGGCGGTAGCGATGACGATGGAGATTCCGCCATGTGTGTAAGTTAGGCCGAAGCTTACGAACGGCCAAATTTTCGCTTGGAGCGAGATCTTTATCGTATTCTGCGACAACAAATTCCGCCCTGCCGGTAGAGCGGTGGGGAAAACCCTGTCGGCACGAGTAGTCTCGCGACGCAGGTTCGTTACTCCCAAACAGATGACGTCATATTCCCCTCGGCGTGCGCCCTGTTCCTCCCTCCTGCCAGCCGGGCTTCTCCTCTCCGTACAGCGGCCCTGCGGGGAAGAGGAGCGGCGGCAGCGCCGGAGAATAATATTGATCGCCGGCGGCTGCGTGGCCCCATTCGGAGCCGCTCCCCCTTGACCTTTTTTTGGGCTGCCGGCGAGACTGCCTGCCCCCCTGCCGGCTTCCCTGTCGCTTCCTCTTCTGCTTGCGTCGAGCCACACGCATCTTTGCTCCTTGGCTTCCGTGCGCTACCATGATGCGCTTTGCTGAATAAGAAGCGCAGCGAAACGCTAAGTTACGAGCGCTGTAGGTGAGGTTGATGGCTAGCCGTGTAAGCGATGCCCTAAACGGCTGCACGTTAATTCAGTTATCATTGAGTATTATTACCGCAAAAGTATGGGCGTGCACTGATGATGGGTGCACCTGAAGCTCTTGCCCTGTCACAAATTCGACTTACTTCGTGTCCAAAAGCACATGTGTCTGCTCCTTTCAACTCCCCTTATTAGTGAGCTTTAAAATAGGGATCCAGGGGCACTAATTTTAATAATAGTGCAGCTCTACACAGCTCGGAATATGCCTATTCACGACGCAGTGCAGTCGACCTAGGATGGCAACTCCAGCTGCCGGCTTGGCAGGATCCTCTGAGTAGCTATGCGCCTCTTCATGCTATATACCGTAAGTGCGATTTCCGGCATCCACGGGGTCTGCTAGAGTGCACTGAAGGCGTGCTACACCGGCTGCGCCTTAACGTTGCATACACCCGAAGCTTCTTGTTTAGGCTGGGCTGGGTTGAGTCGCCATTGTGTACAGTGTGCTCTACTACCGACAACATCAGGCACATTTTAAGCATCTGCCCACGATATGCTAGACGGCGGGCAACAGCATCGAAGGCGCTTGTGCGACTCCGAAGTGGAGGTCCTCTAGAACTCTCACACTTCCTTGGATCCTGGCGAAATCGTGATGAGGCAGTGCTGGGCACAAAAACTATGCTTAATTTTCTTGCGGAAACAGGGCTAGAAGAGGTTCTGTGAACCCTCTGAACATATATGTGTGCATCTCCCCTACCCTCCCCTTTCTTTTTTTCCTTTTCTTTTTCTCTGTATTTTCCGCTGTCATCTCACTGTATTCACCCATCTCTGGTGTCGCAAGCCCTACCGTTAATGGGGCTGACCTCTTCAGCTTTCATTAAAAATTCTCTCTCTCTCTCTCTCTCTCTCTCTCTCTCTCTCTCTCTCTCTCTCTCTCTCTCTCTCTCTCTCTCTCTCTCTCTCTCTCTCTCTCTCTCTCTCTCTCTCTCTCTCTCTCTCTCTCTCTCTCTCTCTCTCTCTCTCTCTCTCTCTCTCTCTCTGTCATTTTGCTGTCATCAGTTACTTTAAATGTCGCTGGAATGCGCTGCGCTTAGAGACCACAAAATGGAGCAGACGTTTGCGTGCGCATATAAAATACGTATTCGCGGCATGACCCTTTCGCCATAAAGCGCGTGGCTGCTTTGTATTTAGCGAGCAGCATATTGTTCGTACTTATCCCTATGTTCATTTCTCACAGCCCGCCCATTTACTCTTATTTTCCCTTTGACGATTCTGGGGCGCGTCGCTGTTCGCTACAGGAAAGCTGTCAGCACGTGCGGCAGCAATCAATTGAAGGCGGGATTTAAAAACGCAGCGAGCCAAACGTTTTCGCTCTTCTTTTCGAGTTGATTACACGAACCCATCGTAGGCACCCAACTGCAACGTTATTGCTGGGTGACGCTCTCTGCTTCGAAATAATCCTTCGCTGCGGAATTACGCGCGCGCGCTGTTTCAGGAATAATGCTCTCTTTTCATGCCGGAACAATTTTTCACGAGTGTAAAGGACTTCTATGCGGCAACGAAGTGGACTAGTTGATATCCGCCTCCCTTTTTTTACTAATTTTGAGCCGGTCCGCGCAAAAATGATGACGCTGTAGGTATATTGTAGTGAATAGACGGGAATGCTGGGAGCTGTGTTCACTAAACTCGGCGGGAAATGAGACGCGCCGAGGTGAGAAGTAACGTTCTGTGGCACCCCTCCCCTCTCCCTCTTTTATTTTTCCTTTCAACTCACGTTTACGTTGATCGCAGATGCACCTACCGGCATGAAGTTGGTCAATGAAGCCTGCGTTTTCCCCGTCCCGTTATAAACTCTCGCCGTCACGGTCTTTCCGCATTGCGTTTTTGTTGAGCACGGCGAAGCTTTATCACAGGCAGTTTTCCTTTTAATATTCGCGCTGGAATGCAAGTGCCCGGAACCTCGCTCGCGACCGACTTCGCAGGGGTGTCTGGCGTGCCGGCGGCTACCACCGATCGCATCATCATCTCGGAGCTCCCCAACAGGTGTTGGAAGACATAAAGCGTGGGCATTCGGACGTGCTTCTGCCTGTAACGACGTCTCAGCACACGAACTTCCGTTACGAAGAAAGAGAGAGAGAGGGAGATGGTTTAGAACCGCGTTCATCCTCACCGCTGCTTTTTGCGGCTCTTTTCCGTTTTGTTCTGCCCTAGTTCGTGGTTCGAGCGCGGTCTTTATACGTTCGCCAGCGAAAGGGGCGCTTATGGAAACGTTCTAGGCGTCACGCGCTGCTCTGGAGCAGCCCGAAACGGCGGATCGAAGGCGTCGTGCCTGCGACATGATTGAATTACGCGTTACGCTAATTAGATCGCGCTCCAAACGCCGCGAAGCCAGTCTGGGAATCTACGCGATCATTTACGTCGGCCTTAGACGGGACGTGACCCTTTACTGTTCGCTTGTTTATTCGTGAGCCACCATAAATACGCGAAAAGGAAGTCGCACAGGAATTTATAAAAAAAAAAAAAAAAACTGCTAGAGCGCCATTTCTGGAGGTATAAAACTTATCGATTTGGGCATGCCGCTTTAAAGCGTCCGCTGCCCTTCGTTAAAACTAAACTCGTGGAGAGAAATCTGCGGTCACAAGCGGCTGTTCGTAGATCAAGTTCCTTCATTACTGCAGTTAAAATCTGAATATGAAATCCATCTTCATCGGAAAGGAAATGCATACTGAACTATATTTTCTTCTGGAAGGTGTGTAGCTTTTGTTTTTTCACCTTCGCCGATTCTTCGCGCTTTTTGTATGCGAGCAGTCTGCCCCGCATGCAAAAGTTTTTTTACCACATCACTTGCTTTTTCTTCAACAAGAAATAAAAATATACTTCCCTATTTTTGCTCTGAAGAATACGCCATGCCGTCCTACTTCATCATTCGCATCGCATTTCTTTTTTCTTTCCTTTTATTACTGTCACAATAGCAATGAAACGCGCCGTTTTGCACTACAAAGCACCATCTGCCGACAATAAAGCACACCGTAGTGGAATACTTTTTTCACATTTTGACTGGTTGGTTACTCCTTGCACTACAGATCTACCTGACGAAGCACTTCGCGGAAGTGTATTTCGTTTCAGTGTGGTCAAAGAACTGCCTCGGAGTCAAGAAAATTCAAGCGTTACTTCGTGTCCGGACGATTTTGTTGGTCTGCAACCAAGTTCGGGTGACCTCGTGCGACTTCCGGGATATGGTGTGTTGCGGGATAGCTCGCTTACTCGTAACATTCGTCCGCAACCGGGTGTTAACTGCCCAACTCTAACCAGTGGCTGGCAAGCCGACGGATGGTACACAGATCCCTGTGGTATACAAGGCCGCAAAACTGGTTCGGAGGTGCCGTGGCAAAAACAGTGGATCATCGCAGATCTGCGTACTCCACCCGGCGGGCGACATTGGATTGGATTGGGAAAACGTCTTTGTGACCTGCGAATGAAGTCCTATTGCTAGGTCTTCATGACTTGGCCGGAGTCGTTACCGCAGATGTAGCCACCCGGCTAGGTTCCCCCGCTCCCCGTCACCGGGTCGCCGGGGCCCTCTTGCCTGGCCAGCGCCACGATGACTCGCTGGACAGCCTAGAGTTGTAGATCTTGATCTTAAGTCCGCACCGCCTCCTCGAAGGCAGGTGCATCCTTCTTGTGTTTGATTTGTCCGGGTAATCCCAGACGATGTGCTCAAGTCTTGCTGGGGCTTTGTGGCACACCCGACAGGTGGCATCCGGGTATGTCTCCGGGTACATCTTGTGCTTTAGGTAGGGGCTCGGGACCGTCTTTGTTTGGAGTTGCCTATAGACGACCGCCTGCTCCCCACTCAATCCTTTTCAGGGCGGCAGGAGCGTGCGTCTGGCAAGTCGATAGGCCTGAGTAATTTCTTTGTATGTAGTCATCCGGCGACAACCCCACCGTCAAAAAGCGGATGTGTTTTCCGGATTCGACGCAAACTTGCGATGCGGGGACAGAATGCCGATATGCGCAACAAAAAGTAGTTCCGCTCTAACCCAGAAATGATAGTGCACATTTTCGCAACAGTCACACCGGTTTCCAGGACGATATACGTAAGCTTTTTTCATTATTGCTTTGCAATCATTGATGCTGCCATCACAACGATTCGTAAGCTTTCGCAAATGTGGAGCAGTCAGCCCTCTTTATAACGAAATCGCTTTATTTTACTTATCGCTTTATTCGAAGTTTTCCACTGCCCTAACTCGAGGACAGGGAAAGCCAATCATCGCCACTTTTAACGAAGTATCACTTATAGCGAAGCAAGTTTCCTGTCTCGAGGATTTTGTTATGACGAGGGTTGTCTGTATCATGAGCTACCACAGCGACTAGGGAGTAGGAGAAGGAGGAGGAGGAGAAGGAAAGTGAGAGTAAGGCTCGCCTTGAATTTCCTCCCCGGTCGATCTTGTGCGGGCCCTTGGACCAGGTGACGGTGAGCGGCTGGTCGCCCTGTGCGTCGCAGACCAGTCGCGCGTTCTCTCCTCTCCGGGCTGTCACCACGCTGTGCTTCTCGGTGAACTTTGCCGGCACTGCGTCGTGTCGCAACATGGGAGATCGCGGTTAGTTCCTCCCGACGTTGCACCTCTTGCCTCGTATTGCTCACGACGCGAGAAGAGTTAGAGGGTTCTCACGTGTCTCCTGTTGCAGTTGTGAATTTTCGAATAGCACCACATAGTGACCGTATTCAGCATGGTAACTCAAGGCAAGAACAATCAAGACGCCAGGAAAGACAGGCAGAGAAAGATCCAGACAAGAGCACATTGTGCGACAAGCGTAGAAAAGCAGCGCAAAGAGAGAGGGGGAGAGAGTAAAAATTCATCTACGTGAATTCGTGTGCGTACATCCCGCGACGTGATTGCACTTCAGTGCTTTGTTTTCTAGCGGTTGTAAACTTGATGCTCAAATTGTTGAGCGACCCGCGCTCATGATCATGATTATCGAGCTAATCACGTACATGTCCCGGTTTCGGGCGTTAATTATTTAGGTACTTCGATAAAGTTAAGTGAGTTGAGCGTCTCTTTTCGTCGAAAGTGTGGCGCTAGGAGTCCAATGAGAAATAATTAAAAAAAACAAGAAACTTGGAACAAACGCTTCACACCGATGCGACTACGCAGGGCTGTATCAGATGCGGATTCTTTTTTTTTATGATGATCATAACAGTTGCGCCATTTCAGACGCATTGTGTTGACGTACGACGCATGATGGGACACAGAGATAATGAAGATTCTCTTGGCTTTATTTGACATTAAACAGTACAATGTACAAACAGACTCAAAGGGAACACAATGCTGGCTTAAAAAATCGGAGCGTAGTTGGCTCTTGCGATGATAATGAAGCATGAACTCGCGCACTTTCTTGTGCGAAATACCGCGAATCCTGGCAGCGTTTTTGTTTGTTTATTGACTTTATTAAAGCGTCCATTCCATGAGTGTGTATGAACCACAAAAAAAAAAAAAAAAAAAAACGCGCGTGGCAAAGTTTCGAGGTGCTGGCAAAAGGAAAATGCACATTAAATGTCTCATCAAACCAGGATCCTCTGTAATGGGCACAGTTTGATTGCGAATCACAGCAGTTCAATGGGCAAATCATTAGCAACGGCCACCCAGGTTCTCACTAACGCCGTTCCCTCTCCTATGAAGGAGATTAATGATAAACCCTCTGTTCAAGCGAGTCAATGCCTTATCTCTTTACTAACACCAGGTACGGACCGAGGGGTGATTTTAGGTGTGCAGTACCGTAGGACCGCACATGGTCCGTCCGCGTCCAAGCGCATAGCATTTGCAATCGCAAAAAATCACACAGGTACCGGCAGGATTCGAGCCTGTGTGGTAGAGCAGACAGAGTTAGTGTCAGTCGTCTTACCCATTGGGCTACGACCGTGAGTTAGTACCCGAGAGTCAAACGGCTTGCTCCCTCGCCTGTAACGGTGCGGAGTACCTTAGGACCTCCCAATGTCCGTCCGCGTCCATCCGTGCGCACACCACCATCAAGCGAACATCAAGCGAAATTCGATTTGAGCCGTGAGTTGCAGTTTCATTTAAGGAATAATCAAGGTGCAGCTCACGGCTGAAATCGAATGACGGTCGGGCCGCAAATGGGATGTCACTTGGGGCGCAACTTGGATTTCATTTCGAGTCCCCGTACTCCGCATCCTCGCCGTCATCCACGGAGTGGAGATACTGCCATTTTTGTTTCTTTTTCGCTGCGCGTTTTAGACAACTTTATTATTTTTTAGGGGCGAAGCCTCATAGGGCTCGGGCTGTGGGCGTCTCCTGTCGTCGTCGTATCTCGTCTCCTGTAGCCACGGTACTAAAACACCGGGGCACTCGTTTCCCAACGCCTCGCGCTAGAACGTAACGCGTACTAAAAGAACAAACCTGGACACTCGTTTTCCAATTCCTCGCGCTAGAACGCTTTGTGCTTCAAAGACACGAGACTTACAGCCAAGCTGTGTACTTCTACCCCCCAACGATTTCATCTACATTGGCAAAAACGCCAAAACGCCAAGAATACGCTTATACACTGCATGCTCCGCCCCTCCCCAGGTTTCACGTTAGTGGAACCTGGAGTTTTTTTGTTTGTTTGTTTGTTTTTTGTCCTCATACGACGGGCACGAAATATCCCGGCCGACCGAGATGACAATAAGCGTTTTCTTTTTTTTTGTAAAAACACGAGCTCAGAAAAGCTGCAGCAATAACGATCACGCACAGTTGGGATAAAGACAGACAGCTCTGTGATAGGTGAATGTCTTATAGAATGACGTAGTGTGTGACTATGTCGGTCGAAACTTCGGTACTTCGCGTGTTAGTAACGTGAGAATTGTTTTTCCCTGCACGTGAAAATGTCAGGCAGAGCCTAAGATGTCCTGGTACCATGCACGACGCCCCTGCGCAAAAACGTTTCTTTCTTCGCAGGAGCGTCCGGTAACGATTCCGAAGCCACACATGCACCGCACGTTTGGCGTGCACAGTTACATGAAAAATATTCCTTTATAGCTGTGATACGTCAATGGACACACTCACACAACCATACGTACACACGCACACACGCACGCACGCTCGGACGCAAACACTCACACATGTGCACACTGACTTGCGTGCGCAAGCTCGGGGGCGAGCTCCCTTCGTCGACACAGATCGTTGAACCGTGGGATTTAGATTAGCGGCTGGGCTTCGGTCGGATCTGGAATGGGGCGGCCGGCGAGGCCTTCGGGCGGGCCACTGCAGCAGTGTCGCCTGTACTCACCGTTGACGTCCAGGCGGATCGCTTTCCTAAGCGGCTTTCCGACGCCGTTGTCCACGAAACAAGCGTACCTCCCCTCGTTCTCCTTGGCCACGTGCGCGAACGTCACGCTTCCGTTGCTGCTCCGCACGGGCACCGGGGCCCCGGAGTCGCCGCACACCACGCTCGGCTTGCCTGCGCGAACAAGGTCGTGCAAGCGCGCACTTGCTTCAGCCGCTGTTGAATGGGAACATTGCGTAAGGAGGCAGTGCGCGGCGGCTTGATTGTATATATGTCCAGAGGTCGCCGACCGCTCTGGCCTCCCAACAAGCTAGTGAATACGTAATTCCGATTATTATTATTATTATTATTATTATTATTATTATTATTATTATTATTATTATTATTATTATTATTATTATTATTATTATTGTTGTTGTTGTTGTTGTTGTTGTTGTTGTTGTTGTTGTTGTTGTTATCTGTGGTGCTCCTTCACGTTGGGGATAATTGCGATGTGGTCATCTGGGCGGGATTAAATTCGGTAGTAAGAAGCGAGTTTTTACTCTGCGCAGTGTGATCCTAGTTCCAAAGCGGCAAACATTTATCTTAGTGATGTATGAAAGCACAAGTAAGATTTACTTTCCAAACAAAATTAACCCAAGCTTTGCTGTGATTACCCGCTCTCGTGCACATAATGCCACAATATGCAACACGGTCAATATTACACTCTAAGTGGATCGAAAAACACGTCGCTGTAATCAGATAATCCATATACGAAATACACAATGTATTAGAAACGTGGAGGTGATCGTGCGACTCCTCGATATTGGAAATAACTGGAAACATCAAAAATGGGTATATCCGTGTTTGACTGCCTTGGAGTCAATACGGTTGAAGGTGTCACCGATTCGTGGGAGGATGTCAGAGGAAGAAGCCGCGCTGGGCGCTTCCTTTCGAGCAGGTGCTGTCCTCGTTTTCCCGTGTGTACAAACAAGCGTCGGAATGCACGAGCCCTCTTTCTTCCCCCGTTTGTCAGTGCAGCGCCCAGCGTCAGGCAGGAAGGGCTCCTCTCGGGGCGTTCGTCGTTCCGCAACATTGGAGGCGCGCGAGCGATTTCCTGTCGCGCCATTTCCGCACGCATCCAGCGTCCCTTTAAAAGCGGGCGGCGGTCGAGAGCCACCAGGGTCAAGGATGACCAGCTGCCGCGTCGTCGACGGCGGCCACCGTGCGGAACCGCTCACTTCCGGCCTGCCCCGCCCCTCCCTCCACGCGCGGTTCCCTGTCGTCCCCCTCTCACTTTCGTCGCCGTCTTCTCCGAGCCACCTGAGCGTCTGAAAGCTTCTCCGTTTTGCCCCGAGTTCTAGGTGGCTGTCATTCGAGCTAATGGCGCCTTGCCTGGGAGCCGTCTGGTGTAACGGGAGTGGCTGCGATAGCCCCGGGCATGTTTATTTCCGCGCGTCGTGTTCATTAGAGGGAATCGAGGACGAGCTTCTTTTCTTGAAATTAAAGTGTGATGGCAGAATTTGAAATGGGGGATTTGTTGCTGATTCCTGGAAGTGCGCTTTAGAGAGCGATTGGAAATGTTCCGTGCGAGGAGTAGCCACGAAAAGTTCGTCTTCAAGCAATGCCTCTGGCGCGTTTTAGTGGTTTTCGGTTGGAAATAGCGCAGGGAGAAATTGGTGAGACAGATACTAGACTGAAAAAGAAAAGAAAAGGAGGTAACTTCGCGTCCATACGTCTACATCCCTTGACAATCTGCCGCATTCAGCAGCGCAGGGCTTTCATAAACTAGGTAAGGGCAGGTTGTGCCACTACAGGTCATCTTCTGCGCAACCAGTTGTGATGTCACAAGTCGGAGATAACTCAATTTCCTGCTGGTATGTGGACGAACAGTGGATCCAGCAACTTGTAACAGCTGGCTTGAACCGTTTCGGCCACGAAGAAGCTTTAACTGGGGATTTGTGACGTGCTACAGTGTGGCTATGTCACAGCAGAATGCTATCGATACGTGAGAGGAAACTTTGTGCCTTGTATACTCATTTCTGGGCACATGTGATCCGCGAACAAACGCTGCAAAAGCTTTAACCCTTGAGTTAAAACAAAGCTTCAGCTCATGTCTACGGTAGCGTATGTCACAGAGCGTCGTCTCACCTCCGGGGACGCACCGGCTCCACGTGATGGTGGGCCGTGGTCGCCCAGCGGCCGAGCATCTCAGCTGAACCTCGGTGCCTTCGGCGGATGACACGTCCCGGGGTTCGTCAATCCACTGCGAAGGCTCTGCGGATGCAGATAAAATGAGAGATGAGAGCTGTTAAGAGAGCAGTTTGATAGCAAGAATTGCAGTATGTAATAACGATGCCCACGACTTTATTTGGTGCGAGGCTATGAATAAATATTGCCGAACGGGCTACGCCTGTGTTTTCCATACAACGTGGATTTTTCTCTAAATTAGGCTGCAATTACTTGAATGTAAATTATCAGATGCCGTTAAAAACCAGCTCCCGTTCTTCTACGTCGGATGCTGTAATCATTTAATCGACAGGCATCGCTACAAGTTGAAGGGTACCAAGCAGTAAACCTTATTGTGTATCGAATACACGGTAATTGGTTTTATGAATAATTTACGTACAAGTGCCTACGAAGACCCGATCAGAGGAGAAGATAGGTGACAAATCAGGTTTCATAATGCGGCACCAATGTGGCTGGTATCAGCAAGGTAATGAAACAGCGTGACCTGTGACAAATTGTGAGCAAACTTACGCTTCACCTCCAGCGTTGACGTGTAGCGGTCGGTCCCTGCGGCGTTGCGCACCACGCAGGTGTAGTTGCCAGCACTTTCAGCGGTCACCGGATCTATGCTGAGCGTCGAGAAATCATCCAGCGACGTTACCCCTTCGCGGACAGTGACGCCGTCTTTGATCCATGTGAACGTCAAAGGCCGTGTTCCTCGTTGTATGTTGCAAAAAAGCTTCGTGATCACGCCCGTCACAACATCAGCAGGCAGCGCAAACGGCTGAATCACGGGCGGATCTGAAAGTTTGAAACAGTGCCGTGTACATTTCGGCATCACAGTGAAGATTTGCTCGCAGCGCGATCAACTGCGTAAAGAATCTTATGCTTAAATAAAATCTACTGCTCAAATAAGCTCTGACTATTCCCGCTGCAGGGCTGGATCGAGCGATTAGATATATTTGTTTGCAAATACTCAACTAAACACTTCTGAGTATCTATGCTTCGAAATCATTGGGTATGTAGGACAGGCAGTAGTTGTGGAGTGATCGGGCACTTCATTTGAGCTCAGATAAGTAAAACACAAACTGTAACGTAAGGTGAAGCTTACCCTGTTGAGACGCGGCTTGGTGGAACGCCAAAATCGCTATCCAGACGAGCGCTGTCCGCATCCCGTCCGTCTCGATCCGCGAGTGTGGCGGCCGTATCATAGCGGTATCTCTCTGTGGATGCTTCACCGCATTGCAAACCGCGTGTGCGCAGCTTGGAGGCCCACGCTACAACGGCTAATCTGTAGCTAATCCACGCTCGGCCGGGGCAAGTCGACGCATGAACGCTGACATGTCTTCTTCGGTTGGGTGCATTGAAGTTGGCAGCACGGACTTTTGGCGCCGCATGGTGGGTGTCGGCGTCACTGACGTCGACGGACGCTCTGCGCTGCTTGTGAGCGTATTTTTAACTGTGGCCCCTCACCACACAAGGCCTGGCACCGCTGGTGTAGAAACCCAAAGCGTGGCGCCAGCTGACGAAATGTATTCGCCTTGCAGGTCGACACGCCGCGTTGCTTGGCTTCGAAGTCAACCCTTACCTCGTACGAAGACGGAAACCGTTTTGGTGAGCCGTCCTCCGATGTCGTTGCTGGCTTCGCACGTGTATTTGCCGCGGTGAGCTTCTGTGAGCGGGAAAAGCGACAGGACCGACTGCTTCCATGCATTCGGTGTGCTTAGTTCTGGAACAAGAAAAAGACACGCATTGGTTAACCTTAACCCCGACCTTGTTCGTTACATGCGTTAAGGGGGACATTGCTAACCTGCCTGTTTCTTCCAAATTATTGTGGGTGTGGGCGATCCGGATGCTAAACACGTCAGGTTCAGCATCCCGCCTATGGTACCAAACGCATCCTTGGGCTCAACGACCCAGACTGGTGGCACTGCAACAAAGATTCAAACAAACCAATTGAAAGCTTCGGTATGTGTATAGAAGTTTAGCGCGTACGAAGGGCTTTGGATTGGCTTTGGCAATGGAAGCTACACACTTGAAATCAGTAGTTTGCCCTGCAAAACATCTGCAAGCCATGCTGAGACATCTTGCCGAGCCGCAATTTTTCTGCAACGTTAATTGAATTTTCCGCAATACAGAACCGGATAGTAATGTCGCTCGTAACACCAGTACAATTGTCCAGAACCTACATTTGAAAAGTTAAAATTCCGTAGAAATTCAGGACCTTTCAAATATTTTCGTTTCCCTACAATGTAAGCGATAAGCAATGCATAAACGTACGTCATTAACGATACCTAAACATAGGCAATGCAGAAGCATTCATTATTGTGGAAGTGACACGCAAACGCTGTGTATTTGGTCCGCTTCGCGTAATAACTGCATTTGGATGGTTTTCGTTTTCTGGATCCGGCGAACTCCACCCCGCTGACGTTAAAGTGTGCTAAAAAAAAGCACAAAGAAAAACAAACTGCCTGCCTTTTTCTACTTGCCTGTACGTCCTTGTTCGCTTGATCTATGGTATGTCGAGGCGGATTAAAATAAACTCGTACGAGTCGTGTTATAGCGATCATTTTATCAAACGAGACTAAAAATCATTCATGGCGAGTGTCTTCATGAGATCGGTTAACCTATACGCCGCGTCACCCCAACGAACTTATAAGGCATGTATTCTAGTTTGCTTATTTTCGTTAGAAGCTTCCCAACCAGGACTTTTAAAGTACAGGAAATTTAGAAATTTAATGCCAAATAAAACTAAGTTATACGTGCACGCTTTCCTAAAATGTCCTGAACCAGAGCTTGTCCGCACATCCAGGCGTGATTGCTCAAACTGAAGTCATTCTAAAAATGGCATGTCAGGTGCCTTGAAAAATTGAAAATTTGATCGGCACCTAAATAAATTTGTTTACCTCATTTAAAAACGACTTTTCATTCACCAATTATGTCGTACGTTGTGGCGCTCCTTGAGTACGTTATGAATACCTTTGTTTTTTTTTGTTGCGCCCAGAGTTTTCTTTGAGCACGAAAAAAGCGTTGTTGCTTAGGCCTCGCACTCTCCTTTTATTTCTGGGACAAAATGTTTTGGAAATGGTTAGAAAATAAGTTGGTGCTCACTTACTTTCCACCTTCAGCTGAACCGTGTGAGAGTCGCTGCCGTAGGCATTCGAAGCACTACAGGTGTAGTTTCCCTGGGAATCGAGTGAGGCCGAGGGAATAGCCAGGACGGACATGATGTTGCTGGCGTAGCTGATGTCCTTTGAGAAACTTGTAATGTCGCTGCCATCCTTGTGCCACGAAAAAGTGACAGGCGGTGTTCCCGACTCAAGGTTGCACGTCGCGCTGACCTTGTTCCCTGCCTTCACTCGAGCAGGTAGTTGGAACGGCTGGATCTTTGGCGCGTCTGCAAGGACAGCGGTAATCAAGAATAACTCATCAATGTGTTGATCTTGTGGCAGCTTTTCTAGTGCTAGGAAAATGAAAAAAAAAAAAAAGCACGACTGACAAATAAAAGTTACAACGCCAACCAAGATCTCTGGCAATGTCTTTTTGACGCGGAACTCAACTTATGTAGTTTACGAGCATCTGAACGTTGTCTTTCCTTTTCTACAAACCAATTCTTTGAAGAGAGGTTGGCAGTACGCTAATGTCAAGGTTTGATCCGCGCTTCTAAGCTGGTTCTGCCTTGTGTGTTGTAAGTGCTGTGGGAAAGCCTTAATTTCATCCAATCTAACCATGTGCAAGTAGTTTCTACCTAAAGCGCATACCTTCGTTAAAAAATTCGCCGGTGTACACTCGACGTACCTGGTTTTCTGGCGATGGTCAACGACGCCAGCACGGTCCAGAGGCCTAGCAAGCGTGGTAGGATCAGCATCGTTGCGCTCGACGAAGGACGCGCTCACGCGCTCGCAGTGGTCGAGATCATTGCCAGCACGCGCAGTCCGTCACGGGCACAGACCGCGTTTGCATGCGGTTGCGAGGGGAAGCACATGGCGGCACAAAAACAAAAGCCCCGCGGCAGCTCGAGGAGGCGGCTTACATCGCCGCGTCGCCCAGTCGCCATGCGCGCATCTTGGATGTTACGCGAGAACCCTGGGAGTAGTTTTGGGGTGCCGGTCCCAGAGCGTATCAAGTGGTCCCTTCTCAACGGGATTGTGGCGCCGCGTCGCGGAAGTTCGTCAAAGTTCGGGTACAGCCAGTGGCAAGTGTTTGCAGGTGAACAGAAGTGAACTGTGCTAAAAATGGAACATTGGTTACCTACAAGACTCCTCTGCCGCTTGTACTTGTGTACGGTGTTGTAGCAATGAGAATACGTGTGTTTGAAGGCTTACTCTTGACCAGTACGGACACCGTTTTCGACAAGGCAGTGCCGATGCCATTGGACGCCAGGCAAGAGTATCTTCCGCTGTCTTCACTCTTTGCGTCCTTTATGACGAGCGTCCCATTCTGGAGGAGCCGGGTCCGGTCTTCGGCGGGTGCCTTCAATTCCACGCCTGTGGGTTGTGTAAAGAGGATGCAGTCAAACTCCAAAACTTTCAAAAACTGGGAACGTGCACGTTGAGTCAGCGTGAAATGAAGCGCAACCATCACAATGCAATATTGAACGCAAAAAAATATCGTAGTTTTATAAACCGGATGTAAGGCTACTGCGCGAATTAAATGCTTATTCAGGATTTGCAGTGAGCACGCCTCATTGTCATCAATTAGGCATGATCGTGCTTTCATGGAATGGAAAAAAAATCGTTAAATTTGTGTGTTCAAATTCATATCTATTTGATCCCTTCCCGTTGTAAGCCTTTCGTGCGTGCTGTCACTACAATCTGCTAAATATGGTTAGTTCAGCTAAATGGTTGTGGTTCATTTACGGTGCTTAAATACATGATCGACATTCAAGTGAGTAAACAGGCGCACACCCACCTTCTTTTGTCCATCTCGCTTCTGGTTGCGGGTGCCCCCTCGCCTTGCAGTGAAGCTCCAGCGACTCTCCGCGCTTCAGAGTCACGTCCTGGGGTTCCAGCTCCCACTTCGGCGGCGCTAGAAAAGTACGCGAAAAATGTTTTTTTTTTTTATCGAGCCTTAGACACGAGAATAGAAGGAAGCAAGTAGTAAGCGAGCGTATCAAACGTCAGAGCGGGTATGAGTGTGAACAGAGTCAATGAATTGATTGGATGGAGGAAATGGGAGGCCATGGTTCATGTATAATAGCGGAGTGACGTGTGCAGGTTGTAATTGAAAACAAAATATGCACCCCCACTTTTGGTTGCGGAAACGTCTTTCATCTTGTGCTTTCGCTTATGCACGCGTCCACGTCTCACTTGTGTGTGGCAGCTCACGTCCGTAAGATAAAAAGGAGCAGCAGCAAGGGTCAAGTCACAAAGGTGGATTAGCCGCCTCATGGCTCAAGGATTAGTTTAGCCTTATAGATAACCAACTCGTACACATAATTATCCGTATAACGAGGCAGGCTTAATCTTATTTGAATTTGACGATGTAGTGAAAGCTTGGGTGAGTGAGTCGCTGGTATATTGGCGACACGATTGCGCAGCTTTGTCGACGTGATTGCACAGCGCTGGATGGTGTGAAATCATGCTAACTGAATTGAATGGCATTCTTTTATTGGTGAATCCGTCATTGGTAATTCGGAAGATGGGTGAGATGAAGTGTCGCTGCTGTACTAAGAGGCAGTACGCTAACTTGAACAATTAGCCGACATAATACACATAACTTATGCATTCAGCCAGTCAAAGTTCACGTGATTATCGAATGTAATAATGCGTGTTGCTATTGTGGTTTCAATAGGAGGATTGCGTTTTATGTCGATGGAACAAGGGAGAATAAATTTTGGGATCCTCATCTATTCCCGAGCATCGGGAATTCGCGTTGACTATTTGAATTTGAAAATTTGAAATTAGGACCTGGAGCACGAGTGACGCCTGGTCCAGCGAACCACCCGGGTAGCGAAAGCTCGCTGCTACCCAGATTGAGGAGGCCACCCAGCCGCTCTTGATCTAGAACATCCTTTATAAATGTTTATTCCTCTTCCTTCTCCTAAGTGTACTAGGTAATAATAACGGGAGGAGAGGCCACCCAGCCGCTCTATCATCCTTTATAAATGTTTATTCCTCCTCCTTCTCCTAAGTGTACTAGGTAATAATAACGGGAGGAGTAATCTGCTGAAATCACACAACGGTTACCTGCTTGTTGAAATTTGCTGTCAGAAATGTGGCGCAATCACGTGCGCGGTAAGCGTTGCACTCGATTTTTTTTGGGGGGGTGGGGGGAAGGGGTAGATGTTGAGGTTTAGGTATCGAAAATCTGCTCCTAGCACCGAAAACAAATGTAAACCTAGCTATTTGCCAACTACATTGCGTTTAGATTATTCCGAACGGAGTTCGGTGAAATTAACGACCGCAGTGCCCTGTGGTGAAGACAGAAACAGCACTGCAGCAACAGAATGGGAGACACTGGGCGGGGAATATACGCATACTCCGTTCAGCTGTTTTTACGCTGCCTTATGTGCCTTGAAGTGCTTACATTCGATATTACGTCTTGATAATACGCATGGCGGAAAAAAACGCAATGTCTACGTGGCGCAGGATAGCAAAAACTTGGCCGCAGGAAAAACAAAAAAGCTTTCTTGGCTGAATGAAGCTGTTGTGTGGTCATAATTCAAAAGATCTTATCAAATTGTCTACATACGCAGCTGTACTTTTCCTTACTACCCTGCGTTTGCGCAGATTCCTACAAGCACGAAAAATTGTCGACGTCTGAGCACAATCGAAATTACGTCGGACTGGTTATTCTCTTGGGAACATTTTACAGGTAGGTTTCTTCTTCTTGGATCGTAGTGGGAATTTTTAAATCTTTAATTTTGATGGTGTTTGCCGCATTTACCAACATGCAGAGGGAAAATTTGACATTCATCTGAAACGCAGCCATACGGGTACAAAAGAAACATTTCCTTTTCATCCGTTTGGCTGCATTTCACGCGTTTGTCAAGTTTTTAGGGGCGAAGCCCCTTAGGGGCTCGGGTTGTCGGCGTCTCATGTCATCGTCGATGTGGTCACGGTACCAAAACACCGGGACACTTATTTTCCAACGCATCGGGCTAGAACGTAACGCGTACTAAAAGAACACACCGGGACACTCATTTTCCAACGCTTCGCACTAGAACGCTTCGTGCTTCAAGCAAAGCTGTGTACCTCGACCCTCCAACGGTTTCATCTCTTTGGGCAAAAACGCCAAGGCGCCGATAATACACTTAGACACTTCATTCTTCACCCCTCCCCAGGTTTCACGTTAGTGGAGATGGCCGGGATTTTTTCTTTTGAAAAAACCTACTCCACCTTGAGGGCTTCACCTAAAGGTGGGCTTCACCTAAACTTTTTTGGTCGTCATGTTATCAGCAATATTCTAAGCAGCTCTACAGATTTCCTGACGTTTGCTAGTAAAAAAAAAATCATGACTGAAATATATTTTCGCGTCTTGAGCAAAACCCCCTCAGTGCCGTGTATATTAGGTGAAGAGTAATTTCGTCCGCGTTACAAAACTGCAGGATCTAACCAACGTAAGTTTAAATGCTCATAGTGGTCAAGACCTTAACTTTATTATAAGGAGCTCATGCTTTCTGCAGTCGATAAGTTTTTTATAGTTTTGACGCGAAAAATGCATCTCGTCTTTAGTAATGTGCGGCGGCGAGAAAGGTCTTGTCGCCTGCTCCCCAAAATTTGCGATACCACAGTTTTGGTGAGGGAAGATAAATTGGTGTAAAAGTTTTAGTATGTGTAAAAATACGAATGAAAAGGAAAAGTACTCGTGGTGGAAACAGTAATTTTCACTGGTTCGTGAATTGCTTTTTATATTATGGTGCCATGCGCGACTTGTGTGTTTATAAAAAAGAAACGCACATATAGTCGTCCCAATCTGTGCTGTTCGAATGATCCTTGTCACCTATTTAATTTGTAATCGTGTCCCAGGACTAGGCAAAAAAATATCGTAATACGAATTCAGCGTTGACTTTTTGGCAAAGCAAACAAATTCAATATTGCCGCATTGAGTTATTTCTGCATTTACGTTTTCATAACACAAACCGTTCCCGCGGAACGTAAATAGGTAAACGCTTACCGTTCACTTGTAGCGCAGCGCTGTAGCGGTCGTATCCGTGCTTGTTTCTGGCCACGCAAGTGTAGTTTCCGGAATCCGCCACACTAACTGGCTCGATGGAAAGCACTAGAATTGTCTCCAGCTTTGTTAGTTTCACAGCACCACTGGTGGCCACTTCGTGTCCGTCCTTAAGCCATTGCAGCTGCACAGGCTTCGAGCCCTGCGTGACGGTGCAAGTGACTGCTGTGCTTTGCCCTTCCGAGAGCGTCCCGGCGAAAGCGAAAGGGTTCACCTTGGGGATGTCTGAAATGACGAGGAAGAATTATTTACACACCAAGCGAAATAAGGCTGTCCAACTGCCCTGGTTAAGGCGGCAGTGGACCGCAAAGAATGCCTACCTGTCGAGGTAGCCGCCACGATGGCAGCAGTGATGGTGAACCACTGTATCGTCTGTGCTGGACACTTCGGAGTTCTCACCCTCCTGGAGCCATTCATGCTTTTAAGCGCGGTGTTTTGACAGGCGCGTTCAGCCTTTGAAATTTGCTTGACACCGGGAATGGCGGCTCGAGCCTGGCTTCATGTCTGACTGCGGATGGTTACTTAGTTCGCTTGACGATATTCGGTATGTACACCAACACAGGGACGCTGCGCCACATGTCGGGGGAGTTTCGGACTACGCTGTTGTCCCGCTGTCTACAGAATGTACGAACTGTTGAGTCAAGCTATGCGCGTTGACACGCAGATGACGCCACTTTACCGAAGTTACAAGGGAACACAATTAGCGCCACTTTTAAACACCATTTTTTTGCTCATTGAAGTGGCTACAACCAATCCGTTTAGTCTTCAACGAGTCCCAACGTGTTCGCTTACTCTGCAAGGTTAGATCAAAACTCAGTACCACGGATGGTGATTCGAATGGTCTTGTGTATTGCCGGTCCAACACTGTTGTCGGCTGTGCATGAATAAGTGCCCGCTTCTGAGCTCCGGATGTTGGGTATGAAGAGTGTGCCGCCCGCTGTAGGCACAGCGGTTGACGCACCGTCTGGAACGGTAAAAAAGTTTGCTATAAGCACTGACTGTACGAACGTGCCTATGGAAATGTGTGAATCGAGGTTTCACATTCCCACCTTTCCTTCTTGTCCAAGTTATTCTCGGAGTCGGAGATCCACTGGCGGAACACTGCACGGTGGCATTAGAACCAGTTATAGCCGACAAATCCTGGGGTTCGCTGATCCACGCCGGGGGAGCTGCAAATGTGAGAAACCTAGATTTGAAATGCGCAGACGAAAACCGCCGAAGTGCGCACGTGGGAGTGGTTACAACATTGATATTTACACTAGGCTACCATTCAACAAATAGTGCTTTCACATGAACCGGACCTGCGTTTATGGTTATAGTTGTTACCTGCCTTGCGTTACAAAGGCTTGACCTAACGACTTATTAAACGCAATATCTTTCTTTACTTTGCTGGTTCGATCGTCCGCGTGCAGTGCTTACCCCGGTACACTAGTTAGCAGTCGTGAGTAAATCGTCTTCGAGTGATAACCTCCGCAAGCATGGTTGAAACTCCAGTGTGCTTACCTTCAACTAAGAGTTCCGCCGTGTGCTCGTCGGCTCCCATCACGTTGGATGCTTTGCAGGTGTAATTCCCACGGTTTGACGCCCCCAAGCGCTGTATGATGAGAATGGAGACAAGCTTTGTATCCTGTATGGACAGGCCGTCAGTTTGTTGTAAACGACTTCCGTCCTTAGCCCAGGAAAAAGTGACTGGCGCCGCTTCCGTGACGACCGTGCACGTCGCTATGGCGCGTCCTCCCGCACGGACTTTGTTGTTGAAGGAGAAAGGCTGTATCTTCGGGGCGTCTGTCAAAGAAGATCGTATGAACGCAACTATTGTTTGCCGTGTGCCCTGCATTAGGCGTTTGGTCAATGGTGACCATGTTTGACAATTCGATGAATTCCTGAGCTAACATTTTACACTTTGCTGTGTAAATTAAGCATGTTTTATGTGCAGTGTACGACACCAGCACCTGTTAAAGCGAAACCTTTCAAAAAGATGCACTCACCGAGGCTTGCGACGAGGTTTAAAAGGCGAAGAACGCAACTCAGGCGGAAAACCGCTTCTGGAAGTCCCATGGCCCAGGCTTGTCGGTTACGTCTTCCTTCGCGGCTAAACAGCCTTCACGTTCGGTGCAAGATCATCCTGAATGAAATACGCATTTCCACTTGCGTTGCTCGCTCTCCGTGGCGGTGCACGTCCTTTATCCTGGGCGTCCATTAGCCTCTTTACGTTGCCGCTGGCGTCGCTGCGGAAGCTTTTTGCGGCACCATTTTGACGGACAACTGGCGCCCCGTATTAACGGAAGCAGGAACTACAATGCCGCTACAGAACAGGAGTGGCAGTTTTAAGATTTTCAAGATGGAACGCGCCGAAAACTTATCTTGTTTGTCGTTAACGTACACGCGTTTTCCTGCACATTAACTGGCAAGTATAGTTTTTTTTTTACGTTGAGTACCTAGTTTCCTAGGGCGTGCAAGTAATCAGTGGCAAGTAGTTTGCGCGCCTAGTACGTACGTCTTCGCTGGACGCAGTTTTAAAGACGATAGTCTTTCTTGGGCTACTTGAACGGGAAAGTTTTGGTCTGTCTGTCTGTCTGTCTGTCTGTCTGTCTGTCTGTCTGTCTGCCTGTCCGTCCGTCCGTCCGTCCGTCCGTCCGTCCGTCCGTCCGTCCGTCCGTCCGTCCGTCCGTCCGTCCGTCCGATTCATCCAGCCGGCCAAAGTGAAACAGATGCTCCGCAATAGTCTTATATGCCCACAGGCAAATCTACACGTCTAAGTCCGGTGGCAATGTTCATACTTGTCAATATTGTTGAACAAGTAGAAAACATTACGCAAATATGAGGCAGAAAATCAATACGCAAGGGATATTTGCGGTGTTCCTTTATGAATGCTTGATTTTTACTATGTCGACTGCAGAAAAAAAATTCACTCCGTCGTCTGCTGTCGCCCGCGCCGCTATAACTTCTGGCGGCATTTTAAGAAATCAAACAGCAACAATTATGAAAGGTTCCACTACATAGGTTCCACGTTCCGCTTGGAACGCACGTGAATTAAAGAAATGTGGTTCTACGAACGATGAAATAGGGCGTCTTGATTCACGCGCGTCTCCGCCGTACGGAAGCGCTGGCATAGAGGCACCCAGCCTGGAGCAGTAGAACGCGGTATATTTAACTTGACTTGACTTTAAATTGACTTGAGCAAACCTCTAGCGTGTTTATCTTGGGATGAGTGCGACGGGAGAGGAACAGCATAAGAGGTGAGCGGGAAAGAGAAGGGAGGCCTTTACTTGGCAGCGCCTCCCGGCGTCTTCCGGCGACATTTGCAACGAAATAGATACGCGGCCATTTTTTTTACGACTGCACAGCTGGAGTTGCAAAGACGTTGAGCCTGGAATAATTTCTAGCGTTGCAAAGTTTCTTACGCTTGACTTTAACGAACACGCTTTTCCTTAGCGCTGCGCCTATGCCGTTTTCCGCTTCGCAGACGTATGTTCCTTCCGTTTGCTTGCTGGCTTTGGCAACTGTAAGTGATGCGGAACCACTGCCGGCAACAACTTGCATCTTGATGCTGTCTTTCGCTGGCTCTGTGAAGAGAGTAATACGAGTTGTGTAGACAACCATTCAGAAAGGGCGCCCATAGTAACACCTTACCCGATTTTCGCCAGGACACATTCGGTATTGGGAAACCAGACGCCGAGCACTCTACACGAAGTGAGTGCCCCGCACTCACTGATACATCTTTGGGTTCTGTTGTCCATTGGGGAGTGGCTAGGAAAAGATAAAAGGCAAATATATAGTTGTCTTAACTCTTCTGCATCGACAAAAGTGGGCAAATATGCTCGCATTATGCGTAAACGGCAGGGATACGAAACAAGTTGGTACTTAGCCAGCACCTCCAGATGTGCAGCAACCATCTTGCAAAGTTCCTCTTTCCGCGAATGCAGTGAGGCTTGTTCGTAAATATTTTCATTTCGTAAAAACTTCAGATCAGCACTGAAGAGCGCTTGGGTTACGTCTGAACTTCAATAGTTCTGTTAGCAGTTTTTTTTCGACAGATCGGGAACCAATGGTAGAGGGCAGGAATGTAAAACAGCCGAAACAAGTACTTAGATATATCAGATCAGAGCATTCAAGGACACAGTATTTATTATCGGCTGACGCAAGATAGAATTAATGGATGGCGATGATGATGATGACTACGACGATGATTATTAAAGGAAAACACGACTGTAGGCCTGCCGAAACCAAGTGAATATATTTTTAGAACTGGCTTTACTCAGTAATGCCTCAACTAGGTTTATCGCCCGTGCTGAAATTCTTGCCGTCCGGCCAAATCAAATTCGTTTGCCTACTTGCTTGAAGCAACCGTGAAGACAACATACAAGGCGTCGCGCTGCTGAGCACGAGGTCGTGGGTTCGATTCCCGGCCGCGGCGGCTGCTTTTCCGATGGAGGCGTAAAGCGAAAACGCCCGTGTGTACGAGATTTCGGCGCACGTTAAAGATCCCCAGGTGGTCAAAATTAATCCGGAGCCTTCCACTACGGTGCGCCTCGTGGCCTGCGTTGCGTTAGAGCGTTAAACCCTACAATCAATCAACATACAACTTTACTTTATTGGAAACATTGGGCAGCTCGTGCGTGGGTGCAGTTTTATACTGCTTGAAACGGTCTTTCTATTAAGAACAGTTTAAGTCAACCTGCAGGCATCGTGAGTCCTACGGCGCATCAACAGTTCTTGGGGAGTGCTTGGCCGACCAGATGAAAAGGCGCAGTCAGTGAAACCAGTGCGGTAAGCAGCGGAAATTGGGATATCCCCGTTTGTACGGTGGGGGCAGTGTTGTGGTTAGCGGGTCAACTGCCTCGCACCCCGGCGTGTGGGCTGCACTCTCCCGCGTTTTAGTGAGGAGTGACGCTTCGGCGACCCTATGGACTATCCACCTATCCTATATAGGTACAGTTTTCTCCTCGATTTTTCTCTCCCCCAATACTCCCTTCTCCAGCACGGCGTTGTACGCAGGTGTACCCTGCAGTGCATCCTTTCTTGCTCACTTCCTGTCTAATCAATAAACAGCACCAATTAAAGCGTTTCACCTGGGTAATAGAGTCACCATAGGTTCCATGCGTGCTTCAGGCGATGAACTTCAAGCTCACCTTTTTATATATCTAGTACTGGGCAACTTGAGCGGAACTGAACTCTTGTTCTTTCAGTGGGGACAGGTTCGCCCGGAGTTCGATATTTCTTCCTATTTTGGCAGCGCACGTCCCGAATAGAGTCAGCGGCGCTTTTGTGTCACCCTAGTGCCAGAACCACTTAGAGATGGTGCCGCATCCTTGGCGCAAAGTCTTGAATTTGCCTTTGTTTCAACTAGTCCGCACAGGTGGTCCGTGACGTTGTCCGGTGGCATCGACGCGGGAACGGCCGACGCTGCGCTATCTTCACCTTTCCTAATTGCCTAGTCCAATTAAATGCAGTTTTCGTCAAACTTTGACGTTAGTTATCCCGCACTTGCCAATTTTCTGAATTATGGAAAGTTGTATTTGGTTCCTAGGGTTAGTTTAACCAGTTTTCTCTCCAAGCGAGCTGTTCACAGTGCGGGGCATGCTAGTTATTGTCTGAGGCCTATCTTGGCTTTGGTTCTCCGATAAAAATGTTAGCAGGAATATCCTATGTTGTCCTTGTCGTGCTTCTTAGACGCACATGCGACGCCGTTTGTATAGTGGCCGCGGCTGACGTAACTCACCTTCGACGACCAGGGTCGCTGAATTGGCATCGGTGCCGTAATTGTTTGCCGCCATACAGGTGTAGTTCCCGGCACTGTCCAGGGTGGCCGGCTCCACGGTAAGCACAGACACCTTTTTGTCATCCTTCACTTTTACGTTGGTCACTGTAGCACTGATCTCGACGCTATCTTTGAACCACCGGAAACTCACTTCAGGAGAACCGGCCACCAAGGCACACAGCGCACTTGCACTTTCACCGACACGGATGCGGTTGCTTGGAAACACCAGCGGCTGTAGCTTGGGCTTCTCTGCTGAAAAAGTAATGAATTTGATAAAGGCATGCTAAAAACTGGGTTCTACTTTTTTTTTTTTGCTTTTTAGGCGCTTTATCCACAGAAGAATAGATTAACCAAGCTCACCTGCTCCGCTGTTAGCTGAACTCGCAACGATGAATAGCAACAAATAAAACCGTCTTTGCCATCCGTAATGTAGATCCTTCATTGGCGGAGCGTGTTAATTTCTGACGTGCAGTTCAGCGGCCGAGCTGTTGCGGTCTGTGTTGGTGATGGAAGCTGGGAGCTATGGCGTCTTGGCAGGGGGGCATGTACGGTGGCGTATGTGTACAGCCGTATTTCACGGGGGCCTAGCGCCACGCATCGAAAACGCTGCGAACTACGGTGTGGGCGCCTGCACTGAGGGCTTCATTTAAATCGCCCAGGTACGCTTTCCCGCCGTGTTTGTTGTCGTAGATACTTTACCTATAGTGACCACCTACATTTCACTTCGAGGTGAACTGCTTTGGATATCGAGGTGCCTATGCCGTTGTCCGCGACGCAGTTGTAGGTTCCCTCGTGTTCCTTCTTTGCGGCGACTATGTGAACAGTGCCGTTGTCGTGTTGCAGGGGCACATCGCTCGATCCAGCCTTTCCTAGAAGATACAAAACAGGATAACACTGTTTTATGAGTTATTATTCTGTGCACTAAAGAAACCTTTAAGGCCCTGTGCATGATGGACAAAGGTGTAACCTAAGGATAGAGCATTAAGACGGGTTAAATTTGGCTCCCTTGATGAAAAAATAACATAAAATACAAGGTACCAGTTAGGCAACGAGGACGTTTTCAAACAAAAGCTTATTACCTTATGTCGTACGTTTCGTGCTTTCCTGCTCTCAAATATTTGTGGTGCACTATGGGCATCGTATACCTTCTGCCGCTTCCCTCTGAACCAGTCCCTTCGTTTGATCTTGCTTCACGGTTCTTTCTCGCATTTTGCATAAAGTTACCCGACTAGCTTATTATTGAATTGAATCGAATAGAATTCATATCCGTCAAAGAGTGCATCCGACCGAAGTCAAAGCTACCATGCGGTACCTCTACAAAGCTACAGACTGCCACTTCAGCCACAACACAGCTCATGGTTGAGCAGAAGGAATAAAACAGAAATTGTATGGCGCCATTCAGCAAGAAAAAGGATAGTCACAGCAATAGAGCTTAAGATGTGGGTGCGTTAAAATATGCACGGATGTAAACAAAGATTCAGCAATGCGCACAATTTTTTTGTAGAATAAAAACATTTGCTAGAGGAAGTTGACATACGCGGTGCAAAAGTGATTTGTGAACGGCAAGAGCGATACTGAAGTTTTAAGGTTGATTAAAAAAATGCATCGAATCAGGTTTCGGGTACTCATGTTATAAATACTGATGTTTTGTTTTGTGTCAATTAATAAACGGGGTAGAATGTTCTGAATAGTTCGCAGGCCATTTGTGACTCAGCGAAGTTCGACTTGAAATCGTAAGTTGTGATAATCAAATAATTGTCAGCCCAAAACTGTGAAACAGAGCGAGACCTGTACAAGTGTTTTGGTGCACGTAGTTTTTGCAAAATGTACTTTAGACGTGTCTCTTTGCCTCGTAGTTTACTCTTTTGCTACGTATTTGGTTTATAATTTGTGTGTGTTTTGTATTTGTGGGAAAACGTCGTGTCCTACCTGTCTTGAACCAGAGTATGGAAGGAGCTGGAAATCCGACTGCTTTGCATACAAAGCTTCCATTATTTCCGGCGATGAGTTTCCTATCAGTGGGGGTTGTGGCCCAGGAAGGCGGCGCTAGAGAAATTGAAAACAAAATGAGTTAAAGTTCGCAGTTTGGACCTGTTGTAAGCCTGTGGTGCAGTTATTACAAAAATAAAACAAAGAACATGAAATCGTACTCACAGTGAACTGCGAGAGACGCCGTAAATGACGCGGTTCCAACGCTGTTCCTCACGGAGCAGGTGTAATTTCCATTGTGGCTTGCGTCCAGCGAGCCGAAATTGAGGCTGGAGAACTCTGCGTTGCTCGTCACTTTTACATTATCGTTCGTCACCAGCGTCGACCCATCCTTGAACCAGGAAAATGTGAGTGGCTTATCTCCCGCCATCACGATGCACATTGTACCACTCCTTTCACCAACGTTGAGCGTTGCAGGGAAAGTGAAAGGCTGGATCTTGGGCGCTGTTTGAAGAAATGAAACATCTCTGGTTAGATAGGTAGACACGGGAGCGCAGAAAAAATAGGGGATACGGCAATGAAACTACGCAATTGCGAAGACAGCTCTGCGCTTTCCTGAAAAACTAAAACATCACACGCGTTAGCAGCTAATTGCAACCTTTGGTTTACGCTTGCAGCGTACAAAACAGGTTGCAAAAAACCATCTTTTCAGTGGGCCTGTCTATGGGCCGTGATAAGTACACTACACTACTGCAAGCTTCCATGAATCCCGATTTTCTCATAGGCAAACAAGCATGACAAAAATGTCTCACCTTTTAGGCTCGCCGTTGCGCAGCCGAACAAGACGGTCCACAAAGCCGTAACGTGCAGTAGGCCTGATCTCATCGCTTTTCAGTGTGAATAAAAATTGGTCATTACAATCAGTGTTCACTAAACGGCTATCAGAGGCCGACTACGCGACTGTGTCAGCCGACGCCAGGCTTGGCTCGCAAAGCAGGAATGGCGTGTTTTTTTCGTGCCTTGTTCGCAATGCTTATGAACAAGTTGCCGACGGATGGGCACACTGCGCCACGTATCGGTAAGAGCGCGCACTATTCGCGGATGTCCCGAAAACGAAACCGTTTCCTCGGCCGGGAGAAGCGTCCTTTGTGATTTAAACAGGCCGGTGGGCGTTCAGCGGTTACATACGCTTAATTAGGACCGTTATCGTCTTGGAGAGTCCCCGTCCGATGCCGTTGGATATTTGACAGGTGTACTCTCCCTGGTGGCGCTTGCTGGCACTGCCTATGACGAGGCTTGACGTCCCGCGACCGTCACGGACTGTGGTAAGTGGCTCGGTGTCACCTGTGGAAGGGGACCGGTTGTGAGTGAGGGAGGCATCCTCGTAACGTCGGGTGTTCGGGAAGAAAGGTGAAGGTAACCACTTGCCTGGTCTTTTCCATGTCACCGTGGGCGGTGGGAAGCCGTCTGCTGAACACCTGATCGTCACGTTGCTTTCTGCTGTAGCGGTGACATCTTGCGGCTTGCTTAGCCACGTTGGTGGAGCTGCATTGTTATTAGCCCGTCTTTAATCTTGTGGTCAAAGGTAAGGCATGGTAATGCACTATGGCTTGAAAAACGCAGTTAGTATTGCAGAAAAAAGAATGTATGATCTTCTTGCACAGCTTGTTTTGTTTTTGTTGCAACGTCTTTTCTCACCAGTTATTGTATAAACTTCAGCGTTCATATTAAAAAAAAGCGCATGAAGAAGTACAAGATTACTTGAATGACGTCTTAGAAATATAACAACACGTGCTAATTAATTATCCAAGCGATAATATATGGCCCGCTAAGGTCTGATCATTTATACTTCGGGACGTTCGTAGCTCTTATTGCAGATGCATGCCAACGAGGCAGAACAAATAAAGGCAAGCTTACCGTGAACCACCAGTGGTGCTGTGAAACTTGAGTGACCGGCCTTGTTTGTGACCGAGCAAGTGTAATTTCCAGCACTGTTCAGCGTCAGAACATCGATGTGCAGCGTAGACGACTCAGCGTTGTCGACGATGCGAACATTCTGCGAGCCGCTGTGGAGCGCTGAGCCGTCTTTGAGCCAAGAGAATTTCAGGGGCTTCTCTCCGATTGATATAGTGCAGATGACGCTTATGCGTTGCTGCACCTCGAGGTTCTTCGGGAATTGAAAAGGCGGGATTGACGGAGGCACTGCGCAGTGAAAGATCACATTGGGAGGTTGTAGACATGTGTCAGATAGTATACCTAGAAATATATATAGAGTACGTAAAACGCATTCTCACCTGTGGCCTGCATCGCTTTCCAAATAATACTTTGCAGAAGTAAGGGCCATAGTAATGCTGGCTCCGAGGGTCGCACGCATACACGCATTGGAGAAAATGTCTTGCGATATGGCGCGCAGCCCTGATCACACTTTCAGCAGCTACTCTCGCCCGCAGTTTCGTGGGTTGTCGGCTGTGTTATGGCGTCAGCGTTACTCTGGAAGAGAGATCTTCCTCGTACGAAGGACCACTGGCGCCACATAACGGAGGTGGCTCACACTGCGTGGCTACATCCGTCGTTTCGCGGAACCAGAACTGAGTTTGGCGGCATGTTGTGAATATTCAGGTAGTGTAGAAACGAGCGGCGTGATTGTAGTTACATTTGACGAACAGTGTCACGGTCTTCCGCAGTGGTTCGCCGATTCCATTGGCGATCTCGCACGTGTAGCGTCCCTGGTGCTCCTTGGAGGCCGAATCTATACGAAGGTCGCCCCCAGAGGTGTCTAGGATTCTCCCGCTGCCTGAAATATAATTGTGCGTATGTTACCGTCTTATCGCTGTGCCAAGAACCTTTCGTTTCTACCTTTAACGCTCCATGTTGACGTGGGAGGTGGATGACCGATTCCTTCGCAGGCGATCCTTACTTGTTGACCAGCACTGACAGTTGTGTCATGCGGATCCGTCTTCCATATTGCAGGAGCTTTGCATACAGACAAATAGAAAAAGGATTCGATGACGGGAATCGTTTAACTCATCATACCTAAGGCCATCATCGAACAGGTAGGGCGTGGTTTTAAGGCGTGCACGGTACAGATGAGAAATTAGAACACAACTTGAAAAAAAAAAAATAAAATAAAACTGCACACAGTCTACATGATTCGCACTGAACCGTTTGCCCGTGTTCTTAGAAACGCACGCTTCAAGATGCAGCCATTTCTCATCTCTACTGCGGGCTTTCCCACCCGACCCAATGATTTGGCGGTGAAGTTTCTTGCATGGCAGACCAGCGTTAGGGAGCCCTGTTTTTGTAAACAAGGTTATTAGGGTAGATGAAAATACCGTAAGAAAAAGTATGCCATAAATGCTCCCCACTGAGGTTCTGAGGCTTAGGAATATGATTCCGGTTCTCATCAGCACCCTCATCAGCCCCCTGATAAATTGTATGAGAAGTGGCGTCCCGATTCGGCTTCTCCTCCGCACTGTATGTAGAGATGTCCTTTTATTTGGGGTAATTAAATAATTATTTTATAGTTGTCTCGACTACGTACAGATAGCTTGCGAGAATGGGACTAACTGCACTAACGTAGACAAATACTTTCGACACTGACCATGGTAGAGTACAATATAGTTGACTCGCGTGGGTACGTCACCAACTGCGTTTCACCGAAACTGACGCTCGACAGTTCCAGCTTCATATTGTGATGAATTAAATTATGAATCGCATAATATATTAGGCAACTGATTTGACAGACTAGTTAGCAATCACAAATGGGTCACTAGATGGTCAGCCCTCCTTGTTTAGTTCTGCAGTCGCATTTTTTTTTTTGCGGACATTCATTGTCCATTCTGATTCAGTTATTGCGGTGTAAACCACGGACAGGATCATTTTTATGTTTTCCTCTTTCTTTTCACTCGATAAATTTTTCATACTCATCTGGAAACGAAAATTATGCTTGGGTTCTGAACACCCATATAAGTGCGATAAGTTAATCCTTTCGGTTAATTGGTGCTGCATGCTTTACAAATTGCGTCATAAAACGAATCTAAGGAGGTACCATACGTGTTTATAGCAGTACTACTTTCTTCACAGCCCGTATTGAGCTTGCACATACACTCGCGCTTATTATGTGGCTTAATTTAAAAAAATCAAGGAACGATTCAACGTTCAGATGTTCACGGAATAGAAGAGAATATAATACCTTTGATTTCCAGGGTGCTGGCATGAGACACTGTCCCCCCGGCGTTGCTAACCACGCATGTGTAATTCCCGGCATTGTCAAGCGTCAGCTTGTCTATTTTCAGCACGGATAACTCCGGGGAGCTGACTATCTTCACATCTTCGCTTGACTGTACTGCAGAACCGTCCTTGAGCCACATGTACTTGGAGGGCCCGTCACCGGCCGAGGTTGTGCATGTCACACTCGTCGTTTCCCCAACCACCAGGTTCCGTGGAAATGCGAAGGGCAGAATCTTGGGTACAGCTGCACGAAAAAGCAGTGTTGACGGGACTGGGCTTAGCGTTATTAGCAAACGATGTTTGCGAAGAAAACCAGGCGATGGTGAACTTACTTGAACTGGATATCGTTGAAACCGGCAAGCTGAGCACAAGGCCGAAGGAAACAGCGAAATGGATAACCACGGTCATGGTTCATTCCTGGTTGAGCGCTGGCCTTTCGGACTATCCGGTTTGGCTGTAACAGCGCTTATTCTCAATGGCCGACTGTGTAAGCGAGGCTGTGGTGAGGACATTGTAAAGTGTGGAACCCCTAGCGCCACCTCTCCGTTCGAACTCGAGACACGCCTGGTGCGCACGGTGAAACCGAAACCGATCTGTGAAAGACGATTTTACGAACAATGTTAATCTCGTACGTTTGACGAGTAGCTGTACTGTCTTCTCCAGCGGTCTTCCGACGCCGTTTTCGACCCGGCATGTGTAGAAGCCCTCGTCGCTCTTCGAAACCGAGGCTATGTTGATGGCTCCTGCCTGGACGTTCGTGACAGCTTTACCTGCGGTAGAAGGGGCGTATTGTAAGAGTGTAGGTGGCAAATTTACAGAATTCTGACAGCCAGTGCTTGTTATGCCTACCGTTTCTCAGCCAAGTGGTGGTGGTCAGAGGAAATCCTTCGCCTTTGCACGGAATCGTCACAGCCTGCCCGGACGAAATATGGGTATCGGCTGGTTCTGCCAACCACGAAGGTGGCGCTGCGTCAACAGATTTAATGAACATGCGTCGCCATTTGCACTACGACATGTTCCAACAATAAGGAGAACCGGTAGCACAATAAATGGGCAAGAAAAATGATTGTTTGAACAAACAGCGCAATGATTCGGACGACAGAACGGAAAAAAGACAGTACAAGCGCTTTTTTCCGTTCTTTTTTCCCGTTCTGTCGTCCGCGTCCTTGCGCTGTTTGTTCGAACGATGTATAGCCAACTAGCCCAAACCCAAGCCTTACTTAAAAACAATTGGGTGTAGCAGTCGATTTCGTAGCGAGCAGTTTGAATTCGCATGTGGAGCTTTGTAAACCCACTATACTGACTGAGTTTTGCATGTGCATGCGCAAGAGAAAACCTGCGTCTCTTATAAGGACAGCTATGATACTTGTTGCATAGTGTGGCAGTTTAATGATGATGGAAGATTAACTCCTGGGGTGTCGATGGCATACGGGTTAAACCAACTCTTCTAATCGTAACATCGGCTGTATACACGCAGAGCTCAGTGGTGTGGGCGGTGGGTCTGAGGGGCCGTGGCCTCGATGAAATTTTTTGATTCAGGAAAGAGGGGAAGGGGGGGGGGGGCGAAAACGAGGGTTGTTACTCTGCGTAAACTACTACTGAAAACGGTTCTTTTGTCGCAAATGCTGCACCCATAAAACTTGCCCGATTTTGTCGTTGGCTTTTAACACAAAAATCGACCAGATTGCTATTCCCCAGAGAAACGCTAAAATTGATGACGTAATCGGAAGGCTAGCTAAGTAGAGTGCAGCCATTGCAGTCAGAAGTATTTTGGGGGTTTGGATTTATTTGCTGTTTGTTTTTGATTTATTTTTACTTTCCAAATTCTTTGCATTGTTCTCCTTTTGGGGAGACTTGCCCCCCTCTCAAAAGAAATCCCGCGTGCGCTACTGGTATACAGCTCATTCATGGCGTCATTGAGGTCAGTATAACCCAACAACTGCATGAACCTGGTTGTTCAATAATACTCAGTACCAGGAAGTAACAGTATTATGTAATTACCGAAGGACATAGTCAACGGCTGCCGAATTATTTACCAATTTCATAGCGGCAACAGCACATAACTTCGGACATGCAGTTCGCTGACAGAAATTTCAAAATATCATACCTCTCACTTCCAGCGTGTCTGTGTAGGACACAGTTCCTTGGGTGTTGCTGACGGAGCAGGTGTAATTGCCGGCGTCACCAAGGTCTAGCTTTTGTATGCTGAGCGTCGAGAATTGGGGATTGCTTGCCACGTTGATTTTCGCGCTTTGCCGCAATGGCTTCCCGTCTTTCAGCCAGGCAAACGTGAGAGGCTGGTCCCCGGATGTCGTTGCACATATGACGCTCGTCCTTTCGCCGACGAGCAAATTCTTGGAGAATATGAAAGGCGAGATTTTCGTGGACACTGCAAAACGCGGAGAGCGTTAGAGGAGTACCGCGCGAGGTGGTGGATCCTGACGGTGGAAGTCACTGGCATAGCCGAAGAAGGGAATCTTACCTGAAAAGCCCGTCGATACCCAAGAGAGCACTAAACACATCACGATGAGAAGGTTCATGTTTTCTGTTCACTCGCAGCCTTATCTGCAGTGTTCTCGAAAACAGGCTAGCACACGAAAAGATGTGTAAGGCTGCAGCAACACGACGCGCATACGGGAAGTGAAGCGACAGTGGCAAGAACTCCGGCTGAGCGTAGGCTTCGCCAAAATGGCTTCTGTAAACTCTGGACCCCTAGCGCCACACTTTGAGCGATTACTTCACTACGCTCGGAATGGGAAGTTTTAAGCGCGAATACAATGCTGGAAAGAACGGTTGCAGTGGCGAACAAGTGTTCGCTGCGGTTGAAGAAGAGCGTGCTTCGGCCCTGCGTACATTTTACGGTTACCCTGACAGTTTTCTGTAGGTCAGCTCCTATGCCATTAAAGATGTGGCACTTGTAGGCTCCTTCGTGTGTCTTCGACGCCGAGGCTATCCGGATGACGCCGGTTCCGGAGCTGTCAGCGCTTGCCGCCCCTGGGTTTGAGATTTAAAAATACACACTGAAGTTTTCGGTTTCAAATACCAGAGTGCTAATTAAAGGCGTGAAGGAAAAAATCACCTTCTTTTTGCCACGAAATTTTGGGTGGCGGGAAACCGGTGCCGTTGCACTCCAAGGTGACGACGTCGCCGGCCGTTACGGTGGTGTCCTTTGGTTCCTTCGTCCACGTAGGGGCGGCTGGAAGAGTTTGAACGTGCCGGTTAATTGCTGTCTCTGTAGCAAATTATCGTCGCAGTGCTCAATTACAGTTAAACCTACGTCACTACAGGTACAGCTACTGATGGCAATGCAGCATCGCTTAGACAAGCGACGAAAAAAACACAAACATGGCGCCATTGCCTTGTCTTTTGTGCAGTGGATGATGTATACTTAAAATATCTTTAATTTTCAACAGCAGAGCTGTTTAAGCTTTTATTTCCGCCGTCCAGCGTTACCAGAAAAAAAAATTACCAAGAACAAATACCGAGTGCATGCCAGCGTGCGCCTCGTAAGGGAGGGCTCGGCGTAGTCCAGGCTCGCGCGTGGGCTTGCGCCATGTGAGGAGCTCGCAGAAATGTCAAGAAAAAAAGCCCGAGCGCACGTGAGCACGCGCCTCGTGAGCAGCACCCGGCGTCGGCCAGCTCAAACTTAGAGGACACTCTGCCCAGCGTTCGTGTCGTGATCACTCGCGTGCTGCCCTGCTCTCCAGTTCACGTGCGTTCGCGCCTGAAGTGGGGAGCACAGACGCCGAGTTCGTGAAGCCGGTTGCCTCGGGTTCTAGCGCGTGTTAGCGCGGTTTACTTTGGGAGAGATGTGAAAGGCTGTGGACAAAACGATACGGGCTTGCAGTCATGGAGAACTTTCAGCGGAAAGTTCGGAAATCCATGTGGGGTGCAACAGGCGGGTCTCGGACGAAGGGAGAGGGGCCGCCAGCTCAGCTGTTTCTCCAATCTTGCTCCACTAGTGCAAGCGGCGCCAATTTTTTTGTGAGGCACTTACATACCAACATGCAAATTATTTTGATCATTGTAACCTGGGAATTATTAGGGGCAACGTGGTTCAATAATTGACTGGAAATTGTACTGCAACTATGCTTTATGGAAATGAGAAGGCAACGGTGTCTGGCAAAAGGCAGCAGCGTGAAGTGCACATAACCAGCGACCCGTTATGCGTTTCTTTTGTGCAGAGAATTTTTTTAGTATCCTATAGCAGTGCTGTGTGTAGCTTTTTCTCTTGGGGGGGGGGGGGGGGGGGGATTGCACAGAAAATTGCTCACAACTCTGCTCACAAGCAGAGGTATACATGATCACACCTTAGAGCAAGCGGAAAACTACAAAATTCTCAAACAAACACGCACGGGCCTCGACTTCGCTTACTAATTCAATGGCGCACTGAATGTGACAGACATACGTTTTTTTTTTAAATTCCAGCAGTCATTCTAAAAGCAAGCATGCCTCACAAGAAAATACCTTAGAAGATATGATCGACTTTTGACCGCGGGATTGTTATACCTATAGACGCGATTGATTCTCTGATTTAACGTCGGCATGCGGCGGAATTCGCTTATTTGAAGTATGATAGACCGCATCTCACCTTTCACATGAAGGACGTCGGAGTGCGAGACCGTTCCTTCGGGGTTGCTCACGATGCACGTGTAATTCCCAGCATCACTAATCTTCAAGTTTTCAATGGTGATCGTCGAGTAGTCGGAACTGTCCGTAATCCTGAGGGCGCTTTCTTGGTGCAAGGTTGTATCATCCTTAATCCACGTGAACGTCAGCGGCTTACTTCCCGATGCCGCCGAGCAAATAATGCTTATTCTTTCCCCGACGAGTAGGTTTCTTGGCATAACGAATGGCAGTACCTTTGGTGGAGCTGAAACGATGAAGTTGACGTTGTTAGAGCACTGAGTTCTGCAATCTTTTCCTACTGTAATTATCGTGTAGCTCGTAAAGATAACTTACTTGGGTTGGCTTGACCCTCCTTGGAGTACGTTGAACACATAAAAATCAGGAAGATGTGTGCTGTTCGGCCGAGGACGTAAATTTGCTGCATGCTGTATGGCCCAGATCGAGGCCTATCGCGGATGGTGGAGGCAACTGGTCGAGTTGTTATACGGCAATAGCCGGAGACAGACGCGTAGCTGCTGTAAGCGTCCGTAAGCTCGACGGCGGACTCCTAGCGCCACGCATCGTGAGCTGCGTGGACTACGCACATCCGTACAAGCGCGAAAGGTGGGTAGCCGTTGCGCGGGACCTCGCAATGTTGCTATTTGAAGTCCAAACGAGAAAGAAAAAGCCTTGGAATGTGCAGACTGTGGTTATATTCCAGTGACTATCGTATTGTTCGGCAAGTGCTGACATTGCCGATTTCTCGAAGCGTAGACCGTTACAATGGACACTTGTACAACTGAAGTGCTAGAAGTTTTCAACTCAGAAAGAATAAAATTATGAGGGCTATTCACGCCACCATTTGGAGCAAATTTAAGCAGGCGCCAAATGCACCTTCCCCCGTTTGGAACACAATTATGTTTGTATACATCTTAAGTGTAAGCTATTTGTCGCAATAAAGATTTCGTACGTTTCACGATGATAGTGTCTTGTGCTTTCAATGGATCTCCAATGCCGTTGGTTGCTTCGCACTGGTACCTCCCGGCCTCTTGTCTTGCTATCTTGGCGATGAAGAGGGTGCCGTTCTTCATGAGCCTTGCTAGTGCCGTGTCCTCCTTCTGAAGATGACCTTCAATGAAATATACACACCATGTTTCAACACGTGCGACCACAAACTAAGAAAAAAGGTGCTGTAAGGCTGTCATTAAGCGCTGTGGCGGACGATTTCAGGCAAGTGCTCAGTGTCTGTTGCAATTGGAGGCCGTACTGGTGGAGGCGAAAAGCAAAAACGCCCGTGTGTGCGAGATTTCAGCGCACGTTAAGGATCCCCAGGTGGTCAAAATTAATCCGGAGCCCTCCACTACGGCGCGCCTCATCGCCTGCGTTGCGTCGGCGCGTTCAACTTTTCAATCAATCAATTGGAGGCCGTAGCATACCTGTTTATAAAACATTAACATATAAAAAAGGAAATTTAGTGAACAGCAAGAGTGTAGCGAAGCTTTAAACTCCTTTTTTTCAAATCCTTTCACGATATTATAATAATGTTTAGAACTTTTGTCGGTACTGTATGTTGCTTAGCTATGTTGCTGTATGTTGCGGTATACTGTATGTTGCGCTGGCTATACTTATTAAATACTTCATTCTAAAAATATTTACCTCGGTTAAATAAGGAAGCCAAAACACGTATAAATCGCTCACCATTTTTAGACCACAGAATTGTCGGTGTCGGGTGGCCTTCCGCGGCACAGGACATGCTGACGCTGTCCCCCACGCTCACCACTACGTCCTTCGGGGCTTGTATCCACCTTGGAGCAGCTGGTTAAAAAGACGCAGTTACTCTCATTAACGTAATTCTGAGACGCGAATACTGCGGAAAAATTGATAGCAAGACGCTTTCCACTAGATTGTAATAGCTACCTACCGTGAACGGTGAGTGAGCTGGACGTCGAATCTGATCCCGCAGCATTGCTGACCACGCAGGTGTAGTTGCCGCTGTTTTGGGGAGACAGTGGGCTTATGTGGAGTGTTGAGTAGCCCACGCCTTCGCTCGCTTCTACGATTTCGAATCCTTTGGAGATGACAGCCCCGTCTTTGAGCCACACAAATGTCAACGGAGGGTCGCCTTCGTATATCGAGCACGTTACGGTGGCTCTTTGGCCGGCGACTAGTCGGGATGCGAAGCTAAACGGAGTGATTCTGGGTGGCACTGAAAAGGAAAGCGTAATGGTTAACCTTGTCATATAGCATAGACGGGAGGATGCGAAGTGAATGACGGCTTCACTCACCGGTAGGCTTAGCCGACGCTATTTCGAAGAGGAAGGTGAATATAAATGTTGAAACAGTCAACTGCAAGGTCCCCGGATGTTCCATTTAGCTGATCACAAATAAGGCGTAGATGCTATGGTCGCACAATCCGAGTCATCGCTGGCGCAGCACTCCACACCGAATGGCTGGATGCACACCGAAGCTCTGACCGAAACGCTGTTCAACACTACAGCATTCGGTGCGCTTGTGTATGGTTGCAGATCCACAGACACCTAGCGCCACACTTCGTCCGTTTCAGGCATCAGACGTGGACTCGTAAAAGCCGCGTAAAAGCGCCACATCTCGTGCTCCTTTTGCGGGTCTACCTTGTTTTACACGTGTTGTGTCCTGGTTTACGCGCTCAAGGAATGGGTGTGTCGTGTAGCTTAGTACAAAACATTGCGGTCTTGGACATCACTGCAATACGTGCCTTTCGACTGGCATGGTTATGAGCAAGTTGCCGTCACACCATCCGAGGCGTTCGTGCCGCATTCAAAATTTCATCTGTACTGTTTAATTGGAAAAGTTAGTTCGTGTCTTTTATCACTAGGAACATTCAGGAGGAAAATGGGGTTGGCCGGGAAAGGCATACTCACTCTTGACTGACAGGGTAACCGTCTTCTCTAGACGTGTTCCAATTCCGTTGTTGGCTTCGCACTTGTAATCGCCTTCGTCACTCTTGCTTGCCGCCGTTATGATGAGAGTCCCGTTGTCCGCTTGCTGCTTCTCCTTCATGCTTGTCTGACCTTGAAGGAGTAAAAACAATTAGGATAGCGGCCTTGTAAGAACTTCGCCATCGAAGGTTGCTGGCCTCAAGCAACGCCACAACTAAAACAAGAGGGCGTGCATTTTTATGCTTTCATAGACTTATATGTGGCTCACATAAACTGACAGCACTCTCATCAGTTGTCCCAATAGTTAGTTGTTCGCATGAGGTAAAATATATACTGTTTGATGCTTGTTCATTGTAACGTGAAAATCTTTATTTGGCGAACTTTTGAAGATGGGTTGGTTGCTCTCGGTTGCCTTGACGTTTTAGTTATGTTCCTGCAGAGGGGCACGTTGCGGCGTTTTTGAGCTTAGTTGTCTTTCAGTGTGGCATGTTTATACATACGTGTGGCGAACAGCAGCTCCAAAATTGCACGGCTATAGGATTTTTTTAAGAAGTTAAAAACAGCCCTTACGTAATTTTGCCACGTTTGTTGGGGTCATTTGAGGCATAAAGCCATGCAAAAATTAAGTCACGTTTTTTTTTTAATACCGCCTTGTACCGAAGCGAGCGGTACCAATAAAAGGCGGTTGTAAAATGGCATAAGTGCTTCTTATTTTGTTTCTGGATACTGTGAATATTTACCGCTCCCAGTGTAAAATCTTGCAGTGGAAATCCTTCTCATGTTTGAATGCAACCTTAATATGTACACACCTGGACGCGTCCAAACAATTGTTGGCGGAGGATGACCGGTAGCTCGGCATGGTATCCGCACCGTCTCTCCCGATTTCGCTGCGGTGCTAGTGGGCTCTTGTATCCATTTAGGGGGTGCTGATGGGTAAATAAAAACTCTTGTCATAACGACGCCGAGCAAAGTTCGAATGTTATCATCACGCCTAAAGAGAAAGAGAGTGCTTCCTACCATGGACAGTCAGCACCGCGGACTGGGACGTGGAGCCTACCAGGTTGGTGACGACGCAGGTGTAATTTCCAGAGCTGTTCACGTCGAGCGACTGTATCTTGAGCACGGAGAAGTCGGCGTTGTCGGTCACTGCGCCTTCTCCGCCGTCAAGTCGGCGGCCGTTCTTGAGCCAGCGAAAGGTGAGTGGCTGGTCGCCCTCCGTGGCCGTGCAGGTCGCGGTTCCCCTTTGGCCGACCGTCGCGTTGTTCGGGAACGAGAACGGCGATATTCGGGGCGTAACTGTGGAATGCAAGCCGGGTCGTACGTTCAGTTTTCTAGCGAAGGTTAGCCCGGCATTAAACATGAGATATCTGTTCATTGCGTGGATGTTCTACTTTTTCACTTTGACTTACGAAAAGACACAATTAAATTCCACGAAGGCACACTGTATTAATGATTCTTAAACTAAGTAGTTTGCTTTATGGCATGGTCTTCATTCACTACGCATCGTGCAAATAAAAATAGCGGTTTCATTTAAAGAGCGTCGGTAATGCAACCAGGCGCGGTAAGTTCCTATCAGACTTGCTTTGAAAGGCGAGAAAAATACAGGTTACGTTTATTACTGACATTATTTCTAAAAAAGGAACAGTCGTTCCAACATTTACAATACTCGGCTCGGGTGTCAACGTTACCGCTCCTGCTTGAGTGGTAGCGGTCGGTGATATGTATGTCCTACGGAGATTGTCTACGGGGCAATGGTCTACGTCCACCTGTCGGGCTTACCTGCGCGTGAGCAGTGATATCCCTCGGGAAGGAGCATGATCGCTATCAGTCCTATTGCTGCGATGGTGCAATGCATAGCTCGCCGGAGCTTCGGTTTCGAGCGCACTGAGCATATATGAGCGTCTTCCTATGCCGCGAGTGAACTCTGCCAATGGCGTCGCTACGGAATCATTTCCGAGCCTCCAGCTTTTGGATACTAACGCCAGGAAACTAGCGCCACCCTTCAGTCATGAAATGAACTATCTACGCCGAAAGGTACATATTCGCATTTTAAGAGTTGTCCTTGGCCATTTTCCCTTCACCTAGTTCTATGTAAAAAAAGGGATCAGTATTAGGAGGTCTTCGAACAAATTGTAGAACCTTAGGAAGGGAGGAAAGGACCGTTAGAGGACACGTGCTATTTACAGCGTTGATTGAAGCAGGGCACTCGTAGCGCAGGGCTCCTTTAAATTATTTTGTGTGTACCGTAAGTTAAATCGGCCAAGTTGAAGCTCTTTCTCGAAGCTCTTTCTAGGTATTGTGAGGCCGCACCGCTATCTCGACTTGTTCCCGAAATGATACCCAATGTTCAGTGCATTGGTTGGGACCTATTCTGTTTTTACTTCTTACTCGTTTGCTGTCTACTGAGAAAAATTAACCGGTTTAGTTTTTGTTGGGCGTCCATACCCTTGGTTGGCCCTCATCCTCTATGATATTTTTTTTTCGGGTTCCCGAGTTCTACCCAGTGCAATTTGAAATTAAGTCAGTTTCCTTCAGGTACACAAACATCGAAAGCCCAGAAAGCGTAATTCGCAACTTAATGAAAAGCGAGCACCCCCGTGGCTGCATAGGCATAAAACAAACCATATACAGCTACTTTTCTTACCTTATCAAGAGTGAGTTGAGAAGGAGAAATAATTTTTATAAATCGAGCAAGAATGAAAGAAAATGGTTTCTCACAAAGCCTTCTTCTCTTATTGTAAATGTATGCTTTGGTTAACATGTGAGATTAGCACATAAAGTGATAGCGTCTGTTTTTCACGCAGCAAAACAGTAAACATGATTGCAGAGTAATGCATGTAAAACTTTCATCTTAACAATACAACAATTGGTTTCCCATTCCGTTGTTGTACAATTTGTTTAGATGCTTGTGACGCTTAGAAAATGATCCACAATTTTAAATATCCTAAATAAATCGTTTCTTTGTTGCCATGACTACGTCGTTTAGTTCATATGATTCGTGTGGCGAGATCTTTAAAAAAAAAAAAAGTCCTTCTGAAAGTGTCCTGTCAAGGCTGTGATGACCCTCGATTAAAAGCCGCAACAGCGGCAGGAGCGCCTGTTTTCGGTTTCGGTTTCACAACCGATGGACCCGCCACCACGCGCCGTTTTGATTATGCCGTTTGGCGGCAGGTGGCGCACGAATATTCCGTTTTGTGCCGCCGAATTGGGCCACCAGGCGTTGCGAAACGACTGGTTCAAAAAAGCAGGGGTTTTCTAGATTATGTTCCTTTACTATAGGTGGAGGAAAAAATATGAAGGCTAAACAGTTCAGTTTATTTGCAAAGGCAGTGTTATAACTGCGTAGTGTTTTCCACGATTTAATAAATGTTTTTCGCTGCCTTCACATGTGGTTTGACTCCAAGCACACAAAGCGCATAGAGTCAGGAATATTTCGTTTTCCATATCTGTCGGGAAAACTCTCCAAGCATAGCTAACAACGCGTTCCACTTAATAGGAAAGTTTTATTTAGCACGTCTTCGTTGCTCCAGCCACATCCGCTAGGGCGCAGAGCGGGCTGATCGCATCTGTTTGTTTTATCAAAGACAACCGGGTTTTATAATTGTTTCCCATGTATAGCCAACCACAATTTGTTTTTCATATTTAAGTGTGAATGTCTAGTTTACGTTGTTTTCTAACCTAATATCTGGTCAGGTGAGTGGTGCAAAACTTTATTTCTCGAATACGGTCGGCGAAAACGCGAAATGGACGCTAGAATGGACCCTCGAAAAATCAATAGCTGGGTGTGTCCCGGCGGTCTTCCGCTTCCGAAATGTGACGCCGTGATGACGTGGCCGCCGGCTCCCCGGTGGTAACCATGGCAACCGCCGGTGAGGAGGCACAGTAAGCGAAAAGGAAAGAGAATGGGTGGGGAGGAAAGGGGGCAGAGACCCAGGAAAGTCGGGACCGGCTGGTTTTCAAACACCGATAGCGGAGCGCTTTGAGGTCGTGGCCCACTGGCCTTGCGAGGGCAGTTTTGCAACGGGAGGAACGCGCTTCCGCGTCGCACAACTCGTTTACTAACAAATGCTTTTGTAGGGGGGCAGATTGCTTCCGGGTAGTCGGTGATCTCTATTTGTTATTTACGGATGATAATTCTTAGTCCGATTTTGTTTTAATGCAAATTGAAAAAAAAAAAAAACATTCGGCTATCGGCTACCGGCTATCGGCTACCTCTCCCCCCTGCCCCCCACCGCCACCTTTTTTCTATGCGTCTCTTTAGGGCCACTTACGTGTTGTGTGCATAGATTTTTACGTTGTTGCTTTTACGGTTTATTTATGGAGCTTTTCTAACGTTAAAAGCCGACATAACGAGATTGACTGCACCGGAAATTATTTTGTTTAACAGAGAATTTGCTTAGATTAATAATTCAGCTAGGCTGAGCTATGGCTTGGGAATAAAAGTTTGTCTCTAGAGCACAAATATAATGAAATATTTTTTTAAGGTTCAGTTCTGGCGTATAGTTATAGTGGCGTGGTTCTTGCAAGGGGTGACATTGATGTGGGTTGCCAGTTAAAATTGATGCCGTATTCCTCCAATAACAAGTAACGGTGCCAGTACCTGGTAGGCTGTTGCATAGTTTTCTTCGTTACATCTTTGTAACAGCAGCATGCACTCTTCCATAAATCTGTGATTTAAAGCCACCAAAGCCACACTGCCCGAAGATCTTTTTGAAGAACGTACGATTAGGCTAAATTCCATTTTGCTAACTGGTTTTTATATTCGTAAAATGTTTTTTCACATAAATAAGTTACAGCTGATATCGCTAAGAGCATTTTTAATAAACATTGGTTAATACGTTTTTATAGTAAATTATCCGATGTTTTTCATTTAAGCAATTGCTTCATATAGCAAGAAATTCACTCGAAATTTTCGTGCTTGTCTTGAAGGACTGTTTTTTTCTTTTTTAATCACGAACACACAACCCTTCCAAGTTCATCAACTTGTTATTTTAGCCACGTATGCTCATTAATACGCAGGACTAATGAGAAAAGTAAATGTATGCTTCAGTCCGTTCGCTTGAGCTTGATACGAAACAGCTGCCGCGCACATTTGCCGTAGGTTCTGCTTTGCCTCACTGAGAGTAGTCGAGCGGTAGAGCACCCTCTACAGGCCGGGCCAAATTGAGGCGGCTGGTAGCTGCAGAACAAGGGGGAACGTCACTTTATGTCCGATTCTAGGGGAAACTGGTGTCAATGGACTGCACGTGTCCTTATCTCTTTCTTTCTCTCTCTCCCTTTTTCTCTGTCCCCATTTTTTCTCACCTATCCCCTTTCATTCCCCTTCTCCTCTTCCCCCGGGGTCGGTTGTATGCTGGTGAGTTCAAAATGAGTTCGAAATGAGTTCAAAGTATCCCCAGTCCACTTCTTTTCCACTTTCTGTATCAGTAAGCACTCACTCACTCACGTGTTTTATGTAAGTAATAAGAAATCTACAAATTCGCAAACACGGCTCAGTGCTGAATGCGTTAATTAAAACGAGATTTGCTGCATTGGTAAGACAAATTTCGGCGGCCGAAAGTAACAAAAATTACCCGTAATGAATTATACAAAATACCTTAAATAGCCAAAAATAAGTCTAATTTGATTCGAATAAAAGGTGGTGCAGGCGTTTGTGGACGCTGGTGCCAAGGACGACGTGCTGACGACAACACTACGATGTCCCCCCCCTCCCCCCCTCTTCCCCCAACACACACACACACACACACACACACACACACACACACACACACACACACACACACACACACACACACACACACACACACACACACACACACACACACACACACACACACACACACACACACACACACACACACACACACACACACACACACACACACACACACACACACACACACACACACACACACACACACACACACACACACACACACACACACACACACACACACACACACACACACACACACACACACACACACACACACACACACACACACACACACACACACACACACACACACACACACACACACACACACACACACACACACACACACACACACACACACACACACACACACACACACACACACACACACACACACACACACACACACACACACACACACACACACACACACACACACACACACACACACACACACACACACACACACACACACACACACACACACACACACACACACACACACACACACACACACACACACACACACACACACACACACACACACACACACACACACACACACACACACACACACACACACACACACACACACACACACACACACACACACACACACACACACACACACACACACACACACACACACACACACACACACACACACACACACACACACACACACACACACACACAGAGAGAGAGAGAGAGAGAGAGAGAGAGAGAGAGAGAGAGAGAGAGAGAGAGAGAGGCCTGTCAAACAAACGGCGTCTATGAAACACGCCGCACACCCTGCCGTCTATGCTGGCCGAGCTTACAGACATCGGGGACGGCTTACAAGCGCTAACTCCTGCTCTTCATCAAGCCCCTGGAGGTGCTACTTTACAAATGTATACAGACTCCACGGCGGCCATACGTCGAGTAAATAACAACTGAGCTATCTCGAGGGGAATTCATGATATACTGGATACGTACCCCTGCCCTCTTCTGCTCTCGTGGATCCGGCGAAATACGCTCCCCGCTCACATTGCAGCGGATGGTGCCTGCCAGTAGATGCTGACAGTTGATGCCGTAGGACAGTTTCTCCAACAGAAAGAAAATCTTCGTCGCGCCACACGAGCTCTAATTCCACCGTGTGGAACGGACCTTCCCTGGTGGACTCGCTCGCTGGGAGGAGGTGTTGCTGCGTAGGCTTCGTGTTGTTGTAGCCCTCTCTTCCGCTGTGACACGGGAGTGGCCACCAGGCTGCCTCGCCCCGTTCGCAGAGAACTGCCCCTTTTGCACGGCTCGTGCCGAAGATGCGGACACAGAACATTTGCTGTGGACGTGCCCGTCATTGGAAGCCGCCAGAACACGACACCTTCGAGGCACAGGCCTCCACCCTGGCAGACCTCCTGACCTCCATCGGTGGATTTGGGGACCACACCACCGCTCCCTACTTGCGGTTCTTCGCGAAACGGGAGTTAACCTACATCTGTAACGTACTTTATGTCATCGGGTATACTACCGCAATAAAAAAATTCGAATAAGACATTAATTCGTCAGCTGCTTTTGTATTGTAAAATGATGCCACTTGTATCTATTCTTTAGGCGTTTTTGCACGTGCTGTAAGCATTCTTACTGTTCATATTACATTTTAAGAGTAATAAATGCAATCTCTTTCGCACCCTATAGGGAGTTCGCATGCTTCATCATCGCTACGAAGGCGCCCTTCGTTAGACGCACGGGATGAATTCGGTCTTTACTGCGTTTAAACACGCTGAAGGGACAGGAAGAAACAGTGTGCGTTTAGTTCTCGTCCATTTGCAGCCCGTTTTATTGTAAAGGATTTTAAAACTGAAGTTGTGCGCCAGCACTTCAATGCGCCGGTAGTCGTGCAAAAATACAGTGATACCAAATCTTAAGCAAATATTGCGGTTGACGCTGAAAATATGCATGCTTGATCTTGACCACACACACTCTGAATAACTTCTTGCCTTTGAGAAGTGCAATACTGTTAACTTGTTCATTGCAGACATGCTTGCGAACGTATGTCGACATAACAAAGTAAACGCAGACACGTGGTAGCTTGTATTCATGTTTTTATTACACGTAGGTGTACACTTGTTCGTAATTTGTGAACTCATTGCGTGTAGCTTCCCAACAAAAATGTGGCGTGTGTATCACGTGACTGGCTAGGTCTTATTTACCTTGGCCAAGGTATATTACTTAGTGGGCAACCTTGAATTCGGAACATTAGCAGCCACATGTGTGGCTTGCTTTGATCACTGCGACGAACTACGCAGGCAGGTCAGTTTTCTATAGCAAACAACGTTTGACATGCAACAGAAAAACGCATAACGTGTCAGCTTCAGGGGGCTTTGTTTAACTTGCACCAACATTGGAAGATTTAGCTCGGTTTTTACGTAGTCTGCGCAAAAACGGAAAAGTGTCTGGGGTTATCAGAAAATCATCACTGCAACTCGTGTGTCATTTGTTTCCCTGATGCTTTCTTGTATTCACCCAGTTCGTCTTGCTTTGCTTTTGGTTGCTAACCAAGATTCCAACACTCCGCTGTGGGGTTTAAAATTAGCCTACGCCTGCGTAGATAAAATTTATAGAAGAAAACTTTTTCTATCCCTTTGGCATTTTAAGCTTGGGTAATGAACATATAAATCTTTTACTTACTTTTCAAAGCACATGAAATCGTCTACGGTGCTAAACATATTTGGCACAATCATCCCATTCACATTTTTGTCAGTATGAACATACATGTTAGTACGAATTGTAAAATTTTTCGTCGTATTCAATGCCATCGTTGTCACCTCATAGAATCAAGGTGAAAGAACGCTGACTAGGTGGGCGCTGCAATATAGCAGTTGGGCATTTTGGGCACTTTATTCTATTTTGGCATGTTTCACAAAAATGTGACTTGAAATCTATTTATGACTAGGCTCTGGTTGAGGTAAGAAACGCGCACATAATGCATTGAGCAAGGACCATTGGTGCTTGTACGAGGACGACACAAATGTAAGGACAGAAACAAACATTTTCGTGTGGAATAACTGGGGGTAGGGGGGGTACTAAGTTTGGTACGGGAATTTCGTTTGACGCCAGCAATATTGTGACCGAAAAATTGAGCTTGACATAGTGTCTGAGTTAGTCTGCTACTGTACACCGTGTCCCGTGGGATTTGATCTGCAGCCGCAAATATCTTGAACTACGATCAGGAATGTGCGAAAGCACATCTCGGAACCTTGTTTCCACGTTTTTTTTTTTCCTAAATACCTTGTGACTGTACGTAGTTCATCCTAAACCACAAGACGAATATGTCTGCTGACGTGTATTTTTGTAGTGTGTGCTTAGCTGGGCGAGTCGTGGCGGAAAACGTCAAGGCGTTTACATAATTTAACCAGCACCGGAATGTGTTACATGCTAGCAGCAGTTACATTATAACAAGGACGCTGTACAACACTCGCACGCCGAACGAAAACAGAATTCCTAAGCAATGTGCAAACAATGGGGTGACTAGAGGAGAGTTTTTTGAAGGTGTGTTTTATGGGTATTTATTTCGGCTGCATTGAGAGCAGCATAAGCTGGGCCAACTTGGCGGAGATGTGTTTGAATGTTAGATGTTAGTGTTAAATTTAAATTTAAATGTTAATGGTAAAGATGCTTTGACTGAGCAACAGTACATTGTGCGGCCATTTCTCTTTTGTTTTATCACCAGAAACGTTGGATGATGAGGGCTAGATATTCGCTAGGTATGTAGCGGTGATCTTTTGAGGTCCTAGGACTTCAGTATCGCTCATAACGTTGTTATTAATAGCATGTGTGCTAGTTCGAGTGAATATTATACAGAGCACGTCAAGCAGTGCCCCAAAATTTGACGTGACGCACACGCGTGCAACATTGCTGTACGTGCAAGTCAGACCCTAAGCGTTGTCAATGCAAAATTGCATTAGTACTGGTGCAGTAAACCCCTTCGCCCTTCTAATTTACTTCGTCTGGTGCTTTGATTCATAATTGGGCACTTCGTCTACGTTGTTACACGGAACGTTCGCTTCGCGTCTCATTTGTACTCACATCTGCTGTTTTGTTATAATTAGCGCGACCTCTTTGCTGTTACCACTGTCCACCCTGTCAGTGACACATTCCCGGCGTCTACCGTACTCGTTTGTCGTATACGCTGGTATTGTTACCTGATAGCATTGTAAACAATGTGCGCTGTATTAAGGACGTCTGACTTTGAAGGCCTACACCCTGCCGTTCTTTTTCAAGCACAGCTTACCCTGCTTTTGCGACCATTCAAATGACATGACTCACAAATATTTTCTAACAGGATCTGAAACAAATGTGAAAGGAGATCATGGATAAGAGTGTTAAGTACAGGGAGAATATACATTGACTGCTTGGCGTGTTTCACGCTGACTAGAGAATAACAACAGCAAATTCAACGGTTGTTCACGACGATGGCGACACCGTCTCCCGGCGTGGTCACGTGGTGGTGAAATCACGCTGCGCTGTCGTAGACGTGAGAAGAGGCGCTGCTTTTCCTCAACGATGACCGTCGCCGGTCCTTCGCCTGCGGAAGAGAGGAGGATATATGGAGATAAGATTCTTTTAACTTCATGCCTTTTTGCCCCTTGTGCGCTGTGAAATATTCGTGCAAGGAAAGTTTCCACTCAAAAATAGTAATCGCTTTGCTCATAGCGCTCCAATCCAATCCCATCCAATCCAAATAGTAATCTAATACGCATGGTGGTCGTTCCGTTTAGTGTAAATGGGGGATGGAGTTTGGAGTTGCCGGAGGTGTAATTATTTATGCGGACAGTGACTCGCCTCGGTGGTGTTGTATCCCCTGGGCGGCAGCGCCGATCGCAGCTCCTCGATCTTGTAGCTGCCCGACAGGCTCCTGCGGCTCTGGATGGTGGCGTAGTCGCTGCGGGACCGCTTCTCCTGGACGTCGATATAGCGCTGCTGGGCGCCTTCGCTGTAGCTCTGCCGCTTCTCCGCCTCCAGGGCTGCTACCCGGATGCGGAGGTTATATGGGAGACAGAAAATATGCGCTTTTCTGAAACGGGAGGTAGTTATATTCTACCCATCAACCCCTGTGAGCCGCTAGGCCGCATGATCGCATCCTACACTAATTCTCCTCCTTTACTTCTACGAATGTGTTTTGGTGGGTTCAAATAACAGCTGTCGTCGCTTCTTTTTTAAAGATCGCCGCTTCAGCGCGTGGTTTCTAATTTGGATCGATATTCAACGGCATATCGTTTCAGGGAGACTGTTCATAAGCGTAAGTTTTTGTAAAATGGTGTAAGCTTTAGCCGATTCTCTCGCTTTTGCTTGTCGAATGCCTTTATGGTTGCAAATATTTGCCCTCCTTGGCCATGAAACAGCCACGACGGATGGTGAGAGCACACTAATTTTACATAGGCTACTTTTATTCAGCCGGCTTTTTGGGCATTTACTCTCGTTTTCTTTTCTCTGCTGTCCGTGATTTGACTCTTATGTTCGGGGCTAACGCCTATGAATGGTGCACGAGCTGAAAACGACAAATTTACTCCTGACGTTATGGTACATGCTAAGCTTCAACTCAAAGCTCTCTTGTACTTGCTCCGGGCTTTCGCGATCCACAAATTAAAGTTGGCGTAACTCACCAAAAATACACATTTGCTCATGAAGTGCGCTGTAGAAGAGAACTGCAGGTGAAATCCTATCTTAAAGAGCTGTTTCTTTTTTCTTCTAATTTTTCCGCGCACGCGTCGTCGTCTATGCGGGTTTTGTCGATTGTTGCGTCCATCAAATAAACACCCATGGCTACAGGAATTTAATGAAGCGAACTTGAAAATAGCTGGAGAATTGCCCTATCCACTGCAGCCACAATGACGGACTGTCGGGCTTATCGTGATTTGTGAAGTTGATAGACGTTTCTCCTCGTTACACCGTGGGAAGGCTCCAGTGCAGTACTAGATAGCCAGTTTTTCTTTGTTCATTCATCTTTACTTTCCCAGCTATCAGTAATCAAGCCCAGGAGCGTATCCAGAGGCGTGTTTCGGTGTTAGAACACCTGCCGAAATTTTCTGAGCGGTGCATTTCCCCCTCTTTCCCCTCCTCATTGCGCCCTTTTTTAAAACGAAGCTTTCTTTGCATCATTTGCGCCGTCGATCGTAACACCGCAACTAACTGCAGAAAAGCAACTTTACCCAATGGGTTAATTTCGCGAAAGGATGCCGATGATAACCGAACACACATCGAGCGTCTCAAGAAAAAAGAGCGCTTCCGGTGGTCGGAATGGAACGTGGGTGCCTCGCACTATGAAGTCGACGTCTACTCGATCCCGCCATTCCGACGCAGACGAAGCAGCTTCGCGGCTTAACCATCTTTCTGTTAATAAAAGAACTTTGATTTTTTTCGTCCACGCTGTTCACACTCCGCATCGGCATAATAATATGTAAAAACAAAAATAAGGAAATTAGATAAGAAAATGAAAATGAAATGATGTTTGCGCGCATGCTATTTCTCAGTTTAGCTTTCCGTTTTTCCGGTGGCGTATAACACCCCCGAAAAATGTTTCCACTGATCAAGCTATAACTCCATCAAAGAACCTATATTCTCTCTATCTCCCCCACTTTTTCAAAGACGCGGCCCAGACGAGTAGCTCACATTTTTCTAGGTTCTTGTGCGCCTTGGTCTTCTTGATGCACACGGTGACCACGGTGATGACGACCAGGAGAGCGATGAGGAAGGAAGCGGCCGGAACCACCAGCGACGGGTCCTTGTAGAAGACCCACGCTCTCTCGTAACCTGCGTCGGGTGGTACCCTTTGTCGTGTTGTGCGGTCGCCACTGCTACCACGCAGCGTAATTTCAAAACTCAGTGTTAGCTTACATTGGCTCCCTTTGCACGTGCGTGTGCTAGGAAACGACGCTGCTGACGAGTTTGCCCGAGAAGCGATTTTAGATACTCGTTTTTTGAAAGTGGCTCCAGGCAAACGGCGAATTGTGAAGATAACCGTTACCGAACAGTTTATGCCACTCTGGCGTCAGCGTTACGAACTTTCTGTTACCTAAGGATTTAAAAGGGGGGAAGCGTCCGGACCAATTCAGCTCGAACACCGGCGTGGATCTATAGGTTGAGGCTAGACTCATCGCTCGTATGTCCATCGCGTAGTGTACTAAGCGACATAGGACATTTTGTTATGGACTGATCAGAGCATACACCGGGGCGGTCTGTGTTGTTTACAAAACTTCAAATGGAGCCGCCCGGCATGCTTCTTGGCGAGGACATCATGTTTCCTACCGGGCATTGGATCACTCGGAGGGAAATCTTGAGCTTCGTCCTGCAGTTTTTGAAGAACGCTAGCCTACTTGATGTTTGGTGATTTACTGTGTTTAGTATTTAAATGTGCTGATTGGGCTGAGCAACTGTTGGCACAACTGGCAAGGCTAGGTTCGGCCGTTGATTAACATAAACAATCATAGGACTACTAAAATTTAAAAATTCTGTTGCCAAAAAGCAAAATTCTACGTAGACTAGAACTCAGGGAACGAGCATTGTTTCATGACAATGTAAAAGAAGCCGCGCTACGAAGCAGGAAATACCCAGAAAAGGAAATGCGTAGAAAGGTGGAAAGATAAACAAATCAGATATGTAACCTCATGACGGTCTTTTGGGTTCCCTCCATTAATTGTTACATGCATTTTTAACCCGCGCAGTCTACTTCAAAATTTTATCAGGGTTATAACTAACAGGAAAAGCCAGGAATTACCACAAAAGCTTTATTAATTTCAGTAAAGTTTGGGAAATATACCATAATTTTTCATATTATTGTTAAGGGAACTGATACTCTGTCAGCTACGACATCGACATCTGGCAAACATCTACGACATCTAACGTTTGGGATTAGTCCAAGGCCCATAGCTTGACAAATGAAAAGTTCTTACTCTAGGACGTGAGGTGTGGTGGTATTCATTACAATTAAATTAAATTTACAGTTTCGAAACATACTAGCATGTGGTGCACGTGGACACTGTGATGGTGACCGGCGGTGGATCTTTTGTGCAACAATTTCTGCCTTGCTATCCTTGCAATGGAAGCACTCCGCTGGATGTGTAATTGGGAATTGCAGAAAATAAATTCGCATGACAGAGATATGGTAGCAGCCGAATGGATAAAAAAAATCGAATGAATTGAAAATTATGTCGCACACTTTTTTCAACTGTTATGACAGATTTTATCGGCCAGCTGCTACGCAAAATAATTATTAACATATTAACGCCAGGGGCGCCGAGTTTTATATTGCGGGGCCGCCAAGCGTTGTAGCAGAGCAAAATGTGGCCCAGGCACTTAAATTGCTTTCTTTGTGTAGTCTCTGCAAATTTAAGTTAACTTGGGCTAAAAGATAATGCCGCCAGGTTAGTTTTTAACTCCCACACTAAATAAAACGTGAGACAAGTATTCTGTTGTGGGACGTTGTAAAAAGCTAATGCAATAACAGCTATAGCCCGTATGAGGTGAGCTAGCGCTCCATTAAAACCGACACACCCACACTGCCTTACATGTACAGCGATACCACACCCTTTCATAGTGAGGTAATAATTTTTTTTGGTAAGTCAGGAGAACCGTACAGGAGTGGATGATTTCTAAAATAATATATTTTTAGGGAACCCTGCATACTTACTTTTAGATGCTTCCCTTTACCGCTCTTCAGAACTTATTTCACAGCGTCGGCATCTGATGGTTGTAGCTAAGTAACGGTTAAGTCATGCTTCTTGTCCGTTGGCGGTCGGACAGGAAGTGCTGGCTTGCGCGTAGGTCTCACTCACCCTGGTTGGTGGTGTTGATGATGATGGCTTCGCTGCCGGACCCTCGGCCGAACTGGTTGGAGGCGGTGAGGTAGACCCGGTAGGTGGCGCCCCCGTCGAGATCAGTGAGCGTGTAGCTCGTGTCGTCCGACGCCACCACGGGGATGTGGCGCCACGGGCCGGTGTCCTTCTTGTAGTGCAGCGTGTAGCCTTGGCAAAAGAAGACGAACCAAAATCGCAAGTCTTTATGTAGCTAAATAAGCATTAGGGTGGGTAATTCGCGCATTCGTACTGTGCACACGGTTCCCGGAAATATTTGCCTTTTCAGTCGCCCCCCCTTTTTACGCATCATTCAGTGCTCGTGAAAACTAGAAACTAGAAATAACTAAACAAAAATTAGGCATGATAAAGGGGCCCTGAAACCTCTTTCGGACGCTGTCGGCAAACTTGCGCATCGTGAGATTATTTGCCCCAGCCGATATCTGCTCCGAATGTCGCTTTCCTACGACTAGCAGGAAGCTCACAATTTCGCTGCAAAGTTTACCATTGCTTTGCCCATGCCGTCAGTATCCTTAGCTGTGCCGTATGAGCGTGACCCTTCGCTATAGACTCATTTGGATTTTGAAGCAGTGGACTACCACCTTTATTTGTTATTTATTTCTTTGGCAAATACTGCCAATCACTCCAGAGGTTTTTTTTTTTTTTTTTTTACTAGAGTGGGTAATGTTCACAGGGTTGACAATGTTACGCAAATATTAGTAAAATAGTAATAACAGAAAACAGTTTAAGAAGACCACAAACGGGAAATAAGGGCCTATGTGCAAGTCGATACTAAACCCAATAGCGTGCGAAAAAGAAAAAAAAAACTATCTCTTCAAGGTTTAGCCCAAGCTGCCTTAGGCCCAAGTTGGGTTTTATTTTCTTTGTTACTGCAGAACGATGCAAACGTTTGTGCAGAAACTCTCCAGTGCTCGCCGTTAGTTGTAAATCGAGTCGACCCCGTACCTGTTACAGGAGCAGCCGTGGCCTTTGAGCGGGTCCACCTAACTTTCAGGGCCGAGTCGCTGCTTGAGATGAGGGTCAGTGCGGGTGGAAGAGGCACGTCTGTAACCAAGCATAAAAGCCGTCGTATACGCGCGTAACTACCACTAGTTGACGGCAACAAAAAATAAATCGGCATTCCAATTCACCGACCTCCGTCCAGCGTTCGTACGAGCAGAGCCTCCGAGGGCGGGCCGCTGCCTATGGCGTTGAATGCCTTGACGATGACGCTGTACCGCGACGACTTTGTCAGGCCGACGAGGGTGACCTCCTGCGTGTCATTGGTCACCGTCTCGACCGTCTTGAAGGAGTACGGCTGACCGGACTCCGCCGCCCGGTAGCCCACGTAGTAGCCCGTCAGCACGCCGTTCCAGGTGTCTCGGGGAGGCGGCTGCGTTGGACGGCACGGAATAGAAAATGGCGGCTTGCGCAGCCACCCGTCGGTACTAAATGGCCGAACTGTTTTGGCCACCCCACAAATCCGCGTTGCTCGGCGTTAGTATCGCGTTTTCCTCAGATCTATACTAATTCTGCTAAGGTATTGTGGGGGCAAGTCAGATATTACTCGTAGCTATGTGGATTGAGTTTCCTTAGCGCTCGTTTGGGGAAGCATGACCCGAGTTCAGGAACTGTAGACAATTCTACGGCGCCCGGAAAGTTCAAGTGTTAGAATGTAACGCCAGCTTTTGTGAAAAAGCAGGAATTGGTGACAATTGTGTTGCTTTATTAGTTTTCTGCCATTAGAGTAGAATTTATTACTACACTCTAAGTCATCGTAGGTCGTCTTCACTACAGTGCTCCAGAAGTGACCATGAGTGCAAATTCGGCGAATGACGAAACCCAACATATGATATGACCAAAAAAAGTGGCATGTGCGCAGGGACAGCACGCAAGGTGTGAATGGTGTCCTGCGTTGTGCAATGTCCCTGCGCATTTGCCCTTTTTCACTCAAATTGAATGCTCGGCCACGTCATTAGTCAAATTTGCACTCTGGGCTACTTCGATTGGTCATTCTGGAGTGCTGTGGTGAAGACGACATTCGGGGATTTCTTGGAGTGTGTGGGGGTATCCAAGTAAAGCCTAATCAGGTTGAACGCAATTCATTTTCAGTCTGTAGCCTGTTTGTAAAATTAATTAACAGCGAAACGTTGCTGCGGGTTGCGGAATAAAGTAACCAACTGTTCATTTTGGTTGTCGTTGTAGCTGCAGAAAAGCCGGTAGACGCGTAAGAAACGTGATAGCGTACTGTCGGTCTCTGTTCGGACCGTTCCAATTTTTGAAACTGGACCCGCATGGTGAATGCAGTATTTGTCAGCGAAAATCAGGTCATGAAAGCCGATGTTATATTGACATATTCGTGTGCGGTAGTAAATACACCAAAACGGCATGCAAGGCTTGATATTATCGTATCAATTACTACCTTCCAGGAAACGGCTATGGAAGTGGGTCCTTTAGCAGCGGCCCAGACATCGGTCGGGGATCCACCGGGTTCTGAAGAAGGGTACAAGAAAACAGAGCATATGAGCACTCATATGTTATCTGTGAGCATACAGCATCAAATCGTGAGATTATGGAACTGAGCCTTTTGTCTGCTTTAGGGTCGCGCTCATTCAACCTACCCAAAAGCTGACCGGAAGTATAGGTTTAGAGCTGCACTTTTGCGGCTAGTCTTTTCTGCGCGCAAACGGACGTAGTCGAGGTCACTGTTACGAAATACGTGGGCATAATCTACGGTTAGAGCGGTAGTACCGTCAGGTCTATCCCGTTGGAAAGCTTTGAACTCTTCAAAGCAGAAGGAAACGCGTTCGAGTTGCGTCTTGGCAACAGCGCTACCGGCTGCCTACAAGAAGGCAAGGTTGGGGCCGGCTGTAAACTGGTCCGCTGCATTGGTGAGCACGTTGCCGGATACGCTGTGCGTCGTCGTAGCCGCGCTGAGCTGTTTTCGATTTCGCCGAGAGCGGCTGATGCATATTGCATGCGCGGTTGGCGATGCAGGCTGGCAGGCCCACTCACCTTCCTCGGCGGTCAGGAAGCGCACCGGGTCGGACGGCGGACCCTGACCCACTTCGTTCTCGGCCGTCACCGTGAGCGAATAGGACGAGCCCGGATGCAGCTCGCCGATCGTGGTCGACGTCTGGCCGCTCGGCACCGTCTGCTCCAGGAGGCGGTGCGCGCCCTCTGCATGGGGAGGCAGAGCCGCACTGAGCCTGTGCGTTGAAATCGTGCATCTCTCGCTTGCCGCGATGCCCCAGATCAGTGAGAGAGAGAGTGGAATAGACTCGGAAGCTGCGTCCATCATGGCTACACACCCGTTACGGTAACGGCGTTGAAGTTACATTTACGATTGAACAAAATAAAAGTAGCTGTGTCATGATGTTTTTTTTTTTTTTTTCTTGAAAATGTGAAGTTTGGGGGGGTTCTGCTTTTTCTACGTTCAGAGACGGTTAATTTTTAGGGAATTCACCAGTCGTGGGTCAACGTTTTGTGTTAGCCGAAATAACGCAGGCAGTGAAATACAACCCTGAAGATACGTTCGTGTTTTGCCGTTTTTATCTAATTAGTACTGTGGAATACTAGTAGTGTGATTAGTAGTGTGGAGTGGCCAATTCCGTGGAATCGTACTACGAAGTATTTCGGTTGTTCAGTTTGCCGAACTTTTTTGCATTGGGAGTACCGTATTCTGCACACTTCCCATGCGAGCTATTTGTCATGTTTTGAATATATGGCCGTAATGCAAGCCTTATACATTGCGTTGCCGTCGTGTGTTGGTGTTGACATACACAGTAGCTGCTTATGTCCATTCCCAAGGTCGAGTGTACGCTAGGCTTTTAAGGGCGCACATAACTTCCTTTCATTTTCATTCTTGCAGGCGCGTTACATGGTGTGTTACCCTTGGCAGGACTCTGCAAGAACGTAACAAAAGCTCCTACGCACAGTTTCAGGAATTCTGAGGTTGCACACAAACACGATACTCCGTGCGTGAAACCAATCTTCGTTGGATCGATGCAGCGGACAGGGCCGCAGGCCTCACTCAGACTAAACGCACATACATATATAGTTTTGTATTTGACAGCGCTCCGGGGTTGTTTCTGACTGAAGCTGTATGTTAGCAGTGTGGACAGCTTAATACCTCTCTCGGCAGTTGGCGATTATATAGCGTAGGGTACTCGCCTCTGTCCCGCCAGTAGTGCACGATGTAGTTTGTGATGAGGCTGTTGCCGCTGTACGGCTCGGACCAGATGACGTTCACCTTGCGGCTCCAGACTTCCAGGATACGAAGGTCCAGCGGTTGAGCCGGCACCTCTGCACACGGCAGGGAGCGACTCGAGTGTTGGAAGGATCGCCACCCCGCCAAAGAGAAGGCGGCCACGACTACGCTGCTCACCGACGACGAGCAGCTTGATGTTCCTCTCGTCGCTGCCGTACTCGTTCTTGGCGAGGCACGTGTAGAGTGCCGCGTCGCTCCTGTCCGTCGTCGGAATCACCAGCTCTGAGGTCACGCCGTTCTCCGTGTTCGACTCGAACTTTTCGTACCTGCGCCCAAGGAGGAGGAAAAAAAATTGAGGATGCATGCGGCGCTAATAAACGAAACTAGCGCTGGACATCAGGAAAGGTCGTGAAGGTAAATTATTATCACAATAAAATGTCGTAAGAAGGCTGCTCTATAACAAATTTATTTTTTGTTGATAGGCAAATTGTTAATATAGACTATATTTTGGCTACTTGTTGGGAGCGTTGCCTTTTTATACATGAGTAAGCGGATGTCGTGAGCAACGCTGACGCAGCTAGGTATACTTAAACGAGCAAGAAACGGGTATTCCAAATTCACAAGCTTGATTCCAGGTTCCGTATGCTGTAGTTTTAATAGAGACGAAATATTGAACTCCGGTTTCTGGGGAATGTGAGAGTACCCTCAATTACGTCGCGCATGATGACGTTTTGATCTCCAAGTGTTGTCCAAAATTAAATTGCTCCCTTTTGGGATAGCAAAGTTGTTTCATGGCTATAAATGTGTCCGGGCGGTCACCTTGTCACTGGAGCGAACATGAGGCGCTTCTTGTCCTGGGACCACGTGATTTCCAGCGGCGAGTCACCTAGGGCTTGGCACTGCAAGGTGGCCCCCTCTCCGCGGCGAACTGTCTGCACCTTGAACTTCTCCTCGAACCGGGCGGGTACTTTAAGAGGCAAAAAATGAATAAAGCCATTTTTGTATGAGTTTGACAGAGGGCGAAACCAACAAATTCATGCGCATGTTTTAATGCGATATGTCAACGCAGCTCTACGTGCATGTTTCTATGCAATATTCGTGACTCCTAGAACACCCGCACACACAAATACTTCAATACTATTGCATGTTCAAGACTGATGAAAGTGTTTCTGGGGCAAAGCTGCTTCCAATACTGGCCTCCTCCACATTTATTCAACTTTTAAGGCGATGCGTAATGTTCGCATTAGTGCAGCGGCAGTCCCATTGACGTGTGCTATTTGCGCCTGAAAAGAAAGAAAAAACTGGTGTTAAACAGAGCCGATTTCTACGCGAATAGAATGTTATGTGCAAACCGTAAACCTTCTAAATTGCGCTTTCAAAACATTGTGAGATTACCGATGACCCTGACGGTGACTTCTTTTTCGATGTGCTCTCCGTGGCTGTTGGTTGCTGTGCAGACGTATCTCCCGTTGTCAGCCTTCGTGGCGTTCCGAATGCGTAGCGTTCCGTTCACTACACCGGAGACGACTGTGCTGCCTGTTACACCGCCTGGAAAGCCGCATTTTTGTCTTGGAATCTCTCATTCAAAGTTCCCGCCATGCTCCTATATGGTGAAACTTTACCTCTGGACCATGTCACTGTTGGTTGCGGATAGCCGTGACTCTGACAATCGATTTTCACTTCGTCCCCCAGCAACACCTGGCCACTGGTCGGTTCTATCGCCCATGCTGGTGGCGCTTCGTACATGTAAGAACACGGTGAAATGTTTATTTATAGGGTGCTCGGTGACTTTAATGATGGTCGCTGCATGATAAGATAACAAGTGTCGAATGCTGGTAGCCATCATGCAAATAAATATACATAAAAGCTAAGACTGAGATGTTGACACATTGGTAACCGCGCATGAAGGGAATCGCACAAATTGGCTTGTTGGTGGGCTTCCGTATAGATTACTTATGGATTTACATCAAGTGGTAAGGTAGGTATAACACATTTTTCGTCGAAAAGTACGTAGAATACCAGAAGATTATATTTTATGAATAACATCTCATAATGCACGCAAGACAAGTTGTTTTTACTCGAGTTTGGTCGGGCTGAGCAGGGACCTATCAATATTTCATTCATGGCTTCCCATAAATTTTTTGACATGCCTATAGTGGCAACAGTCTGGCGGTCGTAGTGTGCTTAACCTTATTTATTTTTCATTATTGAGGTCTTGAATCGTGTGTCTTTAGGTTTGTGCTGAAATAAAGTAGTGCATAATCATCTCCTTTACGCATGTTCGAAGCCGAATTCTTCCTCACCATTTTTGACAAGGGCCATAAAGCCGATTGATGTCGATTTCACTTTTTATACTCTGAATGATTTGGATATTCCGAATACATTCGGCAATGCAGCACACAACGTACGACATAAACATAAGCTGGTTGCGCTTTCCCTTTTTTTTTTGTCACTGGCTTCACTTGCATGCTGCGTGTAATAATTTGCTAGGAAGATCACCCTATAGTGATGTTTTTACTCATAGAATATTGTTATAGTGGCTGCTCTGTTTAATTCTCGACCGTCATCGTTCGTTTAACTGAAGAATTGGGAGGATTCATGTTTGGAAAAATTGTAGTTACCGTTCACAATCAATTCCGCCGTTTGTCGTGTTGCTCCGCCTCTGTTCATTGCGATGCACGTGTAGTTTCCAGCGTGATCCTTGCGCAGCTTCTTAATCACGAGGCTGCTGTAGTCTTGCGCGTTTTCTGTCAGTACCGCTCCGTCTTCAGGCACGTTCCTGTCATTCTTCTGCCACTTGAACGTGAAAGGAGCGCTTCCGGTGACGGAGCAAAGGGCCCGAAACTTGGCCCCCTCTTTAAGGTTTTTGGGAAATATCATCGGCTGGATGTCGGGAGGCTCTGAAATGAAGGGGGATCGAATTAGCTCAATTCAGGCTGTTCACGCGGGCGCTCTGGTATTGGTAACCTTATGGGCGAAGAATCTCACCTGCAGACAGGACAACTTGAAAATACTGATGTAGGATGAGGATGAAAATCGCCCGTATAAGTGCCGTAACCATGCTGGGAGCCAGTGAAAATTAAGTGCGGTGTGTTCGTTGCATATTGCCAAGTACGCTGCGGCCTTCCTGCCATCTGTCGACCGATTCCGGAAGCGTCGCGAGTTTGAAGACCTGACATTTTGGCAAAAAATTGGTGCACCTTTCGCGTGAAACTGGCGCTGCTGGACGGAACGGAAAAATTGAGCGGGAAAACAGTGCTTCCGTAGTTTGCGCGGGTAGTGACGCTTCCCACGGTAGCAGGAAGCTTTCGAAAAATGGCGCCGAATTCGCTGTTATGAACCAACCCTAGAAAACACAAGCAGCAAGGCTATAAAAATAAGTGCTGCTAGAAGCGCATTTCCTTTTGCTTTCGCACCAGTAGACATGCCCAAGTCAAACATTGTTTCAAAATGTCCGCTCTTTTCACACACACACACAAAAAGAAAAGCGGAAACTTGACCATGTGCGCACCAATGGTAAACTCAGTATTGTTGCTGCATAAACAGAAATTTGGTTTGGCGCTCCCAAAGGCGTGTGAATATCTTGTCCGTATTTCTGCGAGCTGTTAGAAAATGCAGCGAAAATACCACAAACCACGCCTAACACTGCCTTTCATTAGTGCGACATTGTTGACTCTGAACCTCCGTCATTGTTAAAGAAGGCAGGCATGTTATAGAAAGTGAATTGTTGCTTCAACATTTGCATGGCCGCCCCTGTAGCACTATACGTATAATCGTTGTACTGGGTTGTGTGAAGTACGAATCTTTCGGCTGTGAATTTGAATTCTCATTAAGCACAGTACTTCAGAAAAACACACAAGCGCTCCTTGTAGCGCTTGTTTCTGGTATGGGCAGCCCTCAAATACTCTGCACGCCTCTTTTCTGTTCCGACACTTACGCAAACTGCGCGAATTATCCAGTTTTAAAATTTGAAACACGCGTGCTGTACGTAAAATATCAGCATTCCTGCGAGTACGAGGCAGTGTTACCGGTAACCATTAGGCTTATGGTCTTCTCCAGAGAATTGCCAACATCGTTGCTCGCCGTGCAGGAGTAGCTTCCCTGGTTTTCCTTCTGGATGTTTGTGAGTTGCAGACTTCCGTCACCCGCTACGTTGAGCACCTTTTTTGGCACCCCTACGCAAAAAGAAAGGAAAAAACTGTGTAAAGCTTTTATGGAGGGAAAAATGTATTATAGTGTCGCTAGGAAGTGTTATAGATATTATATTGTTCTTCTTTTATTGCATAATAAGCGTCACTCCGTATTTCGTTCGTATATGTGGTTTAGTGCGGTTTGTTCAGTCTTGCTTGCACATTTTACGTTTACACTGTTTACGTTCACCCTGCGCGAACAAGGGGTAATCCATGTGAGAAATGACGTTTCGCATTTTGCTTATTACAAAAGACATTGTTCCCTGGGGCGTTCGAAGAATGAAACCAAGGTTGAAACTGCGCTATGCGATCGGAGTATATAGTTCCTGCCTCCTTCACAAGAATAGCCGGCATGCCTGCATCCATAGCTGGGCGTTGTTATAGAGGCGTTCATTCCACAATAGCTAGTTGCACATGGTTCAAACCTGTGATGGTGTAACAACACGCTGCTTTTTTTCATTTTCGCAACGACAGGCCTTTACTTTTCTAACGCACTTTGGGAAAACGGGGCGTACACCGATTAAAATTTTAAACAGCGTACACAAAATCGCCGCAAAAATAATTCCCTCCACTCGACATTATCGCTTCCCCTATCACCTAAACCTCCTTTCACTTCTACGTTTTCACTTATTCTCCGTGCCAGCTCGCAGCAGCGTAGTTAGGGTATGTTCAGGACGTGTTCAGATATACACCTTGTAATTCAGCTTTCACGGTCACATCTAACGCGTAATCGCGAAGGCAACTCGCCTGGAGAGGTTATGACGTTTATTGAATATGCATTCTCATTTTTACAGTAACAGCTGCTGTGTTGGTTGTTTACTGTGCAGTGTTTGCGGGTGAAATACGGGAGAAACTAAAAAAGTGGGATTTCGCTTACCACTCAACTGCCTCCACGTGGTGCGCGGGGCCGGATGCCCCGACGCCGCGCAAGGAATGGTTACGTTCGAGCCTCTGGCGACGCGCTCGTCCCTCGGCTCCGAAACCCAGGTGGGAGGCGCTGTGGGAAACAGTGTTATTCGTACCGCAGAGAAGTTAGCATACTCAGCAACATCACGAACCACCTCGCGCATACCCCGCGTTGTGTCACGTTCTGCGTTTCCGAAATGAACGTAATTAAAGAATTGTTACAAATATTGCCGGTGCACGTGGTATCGCATTCCAGTCTGGTATCCCGTTAATTTTTCTGCATTCATCTGCCTCGATACGGTATATGCGAGTCTCTTCAGCAAAGAAATAAGAAGCCTAATAATGTGTAACCCCTTGAATACAGAATAAAAGATGCGGCTACTAAATAAAAACCACGAGCCAAGGAGCAGAAGCTAACGGGCCAGATCATGGGTAGGTACTAATAAAACTGGCGGGTATAAAAGGGAACAGCGGTACGAAAACACCGATCGGGAGCATAAATAACAAGAAAAAGCGTGAAACGACGGCTCCTATGTCAAAGCTGTTGCAGTATAACACTACAACTGTTATGGTTATATGAAAAAAAAAAAATCGGAGCATGATTCATGATATGAAAGTGAACGCAGAATGTCTTCGCATGCATTAGGTGTTGGTAACAATCAGATTGTTAGCTCTGATAAAAGCGTTAGCTCTAACAAGCATGCTACCGTGGCTCATAGGGGCGTTATACCATAGTTCCGTTACACCGGTAACCGTTTGATGGCTCGCAACGCGAAGGATGCAACGCGCGATTTGAAATAGATTCCGTGCGATATGTTTTTAATGCTATCACAGAAACAAATATGACAACGGGGAACATCTCACCGAATACGACGAGAGGCGCCGTGTAAGTTCCACTCGAGGTTGGTGCGAGAACTTGACAAGTGTAGTTCCCCGTGTGCGAGTACTTCACCGGGCCTAGGGTTATTGTTGACAGGTCGGCTTGCGTTTTAATCTGAACCGTATCGTCGCCTACAAGCACCTTGCCGTCTTTCATCCAGTTGAAAGACAAGGGTGCCTGCTTGGTGTTGGTGTAACACACGATTTTCACGGTGTCTTCCAGCATAACTTTTTCGGGTATGTAAAACGGCACCACGTTGATGACTCCTGCAGAGAACGAGTTCTTAGTTGCTGAATTGAGTTAGTTTCCTGTTAGCGCACTGATGCTCAGCAACGAAGCCAACTTACCGGCAAGAGATGGTCGGAAGACGAATGTGAGTACGAGTACTGGTAGGAACGGCATCTTGACTGCACCTCTGCGTGTTCAATGCGCGGGGACGTGCGGACAGAGGATAAAGAAACAGATACGTAACGCCCTCTGTCCCACAGTGCTGGAAGCATGGCATCGCGCTCAAGACTTCCAGGGTTGCTGTTCGCGAATTAATTCGTATAATCTCTAAATTGCGCATATTTTGTGATTGGATCAAAGCTATACAAACATGTGAGCGCAATTGCTCTGCTTTTTTGTTTACATTTCCGTTTTCTCACCGTATACTTTAACGAGGAAGCTCTGTTGTATGCTTGCGCCGAAACCATTAGAAGCTACGCAAGAGTACGTTCCGGCGTCCATTTTGGTAGACTTGGTTATCTGCAGCTTTGCCGTTCCTTTTCCTTGAAACTTGGCGTTCTCGCTTCCTGCGGGAACAACGAAACGTAAATGTAACGTCTCGTTGTTTTACCGGTGGCGTTTCCGGTAAAATTGAAGCAAGGTACATTTTTATTCGATATGATGAGTACACTAAACGAAAACGGCTATACTGAGAAGTATGGAGAAATTGGTAAAAGTTGTATTTTAACACATGACGATGACAGGGTTATGCGGTTGTCTATTGTCTTTCGCAAGACAACCGCATTGAGACAACCTATTGTCTTTCGCAAGAAAGACAATAGGTTAAGTTACTTTGTTAGAACACATGGGAATTTTTGCAACTATTAGTTTGTGCCCTTTGGGACACGCTATTTGTAGCGGCAAATGCAGTGAAATTATCTCGCCGAACTAAACAGAAATTGTGCTAGTTAATCAGTCCGCTGCTTGAAACTGAAACCATTGCGAATTGAATGTTACTGTTATTACAGTTCTGTAATTACGTGGAAGGGGATCAATGAAAATGCGCATTGCACAGCATAATCATTTCTAGTAGTCGCAAGAACGCATGTTATGGAGGCAGCCTGTATACAAAAACGGGGCTAGATTAAAAAAAAATTCAGCACTGATATGTCAATTTCTTACCACCGTCTTTCCGCAAGATAACTTCGGGCACAGGGTTCCCCGATGCGGCACAATTGGCTGACACATTATTGCCTTCTGTGATCAGGACATCCGTTGGTCGTTGTATCCATCTGGGAATGGCTAGAATGGTAACAACACATGTGTTTATATATACCATATCCCAAACGTTAAAACACTACTTTTAGCAGATCACCCACAGACAGCAAAGAAACTGTTATTTTGCACATAAGGTTAAATTTCTGTGATTAGCTGACCGGTGCTAAGTTTTCTTGTTGTCAGTCTTCTGTCATAAACGTAGTTTTCTTTATATAGTCCGCACTGAACCTAGTTGCCCTACGCATTTCGACCTGAACGTTTGTGTACGTTGTGTTCCAGAGTAGTGGAAAATATCTTCTTTCAGGTCGGCAGTTTTGCGTATGATTTAAATCATCGTATCTCTTCTTCGCAAATCTTGATTGTACGTTGTGTCATCATTGTATAACAGTCTTTAAAATAATTTGTATCAAGTTGCTGGCACTAAGAACAGTTTCAGTGCTTACCGTACACCGCAAGGCGGGCGGTGTGTGTATCCGATTTTCCTTTAGACGTAACTGTGCAACTGTAGTTTCCGGTGTCCTCTTGACGCACCGGGTCAATCGTGATCATGGAGAAATCAGTGTCCGTCCTCGTTTTGATTCGACCGTGCGAGTCACCGTCAAGTGCCTTCCCATCCTTCAGCCATCGGAAGCGCGTTCCTTCGGACACCCTCAGGAGGGAACAGGTTGCACTAACCCTCGTACCTTCGAGGATATCGGCCGGGAACGAGAACGGTTGCACTTTGACGGCGGCACACACACCTGGAAAGTTGAAGTAGGAACTGATTAGTGCAAACGTTGCCTTCAGAGTAGAGCGAGGAATGAATGGACTGAGCCTGCACTGCAGAATAAAATAACGGGACGCGTTACTTACCAAAACACATCATTAGTGGTATCGCTGACGCCAGTCGCGTAGTTCTCGATGCATCCGCCCTGTAGTTCTTCGCACCGTTTTTCATTTTCTGTACGTCGTCAATACAGACATGAAGATACTGCTTCGTTGTCACCACGGAGGAGCTACACCGAGTGATTTTGGGGTAGCGTTGATAGCTTGAGCAAGCGTGCAATTGGCGGCCCGAGCAGCTCGGTGCCTAAGTTCGTACCGCGGGTCTGTGGCGCCCTCAGTAGTCGCATATTCCAAGTAACGTCGCCGGGTGTGTAAACGGCTCCAAATATGTACATTCCTATCTGTGCATATTCCAAGAGCATCTGTTGCAGCGTTATGTTCGTGCAATAGGAGGAACCAAAACCCTTAAAGAACTATTACAATAACACAGATACATACATAGGGAAAAGTGGCAAGCATTTATAACCATGCAGACTTTCAGGCGTGACCTTTTAATAGGAAAAGCTTTTTCCGCGTAAGAGAACTAGAATTCATGGTTGAAATTCTTGAGTGCGAGCAAATGCGAGAACGACGTTTGTGTTGTTAAGAGTGATCACGTCTTACGAGGATAAGAAACAACAGCAGAGGCAGACTGTCTAGTTTTGAGTCTCCCTCACCATAAATGGAGACTAAGATGATTTTAGCTATCGGCTCTGAGACTCCGTTGTTAGCCGTGCACTCATAGGATCCCGCGTCGAGCTTGGATGCATTTGTTATCTGCAGCAGGTTTTTTCCGGATTCCTTGGTATCTCTACTGTCACCTGCGGGGAAAAACAAACGGAAAAAGTGATTCTCTCGCATGATCGTGCGTCAGCACACGTAGTGCGCCTTGGTACATTAAAACGTGTGCTGCTACAAAGACACCGAAGACTGCTCATTTATTCCAGTATCTTCGCTTGTATTTAAATAACGTGATGCTGCGTTTAGTTGGTATCTTTACCCATGGCTTTGTAATGTTTTACTCGTAGACCTTAAAAATTGCGCTACTTTATAAACTTTTATCAGTGATAACTTCCATTTTCAGTTTCTTGCTGTTTCTGCTTCATTTCGTGGTTTTGATACGGCACTTCTGTGTTTTCGTCGACCTCCACCTGAAGTTGAGAGCTCTGTTGGCCGCGTGATGAAGCTCGCTTATCAGTAATACTCGTAACGATAGCTTTGCAAACTGTAAGAGCAACGGGTGCAACGAGCAAAGAACAACATCTCTGTATCGGGTATTGTGCACCAAAGGAGGCCAAGCAAGCTTGTTGTCCCGTGAGAAAATGTCGTGGGCTGCAGCGTCTAGGTGATCAGCTGAACTTTATCGAAGTGGAATATTTCAATCCGCTCTCAAAACAGCAGTTGGATATAAATTAGCCAATTAATGCATTTGTAAAATAATTAGTCATAGTTCGGCGCCAACTTCTGCAAAAAATAATTAGCGCATCATCGGATAGTTTTTGTATTAGACTTCCTCGTCAGAACATAAAGCTGTGCTCTGAAATGCCTTTCTTGAAAAGCGCTTGAGTCGAAGTTATTACTAAAGAAATTTCTTTTCATATAATAACGACAGAGAAAACAGCTTTACGGTATAACTTTGATGTACAATGTACGCTTACTATTTACGCAGCCGACATAATTTGTACTTATAGTAAGGTTCTGTAAACTAGCGGGAATTTGAGATTAATGAGTAAACGTTTCCTCCAGGAACACTTGAATCCTTGATAACTAAACCAACCTTCTTCTTAATGATAACGTCCGCGCACACGCTTCTGCATTTAGTAAGGTACGTGTAACGTGCTAAGTGTAAATCGGCCCGCTACCTCAAGAAAAATCATGGCCTGAAGAATTTACAGCATCTTCGCCCCTCCCCCTTCCTTTTTTTTTTTTAAAGAGTTGGGTGAGAAAATTTAAGTTTACCGTTTCGGCTGAGTAGCCTCCATTTCACTGCTGGAGTTGGATTTCCAGAAGCTTCGCAAATGACTGTTGCGTTGCCACCTTGATGGAGCTTCACGTCTTGGGGCTCCACAAGCCATTCTGGCGGAGCTGCGGGATTGTAGGAACTCAGCTATAATAAGTGCACGTTGAAGTCGGAGGCAATGCTCTGATAGATATAGCACTCAGCTATAAGAAATGCACGTTTGCACGTTGAAGTCGGAGGCAATTTGCTCTGATATATTCAGCAGTGTGGTTCTTTCTTTCTTTCTTTCTTTCTTTCTTTCTTTCTTTCTTTCTTTCTTTCTTTCTTTCTTTCTTTCCTTCTTTCTTTCTTTCTTTCTTTCTTTCTTTTCTTTTTGCAGTGAGACTTTCCCGTTGTTGCACGAACAAAGCAGTTCGACAACTCTTAAGCGTCGAGACTGGGCCACGTAATCAACACGATTTTCAGATCTTGCTCATAACAAAAGCAGTTCTTTACGGTTAAAAAATGAGGTGACCTATAACTTTACCGTAAACGCATTACCGAAGTTTACCGTAGCTTCACTGAACTTTACCGTAACGTGCTCCGCCGCCACATCGTTTCTTACCGTCATATCCCCGTTGTCATGTTGTGGGACAATTAAAGTTGTGGATGCCAAATACCGGTCAAGTCAAGCCGAGTTCTCAAAAAGGAGATATATTTCATTGTAGAATTTTGGTTTAGCTAGAGACGTGTAGTTAACTTGCCTAAATACTTGGGTAATACGATTTCCTGCTAGGAAACTAAGGGCGGTGGTAATGTAAAATAAAAACTACAAGGCTCAAGATTTGCACTTTGCTTTTCTTCAAGGCCTCCATTGAGCCCATGCAGTTTCATCCCCAGTAGGTTGAGCGTGGGTTTATCGCTATTACACTGACAACATTAAGGAGTAACGAGTGAAGCACAAACCTAAAATATTGAGTTGCTGCGAGTGGCTGTCGACCTGCTCGCCTTTGTTCCCCACGCAGGTGTAGTTTCCGCCATCCTCTCTGCTCGTCGGGCCAATGACGAGCGTACTAAACAGGGAATGGTGCACAATCTTCGCCTTGGAACTCTCTACAAGCTCCTTTCCGTCTTTTAGCCACCGAAAATTCACGTTGGCTGTGCTGCTGATTGTGGTACACGTAACCGTAACGGTGTTCCCGATGACGACCTTGCTAGGAAAGTTGAATGGTTGAAGGCGAAGAACACCTGTAACGATAAGCACCGGGACAATCAGGGAAGTTTGCGAGTCACAACAAGACCACAATAACTAGAAAATTGATGCTACCGGTCAGCGCCTGTCACCAGGCTGCAGGCAGAGCTCACCTTGGGGATTTCTTGACCCACGTTGTTGCCGAGAAGAAACTTGCATTGCGAGCAGAACAACACCAAAGAATCTAATAACCTGCTTCCACGGCCAGGCGTGCATCCTGCGTTCGTTGTGTGGGAGCCTGTCTTCCCGAATATGTCTCGGATATGTCGCTCGGCTCGAACGCTGTAACCAGAGGTTCTGGCGCCATCTCTGAGCTGGTCGCTGCACGAGCTACGTTTCCTTGATCGCTCGTGGGATATCCAAATACATTCGTCGCAGGATGTCACGGAGGAATTTTAGGAGAACATTTTTTCATGCGTTGAGTTTCTGTTGAATGATATCACTTACCGTAGACTACCACACGGAAGCGCTTAATGAGTGGCAGGGTAAGTGCGTTGTCAGCTTTGCAGATGTAAAACCCAGAGTGCTGTTTTGCCGCCTTCTTTATTTCAAGCGTGGCTGATGTTGCCGCCTGGTCTTTGCCTGAAAGAAAGAAAAGTAATCAGTGTTAGCATGTCGACGAGATGGGCCGCTTTAAATTCGGAAGCATGACACAAAGAAAGTTGTTCAGTGCACCTGGTTGCTAAAACTGTGCATATGTAGCCGCCTTGAATTATCTTCCTTACATTATCTGCCTTTCTGACACTTAAGTTATTTTGTCTTAAACCTTTTTCTGAAGCAGGAAAATCAGTGTGACCTTTTGGAATGTACTATCATGTCCAAGACCCGAAAAATGGCAGTTTACCTTTTGTGTGACAGAGTCGTTGATTGTCTGAAGTTCAAAAAGCAAGTTGGAATCACCAGCACGTCGAACGCAAATCCCGTGCATTCTTGTTCATATGCCACCGTGCCACATGTGTCATGTGTGCACATACGGTGGCTTCCTTTTCTGGAGACTAGATGACCCGCCAAATCTATGTAGCAAAATCGGCTTTATCGTTACTTTTTCAATTAATTCCCTGCCTATATCTGTCATATGTATGTATGTCGGCACGAGCGTGGGGCTACGCTACTTTTTTTTTTTTTTGGCGTTGCTGCTCAGTGCCTGTTTTTCACGTTGTTTTACTCTCAACTATAGTTGCGAACTGACTAACCCAAAGCCATACCTTGCTGCAACACAGTTTGCTTCCGGCGGCCTTTTGCTACTGCTTAGCTGGTCGATTCTTTCGTACCTTCTTTCATGACGGCCACCGTGGGTGCTGGCTTTCCTTTTGCTTGGCAAGGAATTGTGAGGTTTGTTCCTTCCATAGCCTTTATCGTATCGTCAGGCACTTGAATCCAGCTCGGTGGTACTGAAAGGGGGTACTGCATTTAGCAACCTACACGTATCTTTAGAAATGCATTTGACACGTAACACAAAGTTTAGTGGAATGACTGAGCACGGTCTGAACTTAGAGGTGGGTACTTTGTAATTTCGCGTTTCGTGCGTACTGCAATGCAAGCATTTCCCAGCTTCTATGAAGATGCCGAAGTGCCGCTAGAAACCGTATTGTATAGGAGGCAGCATTTTTATTGAGCCTAATAATTTTATGGCACATATTTAAGTGAATTGTTGCCTGTTGTTTATTGCCTCGCTTTTCTGGTGGAGGAGAAAAGCCAAAACGCCTGTGTGTTCGAGATTTCGGCGTACGTTAAAGATTCCCAGGTGGTCAAATTAATCCGGAGCTATTCACTACGGCGCGCCTCATCGCCTGTGTAGCGTTGACCCGTTGAACCCCATAGTCAATCAATCAATTCTTGTTTATTGCTTAGATTTAGTTTGATTGGTAGAGTTGTGCCGGCGTCTTTAGAATCTTTCGCGGAGCGTGGCATTCGTAACCACAGACATTTGCTATCTATATGTTTTTGTCTCCTTTTCAGCAGGAAAGAAGTATAAGCGAGATGTATTTTCAGGGGAAAACCTGTCAACGAATCTTTCCCGAGAAGTTCCGAAACTGTATGAATAAATCTTCGCTTTTAGCACCAATAAAAAAGTTGGGCAGAAAGTTTCAATTAACAGTAATAGTCACAATAAAAATACCCGCGGCTTCGAATATTTCGGCAAACAACCTGTAGTGTGTTTCATTAGCGTAGGTAGTTACATCTTGTTTTAATGCTTGGCGCGAGATATCTAAAAACCTTGTAGTCCGAAATATTTTGAAATTTTAGCGTCACCATAAGCACTTTTACATTTCAACGTCATCATGTTAGCAGCGGCACACGGTTTTGAATTAGTGAAAGGCACCTCTTACCTTGAACATGAAGGATGTCCGAAAAAGCATCCCTTTTGCCATTATAGACGCCGCGGCATGTGTAATTCCCACTGTCGGCCTCTTCAAGTGGGCCAACAATCAAAGCGGAAAGTTCCGGGAACGTTCTGAACCGTATTTTTCTGCTCTCAGACACTTGCTTGTTATCCTTGAACCATCGGTATTCCACGCCCGATAAGGCCGTGATCGTTGTGCAGGTAACTGTGACGGTCCGTCCTTCGACTGCGTCGGTTGGGAAGCGGAAGGGCTGAAGCTTGAATTCTGTAAATCGTTCAGACACAGGTCATGAAATTATTCTAGACTCATTAAACGACTTTAATTTTCTATATAATTCGTTGCAGACCTTACGATTTGTTTAAAGGTACCAATTTTGTGATTATGGTTTCTCACGTGTTTTTAAACTCTACGCAGCAGTTTTAAACCAAGCTCAGTAGCAATTGATGCGAATTATGGTGAACTTAACACAAGTATTTTCTCATGTCAATTAATTGTTCGCAGCGAAAATGATTCTTATGAAAAATACACGGTTGGTTTCGCCTTTCAGTACAAAGTACGGGAGCCTGTGAGTCATGTATCGCCATAGTAAACTGTGTCAAGTTTACGCTGTTAGACGTTTAACGCTGTCACCAATTACTGAAAACATTTTATGGCACTTCACAAGCTTGATCCCTTGCGTATTAAGTGGCTATTGGTTCGCTCCATTCATCGTATATGCAGACTGAGTCTAGATTGTTTCTGTTCCATCCGAGCATCCAGAGTGCCGTGTGGCTGCAATTTAAAGCGTCTGAGTTCCTCTTTGAACATCAAAAAAGGCGCATAAAGCGCAAAAACGCGTGAGCAGCTTTGTTCAAATAAATTTGTTTTAACTCCTTGGCTTTAAAGGCAGCGAGATGCAAGCGATGCGAGGTAAAAAAAGCTTAGCTTTTAAGTTAGCAATGAAACGAAATTGCAAGGCTTACCGACTGTGTCACTGAGGGCGATGTGAGAAAGCGCAGCGAGGAAAGCGAGTAAACCATGTCCGGATGAAGCCATGGTCTTCGCAGTTATTCCTCTCGCAAGTTCACGAGGCAGAATACGCCACTCGGTCTATGGGAAAGCGTTCGCTATGGCAGTAAAGAGAACATGTCCGACGGTTCTGTACTGACGTGAATCCTTCAACCAGAGTCGCCATCTGTGGTACATCATCGGAAAGATCGCACTTCTCAACGGTGAGGGTGGAATATTTAAAACGCTGAAATGGATAACTGCATCTTTGTGTATCTTACTGCCGTTGGAAAAAATTACGGTTTGACGCGTTAAGGGCATACCGTAAACGGTAACGCGAATTTCTTTCGCCAGTGGTTCCCGAAGGCCGTTGTCGGCGGTGCACTTGTATCTTCCGGAGTCCGACTTCGACAGCTTGGAGAGCCTGAGCGCCGAGCCTGTCGCACTTAGCACTGTGCCTGAAAATGAATTGGAGCTTGAAATAAGTTGTTTCTAAGGAATAATTTCATTCTTTGCATAGAAAGTTTTATTCTCCACTTTTCTGAGGAAAAATTTCTGCTCGCCGCCATTTGGCATAGATGGTAATACTCGCGCAGTTAAAAAATGCCCGATGAAAATACGAGTGAAAATTTCTCGGCGCGATCATGTGTAAAAAAGCACGTGACGTGGCGGTGACTGTCAGTAGTGGACGGGTCTACGGACGTACAAGTTGCTAAAATGTGAAATGAACTTTTTCGAAATATAGAAAAAAAAAGCTTACCTTCTCTTTCCCAGCTGATGCTCGGTTTCGGTATTCCTGTTGCATCGCAGACGAGTGTCGTGTTCTCGCTCTCCCTCAGTGAGACATCGTGAGGTTCTTGCACCCATTTCACTGGAACTTGAAAACACAGGTAGTGTCAAAGGGTTGCTCACGCAAGACGAGGATTCAGCACAAGCGATGTGTTTTTAAGCCTCCTGTAGACTCGTGTTGTGAGGTTAGATTAGTGTCTGTGAACCGAGGCCTAATATATTTACAACGTTCCCGAGAGACTGTTCTAGATCGCTGCCATTATTTCCCGGAAACATGAGTAATCTAAACATTATTGGGGTAATCAAGGATGTCTTCAGTATTGAGCGTAGTATTAAACGGTCTTCAGTATTGAGCGTGACAGTTGTCGATCCTCTTCAATTTTGTGATGCCTCCTATTCTGTCGTCTGTGGCACTTGACGGCAATTAAAAATTTTGTAAGTGCCTAAACTTAGTCTTAGTATTTATTCTTAGTTGTGCAGTAAAGTACAAAAATAAACGCAAGCACAGCAAACATAAGAAAAATTAATCGACCAGGTTTAGGGGAAATCCCCAAGGTTGGCTGCATTTAGGTGGATGTCAAACTTTCCTTCATAAGAAAAATTAGCAAGCTACTAGCATGTTTCATAAACAATTGAGTCACGCATTGAAAGAAAAGCTTCTCGTTTAGAAGCTTTTTTTCCAACCCAGTTTCCGGGCCTTCGGAAATGTGCAAGCTGCAAACCAGGAATATTTGATTGCCCGAGCTCTTCATTGTTTTAAATAACTGGCTCACAGTATAAACGCTATTTGGGCATGTCGCTCCTAGTAATGCTATTACGATCGTCACTCTTGTCCTGTCATGTTTAGGACTAAGCTGTTTCAGATCTTGTCTGCAGCGTTCAGTTTGTTCCCTAAAAATACCTAAATATATATCGCCACAATCCCGTCATGTGGTAAAATTGTTTCCCGTGGGCAATGCTCACCATCCGTAAATTACTGAACAGGCACTCTGTACTCTGTAAAGGGGCTCCTCCTTTGGGGCGATTCTGCAACTCATTTCGCCCTTCTTGAGATACATTAGCGGTTGAGTAAAAAGAACAAGCTGACACGCTTCTTCCCGTTTGTTTAGTAGTGATACCGTGATCCCGCTCCTCACGAAAGATAGGGATGTGAAGCGGAATCACGATTTGTGTCTTGAAGAAAAGCGATGGCAAGCTCCTTACGTTAGCAAGGCGATGATTTTTAGGGAGGACGTCCTGAACTAGCTATTCATCATTCGCGGAGACACACACGCAGATGCATGCTTAAAATTGTTTGGCACGTACTCTTCTGTTGCTTCCAACATTAAAACGTTTTAGTTTTATATTCTGCGTTCCGCACCATCTATATCTTTTTCCGGGTCTGACTGCTCGGATTCGCTCACTCTACTCTTCAGCGTCATTTCCAACTCTAAGATAAGCGGCTTCGAATTGTTTGAACGAGGGCGTTTGCATTGCCTGTAGGTTAGGTAAAGTTTGCTACTCACCAAGAACGCGCAGCTGTTCCGTGTGCGAGTCCCTGTGGCTGCCGTGTCTTCCCATGCAGGTGTAGTTTCCCGAATCCTCTTGCCTCAGGGAGTCCACGACGAGCGTTGACATGTCCGGGAAAGAGCGCACCTTCACCCGCTCGTCGAGCGTCAAAGGTTTGCCGTCCTTATGCCAAGAGAACTCGACTCCAGACGTTATCCCGCCGGTGACCAACGCACATATAACGGTGACCTTATTGCCTTCTGTGGGATTGTTCGGGAAAGAGAACGGCTGGAGGCGAAACGTTCCTTTGGAGCGTCCTGCATGCGGACGTTGAAGGAAATGTTAGCGCCTAGGACTCGTCGAAACTTCCTGTAGTCCTCTTACCTGAAATTTGTTGGCCGCGTGGGTGGTCCGTTTCCGCTAGCAAGCTCAACAAAGCGACTAGGAAGCGAAGCAGATTGGGTGGTGTATTCTGAGACATGACCACCGACTAGTGCTGCGAGCGTGTCACGCACGACACATACTCGTACACCGTGGCTGGCAGTAGAAAGATGAGCCAGGACTGCTAGCGCCATCTCTGGCACTTGCACGGAGGAGTTGCGCGGGCGGTTTGGTGTGGATTTGGTCTGGCTAAAGCATACACCGAAAATTTCTGGATCGGAACGAGTGACATTATTTACTTTGTATGCGAGTACGATGTGTCGTTTGTTCATGTATATTTGACGACGCGGTGTACTCAGGCTGCTTGCAGGCATTAAACACAGCTGTTGGGCAAGTTGGTGCATTATGATTGAAAAAATAGAGCGCGACTTGGACAACGGCACAACGAACGATTGTGTTTACACAATCAAAGTAACGTTTCCAAAAATTCAAACTTGGTGGCACGCGAAAGCACAGATGTATCGCTGACGCACCTGTCCACTTTCTTCTTAATATAAAACGCTTCCTAGAGCTCCTTCGCTACTGTACTATCACTCCTGCCGAGAAATCGAATCTGCTCAAAGGAAGGTCTGCATTTTTGCAAAGAACTGACAGGCCTGCGATCTTCGCAATGCGCGGGTAAATGCGGGCGCTTATTATTGTTAAGCGAAGAACTGTGCTCGCGTGCCCGGTCATGCACACATCTGCCCGTGTGGCCGGTATAGGGCTCCCCGCATGAAAGCGACATCTCGTGTACTACCCCGACGTCACAGGGCACAAAGCGCTTGGCATGCTTCTTTTCGCACTGTTTTCGTTTGGGCTTGCTGGGAATTTGCGCACACAGGCGGCCACGTTTTTGTGGAGCAGAAAACACCACCGGCACTGTGTACCGTCCTGCCACCCTTTTCAGGTTGTGCGTAACCCTATGTATATAGGGTAAAACAACAGGCTTCGCCTTAGGTTGTTCTGATGCAAAAAGAGAGGGAAAAAAAATGCAGAGTGCCTGCAAGCAGCCAATCTGCATTTTTTTTTTGCATTAGTTACCTTTACTTCTAAACTTGTTGCCATAGGTACCGTTGTAATGACTAGACGTTAAGAAGAAAGTGTGAAATATATATATTTTTTCACATTACAGCTTAAGAGTTGCTGACTCATTCTTGATGATTTGGCGTTGTTTTTGTGGAAACACGCCCATCTTATTTTATTTTTTGCCTTGTCAGTGCTTCTCGTGCGAATGCGAGACTTGTTTGCTCACCAAACACATTGATGCGTATCTCTCTTTCCAGGGATCCAGGGAGGCCGTTGTCGGCAGTGCAGATGTAATTTCCACCGACGGACTTGGTTGCCTTTGGTAGTTGAAGGCTACCGCCATTTGAGCTGTTCACCGGCCCCTGTTCTCTGTCGCCTGCAAGATAGAAGAGGAGCTGGAATCGCTATCACTGCAAATAGAATCGCTACCTACAAGCTTCACATGTTCACACGCCGCATCTTAGCCTAAGTGTTCTGTCTGATTGGGCTGGGTTTATGACTGCGCGAACGTGTACCTCATTTTTTTCCCTCTGAGTTCGAATTGCGGCAAGCTTCTCCGAATTTCTCCGATTGAAGTAAGGATGTTCAAGGAAATTTTTGGGATTCTCAGGCAGATGAAAAACAAAGTTATTGATTGACTATGGGGTTTAACGCGCCAACGCTTCGCAGGCGATGGAGGCGCGCCGTAGTGGAGGGCTCCGGATTAATTTTGACCACCTGGGCATCTTTAACGTGCGCCGAAATCTCCAACACACGTTCGTATATGCTCTTCGCCTCCATCAGAAAAGCGGCTGCCGCGGCAGGGAATCGAACCCGCGTCCTTTGGCTTAGCAGCGCTGAGACGAAAAACAAAACTGCAACAATTTGCCATCGGAGTTTCTTCCGTTTGTGTGCATTTTTAGTTTCAAATTAAATTTAGTTTCCTCATCATGTTGTTCGCGTAGCAGCACGGAGGTGCCGCAGCAGTACCAAGTGTCGCAAAGTTAGGCCGCCGTACGACTCCTGCCGGCAGTCTTAAAAAACCGCAACGCCAGCAGTCTTCTAAGCCAAGAGCCGCGTGATAACTCGCCTCCCTGCAGCTGTATTGCCGATTTGAAAACCTGGCATTTGATTAATTTGTTTGCATGCTGCTCACGGCATCGCGAAATAGACGACAAATTGTGCGGCTCAACTCGCAGTGTCGTAAAGCGAGGGAAATAGGCTACGTTCCCGCATACATTTTGTAACCGCATTTGTGCGTGCCTACGGGCACGCAGCAACCTATGAATGCGGCGGGAATTACTTTTACCTCAATGCAAGTCTTCCGTTCCGGCTTTTGTTGTCGTGGCCTTTCTCAGCTTTGCTGCTTTGTACAACGTTTATACTGGGATCAAAGGTGCGTCAGTTCGTCATCATTAGGTGGCAGCCATTAGGTGGCAGAACAAGCGTGTGGTTGGCCTGTTGCCCGAAATTCTGTACTGCGGTCATTTCAAAGCACGAGTTATGATGTGCGTAATTTTTGAGGTTGTTCTTCTGAAAGGCCATTTACTACATACAGCTGTGCCTTCACCGCAACTTCACGCACTCACTAAGTGCAAAGGAAGCGTAGTGCGACTTTTCAAGTACGGATGATCTGTTACTTCTTTCATAAGCTGTGGGGAAGTGCTTTAACCACGCTCAATCACCGGTGGGCTGACCTGTAAGCATTCGTACATTAGTTTTTTCTCCGGGTCTGTAGAACTTGGGTGAAAGAATACCGTGCGCAGCAGCTGTAGCTAGTCTGGTAGTTACATCCATAATCAGTATAAAAAATATACTTCTCCGATTACAATTTGACCCTAAGTAAAAGGTCGCTGTTCACGCATGTTAATGTGAAAACAGGGATCTGAAAACGTTAGAATAAGTGAATGAATGAATGGACTTTGATCAACAAAGGAAACTGGAGGCTCTATGAAAGAAGGAATTGTTTTTTTTATGTTAAACTAGAATTCTTGAAAAATAAATTGTTTCAACGGGCTCAGCGAAGACCACACAGCATGGTTTTTCAAAGTGGGCCTCGTGCGATTGCCTCTGTGTTCGTCATGTGCACTGCTAGGGTATGGGCACCAGTACGTAATCTGTTGCGCAGACCGTGCTGTAGAACGGACGGCAATGCTCTCAGCGATGCGTAGGTTGGCATCCCAACAGACCACTCTGGACCCCATCGTCTTCCCACGGGGACATTGGGGGCTGTGCAAGGAGGTGTCGCGCCTTCTTATGAGCTTCCTTCAGGAGACGGAACTGGGGGACACGTGGTGAGGTGACCACAATATTGACTCATTAGGTGGCGCCCGGGCAAGGGAATTGCCGGTACATCTCGCAGGCTAACCACCTGATCCAAAAACCTGACCACCACCGCCTGACAACCACCACGATCACCATCACCATTTGAGCCATTTCAGTGTGCGCGTTTCATCAGGGGTACTGACTAAAGGGTATCAGCGGGGTTAGGTAACTCCATCCTGTGCATTAACCCGGCGCTTGAACCGTGGTTTCGCGAATAAAAAGTGTCTTTTGGCATTGACGAGAGTCGACTCTGCTGCTACGACAGGAAGGGATTGTGTAGAAAACGGAGACGCGGATTCCGGATCGTTTACCTTTTCGCTTCCATTTCACCACGGGAGGGGGTCGACCGGAGGCACTGCACGTCACCGTGACGTTGTCGCCTTCACGTACGCTTACGTCATTGGGCTCGTGAATCCAGCGGGGTGAAACTGCGAGCAACGGCGTAATATTTTACTGTAGAGTGCATGGATCATCCTCCTCAATACTACTGGGACGTACATTTGGCTAATACTAAACCAGTAATCTCTTGATGCCACGTGATTACTACTGGTATTCACACTGTATTAAGGCGATATTAATACTAATTCACTACCTGCAAGCGCTGTCGTAAATAGGGGTTGGAGGTGGGATGATCCGCCTCAGAATCGAAGGCTGCTTCTATCACTTTTCTGAATTTTTGAAACAAAGTAAAGGGGGGAAAGAAAATACAGGATAGCTTTCGGTAAAACTTGGGTTGATTTAGAATTGAGGTTATGACAGATTTAGTGATACAGTGACACAATTTGCTAGAAAATAGATTGAAATAGCTGTATTCCAACATTTTCTAGAGACATGAAAATATGGCTATAGCAAAACTATTTTCTCCCACAAACAATTATTGTAGGTCTGAAACAGATAATGCATTACATAGATACATTTTTGCACTCGTGCAGAAAAAAAATATGAACAAACCGCATTTGTTATATCGGTTAATTGTTGCAGGTTAATACTGTGGAGCTGATCTGTTTTCACACGTTCTGAATGTGATGGGAACAAAGTGCCAATATTGTCTCTTCGATGATTTCCACTCGGTTAATTGACGCGAACCCAATAGTCGGACGTACCGATATTACTTTTTTTTTTTTTTTTCAAATGAGCCGCGCACCTGTCCGCACTGAAAATAGTGCATCACCGTTTGCTTCGGTTGGAAGCAGCTTAACTACAATATGCGGTTTCATACCAAACGCGCCAATTCATGCGTGCGTAAGTAAACGGAGGCAAACCTACCCAAGACATGTAGGATTTGCGTGTAGGAGTCCGACTTGAGGCCGGCCGCGCCGGTGCAGGTGTAGTTGCCGCTGTCGCCTTCTTCGAGTGGCCCGATGACTAAGGTAGACACATCGGGGAACGTCCTCAGTCGGACACGGCCATCCCGCTCAGAGCCGATCAGCTGGCGGCCGTTCTTGAACCAGCGAAAGTTGACGTTTTGCACCTCCTCTACCGTTGTGCAGCCTACAGATACTTTCGTTCCGACCACCGGTTTATCCGGAAAAGCGAACGGCTGCAGTCGGAGAGACTCGGTGGCTGGGTAAGATAAGAAGGGGCAAAAAAAATAATTTAAGAGGACTTATTTATGGAGAATCTATTAACGCAATGGATGATAATCCTTCGAATACCAAAGTGCAAACGAGGTGAACCCATAGTGCGTACGCAATACTCATTTGTTGTTAAAGATGCTTAGTTATATTCCCGGTAGTTCTTGTTTACAAAAATGCATTTACAATTTATTATTTTATCCCAAGTTTTCGAAGTATACGGCCCTCTTCCGTCTTTGTAGGGTTCGCAAAACTTCCACTATATTGGCTTCAGTTTCCCACTGCTTTCATCTGTAGAAATCGGCGTACGCTGGTGTTAGCGCTTGTTCGCTCTTGTGGGCGCATTCGGGCTCGGATTAAAACGTCGGGCATCGCTCGCTTACCTGGCGTAGCTGCAAGAAGTAAAACCGACAGGACTACGTATGAAGCACACCGTTGATTTCTGCACGACATAAGGTACATACGCTGTCTTTGCGTTGCACCGCGGACAGGGGCTCTCAAATATGAAATGCCTCGGCGAGGTAGTACACTCTAAGGTTTTCGCCCTCGCGTTGATGGTGCGGCGCCATCTGGCCCCAGCGACTGAAAGCTGAGGTGCAAATAAAGAGACAAACTGGAACTTTTGTAGGTTCTCCACAGGTTCTCCTTAATCTTTTTGACTTTCCAGCGTACAGATGCAAGTTATGCTTGCAAAATTGTTGAGTTGTCATTATAAGCGGATTGTACAAGGTGTTGCTTGCTCGGTAGCCACGTAAATTAAGATACCTGTTCATTATAAGTATAGTTACGCCCCTCTAAGAAGAATTTGTGGATGTAAGCTGTGGCGTATTTCTACATTCACATCACTGGGAAGTTGAGGTCCTGAAGCGCGCTTTCTGATTTTATCACCGCAACACACACTGGATAAAAAAATAAACAAAACGTGAACCGTTATCTTAAGGGCGAGGCATTGCTTTAGCTTGAAAATGCTTATAGGGAGCAGTCGAACGCTCCTAAAGACGTTATCGGACTCGCAAAACAATATCGTCTTTTTTTTAGGTAAGCTATTTGCGGTAAATTTTGAGCACGTAAGTCGTTTGAAGCAATGTTCCTGGTTCCGGCCTTCTCACAAAGGGTGTGCTATCCCGAAAGGCTTCAACTGCGTCAAAGCTATCGTGTTATCTGCTCTGCGGTATAGAACTGTGGGCTGCAGCGTTACACGATGATGTACAATTTTGGGCGAAATGCCACCGAAAATTACTGTAAAGTTGCCTAAATGAATCGTTCTTCGCGACACCGGCAATACCCTATGACGTCGGCTTCTACACGAAATATCCGATGCGTGCTGTTTCACAAACGTGCTGTTTCTCATTTTCCAGCTTTCCGCGCAGTTGCGTCCTTTGCACACCCGGGGATCCATGAAACTCTGACTCATAATGCTACTCTTAAGCTACCGTTTTGAAACTGCCACTTCCAAGGCAGTAATAGGGCGGAACAGGTTTTCACCAATATACCAGTATGGTCTGCAGGGTGATGGCAACAGCTCACAGAAGCGGACCGTGTGACAAGAGGGGTTTATTCCAAAGTTTGACGTAATCTGCTCTGGTGAGGAAACAACATTGCAAGAACAGACACTCACCAAAATGAACAACTCATAAAAATAGAGACGTGAACAGGCGATCCGTACGCGCTACGAAACGTCGTTGTTTTCAGTACGCACCCAACCTGCTCGGGCGCGCGCACCCAGGAGAACTTGGTCGCATACTCTCAACATTGGATTGTACTCGGGACTAGCAGCCGCGCATATATAATCATGACAGACCTGAATTTTCGGGGCCACAATAACTACTTCTAGTAATTTCATACTGTTGTCAACTACGTAACTTTTACTGGACTTAACGCAGAGCGTTAGCGTGGCCGCATTGGTGCAACGCTACGTCATCCTCCTGCCCATCTACACTGAGCACCTATGTATCAGTAATGGCCCGCCGCACCCGTACAGGTGTCTATACAGATGGCTGCTCGGCTACTTGGCCACAGCCGTAACGCTGGTACCCTTTCGGCCAGTTTCCCTGCAGAACTGCTTCCGACATGGTCATCTATCTGGAGGAGTATGAGGTCATAATAGAGCTGTCGTTCATTCATCGTTTGTGGGCACCATTTATCACTATCATCAGCTTAGTTGCACTCACTGCAGGACGAAATGCCTCTCCCAAATATCTCCAGCCACGTCTTTCGTACCCACCAAGCTTTCGTAGCTCATCCCTCGATTGAGTCCTTGGCCGACCCTTATTGTATGTACGGTCTATCGGCAGCCACTTCGTAAAGGGAAGGTACTCCTGTTGGCCCCCTCAAAATAGTGCAACTTCCGTGCCTTTGGTTGGTGTCCCGCGAACTGAGTCGAAAACGCGGTAGCAGGTGCACTTCGTAATCTGTTCATCCACGTCGTTACAGAAGGTGTTCGAGAAGGTACCCACGTGGTTGCGACTTTGTGGCATTCACGTTAGTCCACGTCACTGGGCTCCTGCATCCAGCGTAGCGAGACGGTGGACAACGACGTACATCCTTCCGTGGACTAAGGAGCTATTGGCTGAAAGGAGGTAGAAGAGGTGCAAGCTTCCGGTTCCAGTAGCTCATGGATGGCCGCCAGCCGATAGCTTTTGAACGGGTTGAGCATACCTTGCCAAGTACTTACGCTGATGAATCTACGAATCACTCGAGGAAGCGGCAGGGCAAAGTTCACATGTGTTGCCACAGCGGACACCAAATCCGGCTGCAAGCTGCGCTGCTCCAGGCACTCTACGGCATGAATTCGCGTCGTCGCATCGGCTCACCTCTTTCCTTCAGGCTTCGTGAAAACTATCTGTCGGTACTCAGAACGCGTTCAACACATCACTGTCTATCGCCGACCCTATCGCACACTGCCTGCAGCACTACGTTCGATTCTAGTTCTCCAGAGGCAGTACAGAACATTTTTGCACACAATGCCGTAAAAAGTAAGCGGGACATTGGCGAAAGAAAGGCTAAAGAAAGAAAGAACGGGGAGGCCTGGCTACTGGTCAGTTTAGCCTAGCAACCTGTCTGTGAATTTACGGCACTCCAACAAAGTTTTAAAACCACCACAAAAGTTGCTTCATCAATCCTATTATCAATCAATAAATCAATCAATCAACCAATCGATCAATCAATGGAATCCACGTTCGTTACTTTTGGACACGTGGGAGGAAGCGCAAAGGATCTGGTGTTTTGATCGTTCACACGCGAGGGAATCAGCCGCGATTGGACCGGGCTGTAAGGCGTATCGCTACTGAGCACAAGGCCTTGAGTTCGATTCCCAATCGCAGCTTTTGCTTTTAGGGAGAGAAAAAATGCCCGTGCGTGGAGATATAAATTTCAACGAACACAAAGGGTCCCCAGGTGGTCTGCGCCTCGTAGCTGACAACCAGCTTCGCCGCGTAAAATCCCATTTGGTTTTTTAACTTTCAGGTGAACACCTCCGTCCTTTGCCTGTTATGTCAATCGTCGTATGGGCGATGTTTTACTGTGTTTGCGGCGGTTGTAATTGAGCTTCACTGCAACGCAACCGTACATCAGAGGGGGTTTAATAATAGCTGTATATCGGAAAAATTTCGGCACTTCTGCAAAGTATACTTGCAGCCGGGTGCCACAACTGAGGACCTTCCCAGCTATGGCGACGTATAGTAGCCCGAATGATGCGCAGCGGCGAAATGTTCCAGCGGCCATGGTCTCGGAAGTGCCAGCGTGCGCACGGGCAAGGGAAGAGACATGCGGCGCGGTCCTCTGCGGGGTATAACTTGTGGCTGCGGTACCCAGGCCACCGTAGGGGCGGGCGTACGGCTCCGTACCGCCTGCTATTGTCTTTAGCAAAGGAGATGTGTGGTAACTGTACATCTGCTTTTATTACACCGGGTCTTACTTTGTACGAGAAGTCTCCAGCGACGCGATAGGACATGATGCCGTTCTGGTGAGACTTTTTACGTGTTGGAAAGCAATTGATGTGCGCCTTCTGCGTAAAAGCGTAGCCGGCCTTTAATTTTTAACCCGAAAGTGTTTTATGCCGGGGTCCACCAAGATCTTACTGACGTCATATCCGTCTCAGAAAGACATCGCGAGAAAAACTGATTGACGAGGCTGCGCCTGGATTTGAACCACGAACCCTTTCGATGCAACGGGAGGTACGAAACGCGCTCCCGACTGTGCTGTGAACAGACGCGTAAACAGGACTACAAACGCGCCTTATATGCTTTCCTTCAGATGGTGCTGCCGTCTAGGAGAGGCGATGCGAAGTAGTCGATCATGACGCTAATGAGCGTCGACAGTTTGCGCCTCGATGCCAGAGCCTACATGTACGGGGGACGCTCAGCGGGGGACGCTGTAAGGCAACGACCACGGAGTGAGATCGACGCAGACTTGCCAATGTCGCGCTCGTGGCACGTTCGTGGCAAACAACGGACAGATTATCAACGATGCAACATTCCATTCCACAGTGGGTTCAAGCCAGGCCCTTCCTGTATAATCCAGCGTCTTCCACTAGTTCTCTTTGAATGCTGGAGATATTTTGTTGAGCAACCTCTAAATGAAGCCCGCTCATCAGCCTCTGTGCCCTTGTGGTAGTCGTTGGTTGTGATGCCAACGACCTGAGTTCCAGCCACAGCGGTTATAAATATGTTCGGAATTGTAGTTTTTTTGGGCGGATTCGACGCGTTGCTTACATGCATGAGGAGTGTTTGACATCACTTTTATTGGTTTAGGTGTGAAACAGGCCCACTCACAGCGTTTAATTACGTTTTCTATCGCGCCACAAGCGCCGGGCTTATACAGTACCTGCGTGTATGGGAACAGAAGTCACATCAACGGTACGTTGTCACCTTACTGCTTCCATCTTTGCGCAGATTTAAAGATCACAAAGATTATGCAGGGTACGTCAGCAGCGAATTCCCCGGTGAATATGCGAAATACAGTGATAACTTTCCGAGATTTACTGGTTCGTCATTTTCGGGACAGGATCAAAGTCCACGGTCATTCGTGGCTCTATGAGGGCCTTGCAAATTGTAGTATTTTGGGTAAGAACGGCAAATGGCTACATTTATTGTTTACGACCAGTCTATTTTGACGCGGATTATTTAGCATTTACTTTGGAGGCTTCTGCGGGGGCTTGCAGTGATGCAAAAAAATTAGCAGTGTCTTAGCTCAGCTATGCCAGGATATATGTAGCGTGAGCTAAGCAATCCAATCCAATCCACTCAGCAACATAGTTCAGCAATCCAATTCAATCCACTCCACTCCACTCCACTCCACTCCACTCCACTCCACTCCACTACACTACACTCCAATCCAGTCCAATCCAATCCAGTCCAGTCCAGTCCAGTCCAGTCCAGTCCAGTCACTACTCCTCGCGCATGCGCAGCACAGCTGTCCAGGAGCCACGCAAAACGGCTGTCAAGCGGCTCCGACGCAGCGTCATACTTGGCTACTGCGCAACGGAGACGCGAACAGCTGGGCACGCGCCGGTGCCGGTGCGCCTGCCGCGGCTATGACTTCACTCCTCCGGAATTCGCAGACCGGCGAATGTGCATATCCAGTTCTCTACATACGCGTACCGCAATTGGATTGGATTTCGAATCCAATCCAACCCAATACAATACAATTTAATTCAATACAATACAAATCCAATCCAATGCTCCTCGTTCCGCACCACGGCCCATCAGGGTCCACGCGAAACTGCTCAACCCCGGCCAGTGTAGCTTAATCTACAAAATAAACCTGCCCGAAAACTTCGTTTCATTCTTCATTTATTGCGCTTATTCTTTTCCTAATTATCTATCGTGCGATTACATAGCTACAAGCGAAAGTTCCCCGTCGTCACGGCGACGACGCGTATGCGGCGACAGTTCTGTGGGGCGCCTGCTTGGTGTCCTCGGCGACGTCGCGCATGCCCATCTGCGTCCTCATGTCCTCGGGCATGCACGTCCGGCAGCGCTCGTCGATGATGCAGCAGCACACGGCGTCGCTCAACACGTTCACCACCGTGATCAGCCGGTCCCTGCAGCGCGCACACATGCAGCGTCACGGAGAGAACGCCACCAACGGCTACGTCTTCTCACAGTTTTAGCGATGCGAACATGTTCGTGTGCGCGTGGTGAGTACGGTCTGGATTATCGTAGGTGATAGCGCTAAAACGCTAACGTCGCTACTGGTACGCGCGGTTATTCGTGCAGACCCGATAAAGCTAGCAGCTGCGTTTGTTAATTCTTTGTAAAAGCTATATACGTGTAAATCTTACGTAGGGCACAAGGTTGCTTCAGCCACACTTTTTGCAATGCCCGGCAATAACTACAGTCCTCTTCATGAGCTTTTAACCCTTTCAGACGCCGCTCGTTATTTCCCGAACAATTTTTTGTTGTTTCTATGCTCTGTATCATACCAAATAAGATGAATAGGCAGATAACTGACCCAAACACAATCTCAGTTTTTTTTTTTTTTTTTTTTTACAGTCGTACAGAATCGTGTACAATGCGTCACAGAGGTCAGGAGCGTCAAGTAGTGCTAAATATTTCCACATACGTATATATTTGTGTGATGTGCACTGTTTCTATATTTTTTAAGGCCGCAGGTCTTTTGACAAAACGAGGAGAAAGTTGAAAAAGCTCACCCGCTGAAGCTGTTGCTGGCGTTGCCATTTTGTTTGTTTACGCTCTTAGTAATCTTACTAGCCACCAGATGGCCCTAAAATCTTCATTTTTAGTCGAAGGATACAAAATTATGCCAAAATAGCGAAAACTTTCAGCTTTGGTATTTCTTTTTGTAAAAAAACCGCAGGATTGAAATGTACACAGTTGTGTACATAGCGTCTGAAAGGATTGAAGCAAAAGCGTTAAATGGCCCGTTAGCGGAAAAGGTGGAATCCGTAACGGAAAAACGGATCCTTCGCAGGCATTCCAGCACGAGGCGTTTTATAGCGCAAGCCTAAACCACGGACTAAACTCTGCAGTAGCGACACTCGGCTACTTCGGCAGCGTTTTACAGCACGAAGCGTTCCACAGCGCGCGAGCTTTAAATTCGGCAGTAGGGAGTAGTGGTCGTACACAGTGGTGGTACACTGCAGATGAAGACAATGGAAGAACATGCGGAGAAATTTACCCTCGTCGACAACCCTCAATTACACGGCGCCAGGAACAAGCAGCGGTGGAACGCGCGGGAGGCTGATCGGATCCATCAAAGAGTTAAGCCGGATCGCTGAGTGTCCCAAGCGGCACGATTTGAAACCATTTGTCAACGGGAGGTGGACGCAAAGCGTTTCAGGCGCTCAACAGGATAATCCTGCATTTCCATTCACAACCTATAAGCAGTGCTCAGGTGTCCGCGGCACCTTTTCTTTCGTGAATGTTGTGCGAGGAAAGCTTGCAAAATGATTCTCATGATGTTTCCGAACTTTAGAAGTACCACTAGCCTGCATAAATGGCGACCTAATTTAGGTTCGCAAGAAGGATAGTGCCAAAGATTTTAAAGGATTGCAGACCCTTCAGCCTACTCTGATTGTATACAAGCTGGCCGAAGTGCTCCTTAACCGCATAGATTTCAGTAATGGTCGCCATTATGGCAGGCAGTAATCAAAACAGGTCGCTGAACCTCAAGCTTGTAGACTAAGCTTGCATGTCGCAACATGCGACTTCTTCCCCCCAACCTCGCCTCACGTAATGGAATTTAATTTTATACGGGGTTGTTTCGACCGGAACCAGTTTTAAAGTTTCCCGCGTCCTCCTCCGGCCACGAGTGCTCACATAATCCAGTCGGTGAGCACGCTGACCCCGATGCTCCGCGATGGCAGGCCGAGGAGCTGCATGTTGAGGATGATGGCCAGCTCATTCTGGCCGGGCACGCTCGCCGTGGCGCTGCTCACCATCATCGTCACAGTGCTGCAAGCCGCGCGAACAGCAGTCCATTGCAGTAAGTTCCATCTCGTCACTGTACAGCGCCAGTCAGAAAATTAACACGGTGCTTATTAAAGAATAAAGCTCACGGCCACTGTATATGTGAATATTTTCACTACCTTGGAATACGGTTCCCTTGCTATATATTATTATCGTTACCAGTTCTCAAACCATTGAGGTTTTGACTCAGGTAGCGGCAAGTTAGGGACAAGTAATATACCGTACTCTGAGCTATTGACTGTCACATACATAGTCTTCAGAAAATACCAGGTGACACGGCTGTTCAAGCGCTCACAAAGTCAGGCGAAGTTGTCTACTGTCCACTGAACGACATATGATGGTGAACTAAAAAAAAAAGGAGTTGTGGTAACTCTTCTCCCTTGAGCGTCTGTGAGAGCGACTTTCTTGATTCCAGGTGGGCTTTCTAGTGCAAAAGCTCCACAAATGTCTAACCGAAGGATACCTTCGTCAAAATTTCAAGCACTTAGGCGAAAATGCTTCATTGCCAACATTTAAAAAGCATCTTTCTTAAGTCACAAATTGTGTGTGTGTGTGGGGGGGGCGGGGGGGGGGGGGGGGTAACTGTTTGGCGGCCAGTGTCGCATACTATAACCGAATTCGTTTTAGGGGCGAAGCACCTTACGACCTCGCTTACACAGTTTTGCGCATGCGCGAGGAGCATTGGATAGGATTGGATTGAATAGGATTGGAATTGGATTGGATTGGATTGGAATTGTACATACTGTACACACGCGTTGTCACTTATTTACATGCGCGAGTGGGCAATGCCACGGGTTATTTACGGTAAGAACGATCCCCAGTGCTTCGTCCACCCGTCATGATTCACTTCGTGGAGATGCGTGAATTTTTTTTTTCACCGCATCGCTTGTAGGTTTTTTTTTCTGCTGCTTGTCTGTTCGCGTTGTTGTCAAAATATTTCTTTTGTTGTGCTCGCCGCGTTCACTAGCGGGTTCTCCGTCATAAACTCGTAAAACATTTTCAATAGATGCGTTAAATTTCACGTATACTGTTGGTGAAAGCTGCTTCAAGGAAAAAGCAGTTAGCTCTGTCCTTGTTTGCCATGCCCATCAGCAGTGCCGACGTCGAGGGCGTGTTTTCACTCAGGAACGTCGTGAAGTCCCGCTGTAGAAAGCAGAATGAACAACCCCATATTGAGCGACCTCCTCAACGTACGTGGACTGAAGTTCGAGGTGTATACTACCTAGACTTCCAACCGACCGCATCGGTGTTTTAGCTTTTCAATTCGAAACTTGTATGGGTCAGCCGAGGTTGAAGTTGAGGATTTTCAAATGCGGTAAACGTATGCGACAATGACTCTGTATAGCTTAGGTACGAAATAAAACGTTGGGGTATCAAAAGTAAGTAAATCTTTCACCGGACTGATTCCGTAACTGACGAGCGTGCATTGAACAGGGTTGTGGCTACCTATATAGCATAAGTGCTCCCTTTTATAGTTTCACCTATTTTCGTGATACAAAATATCAAATGTTGCCTTTACTTCCTGATCGTACTTGAGTGACGTTTTCGTCTAATTGTAATTACAATACTACCTCGAAAAATCGGCTAAGTCGAAATTTTCCGCGGCACCAAACCATTTCCTTTACGTCCCATGCATTTGTTGCCATTTATTTCAGAGTATGTTTGGGACAAACTATGGATATCTTGAAATCTTGACGGAGAGTGGAACGAAAATTTTGCCGCAAAGACGGTTTCACAAGATTCCCGCGATGCTGCCGTGCCCAAGTCCCTCGATTTTGTTCTCGTTTAGCCGCGCCTACCACAAGGCCGATGTTTTCCAGGAACGGGAAGTCTGAGCCTAAAATCATATCAACTTCGTCAAGCAACGCTGTGGCACGTCATGTGGCGGTAGAGACATGCGAAGAGGTGCAGTGTACTAGAAGGTAGAGGTGGTTTGTACGGGGAAAAACCCAATAGGGAGCGTGGGTTCCTTTTACGATGAAAAAAAATTGTATGGAGCCCGGGCGGTCCCTGTTGCAGCCAGCGCCTCCTATAAGTTTTTAAACCAAACTCAACAATTAATTGAAGGGTTTTATAAACCTTCATGCCATAAAATAAGTACATAAGACTATTTGAAGTAATAATAAGGATTTCTTTAACAAACAAAACTTTTAAACTTTTTTTGCAAACTCGATTGACATTTCATGGCAGTTCGCGCAACTTTGCATATCTCGAAAATCCGCTTATCTCGAAATATTTCCCGGTTTTTACTACTTCGAGTTAACGAGGAACTTTTTTCAAGAGTGTGAGCAATGCTGGAACTCACGCGTCTTAAGGGTTTCTTAAAAAAAAATTAGCAGTGGCTTAGGTCGGCTATGCCAGGATATACGTAGCGTGAGCTAAGGTTCAGCTGGTTACTCTTAGCTTTCCTGGTTGTCTCGGATTAGCTTGATTATCACGCTTACTGCTGGTTCAATGACACACTCATGGTATACGCGTTATGTGACACATGTATATTTATCAAGCGGCTCCAGCGCAGCGTCACCAATCGCCCCAGAGCTAAGCTGGTTCCACAGGCGCACGCCAATGTTGCTGCGACGCCAGAGCCATCGGTTCCACACCCGGCCACCCCTCGCGTGATCATCAAGTGGACCGGGCCACCACGTGCGGAACGGAGGTCGGCGAAGACGCTGGGCGCGTGGGGTGTGTGAGAGACGCCGGGTAGCAAGCAACGTTCTGTGCGCCGTGTGACGTCACTGCTCCTCGCGCATGCGCAGCACCGCTTTCTAGGAGCTACGCGAAACTGCTCAACCTCGTCCAATGTAGCTCACGCTACAAAAGTTCGCCGCGTTTTTAGGGCTTCGTTTGGATTATTTCCTTGTTAGCTCGGCCGCATCTGGTCACCCAGCCTGTTGTTTTAATAACAAACGTCTTAATTCGACGTTATTGCGCTTCGCTAGCTTCACCGGCGAGCAAAGCAGCAGCGTCCTCGCTCAGTCGGAGCTATAGCCGGCGCACCTTGTGACGATGACGTCGAGGAATGTGATGCTGTATCCGTTGCGCTGCGCGAAGAAGACTGTGTTGATGGCCATGTAGATGGCGGTGCCGTCCTTGTTGAACATGGCCCCCAGAGGGGCGAACAGGCGCACCACCAGCGGACTCAGGCCCACCTTCTCCTCGAGCGACGACACGGCGCTCACCAGCGTCATGTTGCTGCAGGGGAGGAGCACGTAGCAGAGACGGTAAAGTTAGTTGCTACACGAAGCATTGCAAAGGTAGAGGGGCCTCAGTCCGTGATGCCAACGTTTCGACAAAAACTGTGGTTGATTCATCTGTCAGAGGAATCGATAAAACACGAAAGTGAAATGTGGAGCGAAATCTGCAGCTGAGCATGATTTGCGTGTCGGCGGCTGTTTTGTGGCTGTGCTTGTCGAGCGACGTCCTGCTGGCAGATCGCTTCTGCAAAGGTGTACTGGCGTCATTTCCGTGACGGATATGACGTCAGTGAAACCTTGGTGCATCCCGGCTTAGAAGACTTTCGTGTTAAAATATCAAACCCGAAAACGAACAACCCTATGTATCACGTACTCTTTAGTGGTAAAGGTTGCTTCCCCGCAAGAAGACCCAGTGGGCAGGGGTGCACCCTTTACAGGCCGCTTGCTTCGTTTTACTGGCGTCATTTTGGTGGTGGATAGGACGTCGGTGAAATCTTTGTGTATCCCAGAACAAAACACTTTCGTGTTAAAAAGGCCTGCCTTTGCCAGTATTCTTGTCTCGTTTGATCATTCTGTATAGTACAGATAAGTAATACACGATAGTCGTCATCGCGGCGAAGGGCCTCCCCCGTTATCTGCTGGCCGGCACCGTCCTCGGAGTGCCCGGGACGAGAAGCGGATCAATCGATTTCCTCATGTATTCAAGGGCCCTGGGTCCGAAGGTAGCCTGCCAACGGTGGACTGTCCAGGACTGCCAAGTCGGGGATACCCAAAGGGACCCTTTAACAATGTACAAGCCTGTCGGACGAGTAGTTCTGCAGTGTTGTTGCGATTCCGCAAGTTCACAGTGGTATCTGTGAAGTAATAGGCAGGTGCCTTTGGGGGTAATTCTCGACCCGGTGTCCGTCCACCGCCCGGTGCGTGGCATTTCTTTGAAGGGGGAGCGCGCATACTACACCTGGAGCTGGTGCCGAAGGCGGTGATGAGGGTGATGCCCATGTTGGCGAAGAAGCTCCGGTAGCGGGCGCGGCTGAAGACGAGCAGCAGCGTGGGCAGCGTCAGGGTGGCGTGGATGGCCAGCGCCAGGACGAGGCTCATCAAGTACGCCTCCAGCTGCCGCGTGGCAGAGATGAACTCGCTCGTGCGCAGCGTCTGCGACGTCAGCAGGAAGCAGATGCCGATCGGGAAGTACCTGCGGGCGCATTCACCGTCGTCGTCATCACTCAGGGAGGACGAAAACGTTTCCTGGCAGTTAACCGCCTGCAACACCTTCTAAGGTCCTGCCTCAATCCGTTCCTTCCTTCCGCTGAATGGTCGCATATTTGCGTCCCGCCAAGTTTTAGCACGGTGAGCTACATTCAGGATATACCGGCAAAAAAGTTTGCTTGGGAAAATAAAACGCAGAGCTACATGTAAAAGCGATTGATTGATTGATTGATTGATTGATTGATTGATTGATTGATTGATTGATTGATTGATTGATTGATTGATTGATTGATTGATTGATTGGTTGATTGATTGATTGTAGGGTTTAACGCGCCGACGCAACGCAGGCGATGAGGCGCGCCGTAGTGGAGGGCTCCGGATTAATTTTGACCACCTTGGGATCTTCAACGTGCACTGAAATCACGTACACAGGGGCGTTTTTGCTTTTCGCCTCCATCAGAAAAGCGGCCGCCGCTGTCGGGAATCGATCCCGCGTCCTCGGGCTCAGTACATGTAAAAGCGGTGCGTGCCTCTGGCTGGGAATTTAGCACGCCAGTCTTTGCCAGAGGTCGTTTCTGCTCATCTCGTCTAGCGGGGAAGCAACCGCCTGGCAGCCTTAGGGCGTCTATTTGGGCACTCAGAGACGTTCAGTTTGCCTGCACAGCTCGTTGGAAGTGCTTTGGTGTCATTGGAGTTCTTTTCAGGCCTAAAGCTTCTTCTTGGGCCGTTAGCCGCAGCACCTGTTTTCAACTTGACCTATATGTGCAGGCGCGTCGACCTGCGTACCACATGATGGCGTTCCCGATGGTGAGCATGGCATCGGTGACGGCCACGAACAGCTCGAGCAGGGTGTAGTTGGTCTCCGAGACGCTGCTCAGCATGGCCCCGAATAGCAGGCTGAACACGATCACGCCCATGTAGTTTGGCACGGTCAGCCGACGCGTCGTGTACTGCACGGCCCCCTCCACGCTTCCGCCGTCTGCTCACGCAAGGGAACCACAGATGCATTATGCTGGGTGTGAACTTTGAAGCATTGAAACGTGTATGAGACTGGAGGGCAAGGAATTGGTAACACAATGTAAAAAATGGCAGCATCTTCACTCCGTGGATGATGGCGAGGGTGCGGAGTACGGGGACTCGAAATGACATCCAAATGGCGCCTCGAGTGACATTCGATTTGAGCCGTGAGCTGCACCTTGATTATTCCTTAAATTAAACTGCAACTCACGGCTCAAATCGAATTTCGCTTGATTTTCGCTTGATGGTGGTGTGCGCACGGATTGACGCGGACGGACATTGGGAGGTCCTAAGGTACTCCGCACCGTTACAGACGAGGGAGTGAGCGACTCTCGGGTACTAACTCACGGTCGTAGCCCAGTGGGTAAGCCGACTGACACTAACTCTCCCTGATCTACCAGACACAGGCTCGAATCCTGCCGGTGCCTGTGTGATTTTTTGCGATTGTAAATGCTATGCGCACGGACGCGGACGGAGATTGCGCGGTCCTAAGGTACTCTGCACCTAATAAAGCACCTCTGGTCGGTATGCATGTTGAAGATGTTTATACAAAAACTACGAACGTTCTTTCCTTCAGCGTTTTTTTTTTTTTTTTTTTTTTTTCAATACTACCACTGGAAATTCACGGGAAAAGGTAATCGGCATGCAGTTTTGTTATCTGTTGACTATGTAAGGCGCAACAAACTCACCTCCTTCCTCGGAGGTGTTACTTTTGACATCTGTGTATGGCTGAAAGATAAAAAAAGGCAGCATTGGTAGATTTCTGTTTTCCACATCGCAGCGTACTTTACAGCGGCTTCATCAAAAGTTCGTCTACTCACTGTGAAGATAAACGACTCCATCAAATTGCTCGGAATCACATTCCTGGAGGAAAAATAATACAGGTTATTTCGATACTTCTACAGGACTTATTCGCCGCATATTTACGTGGCTAAGGTAGTAATGGTTAACAAAATGAGTTTTTATGAGTAATTCCGCCCAGTTACCCTTCCAAACCGTGTCGCGGCGCCACCACTGCATTTTAAAAAGCGCGCTCCTTTATCATTTCGATGAGGGACGAACGATGGCGCCACATGGATTGCAGCTGCCCAAACTGCGAACTACTTTTGAAACGGGGGCGGGAGTGTATTCACCAACGACTCGCGAAACCGTGCACTGCAGAGACCTTTAGCAATGCACAGACAACGTTTTCGTCGCCCTGAACGTAATGTTATGTTGTGCATGGCATAGTTTAATAAAACTATTCCGCATTGCACGCGTCTGTTTTCCGTACGAACTGCTTCCTCTAACCCAGGTGCTACTGCAACCCACATATGGCGAGGTTTATTAATATTAGCACGCCGCTGCATAATATTCCTGTGACAAAAAAAAAAAAAAAAACTTCGAGCGAATGAACATTTGCATTGCAGTGTTTTCTAAATATCTCTATTGAATTTTGCATCGTATTGCACTCGTTTTACCACATTTATCGGAAGTGTTGGTATCTAGACGTACGCAAGAACATAGATATCCCTGGCGCCGTTGCGCCAATTCGGCCAAAAAGATAATGTTGAACATTCAGCGCACACGAAGGGGGACAAGGGAGAAAAACATGGACACGCGCTTGTCCGTGTTTTCTTTTTTTGCCCCGGTCTGTGTGCGCTAGGTGTTCAAGATGAATCAATTCCAACTATGCCGCGGCTCGCTGTGATGCGAAATGATAAAATACTATACAATAAATGGTGATACCCGTTGAACTCAATTTTTCAATAAACTTGGACGTGTAGCGATGTATTTTTAATAGCGGAGCTGTTTATGCTTAAGCTTCGTCCGTGTCGTTAGCAAAAAAAAAAAAAAAAAGAACCAAGAAAATACTGCGCCGCTTGCAGCGGGTGCACCACCGCAGATAGGGTATTATAACAGTGAAGACGGCTTTCGTGCCTGGTCGAGTGGGAGCACAGTAGGCATGTGCGTACGCGCACCCCTATACCATTTTAAAGGTGATAGTCTTTCTTGGGCGACAAAAACGCACAAAATTGAAGCTTTTACTAGTGGTGCAAGGCTGGATAAACAGCGGAGCTGGGGGTCGACCTACCTTGTTTCCTCTTTGGATCCGCTGTCAGTGGGAGGGACCGGCCGAACGGCGTTGTAAAATTCGGCTAAAACTTGGCTTCACCCCTCAACACTTAGCCTAGCCTAGCAAGAACATCGCAAGACCTAAAACTTAGCGAGGCCGGAAGAAGCTAGGTCGACCCCCATCTCCGCTGTTTCTCCAGCCTTGCACCACAGGTGCAACATGCGCCAATTTTTTTCGTCGCTCATTTCTCCCTAAATCATCGCTATAATATCCTCTTTCAGGTAACCGCTGTCCAACGAGGCTGTGCCCTCTTATCGTCGTCATCGCAGTTCAGCCCGTACGCACGTGCGGATGCGTGCATACCTGGCGATGTCGAGGAGGATGTCGACGTACTGGGCCTTTCCGCGAATGGGCGGCACCTCGGGCAGATCAATGCGCAGCCCCGGGTCGCCCGGGTTGAGGGTGAGCGCGAGGGCGAAGGCGACGGCCAGGGCGAGGACCTTGCTGGCGATGAAGAAGCCGAGCGCCCAGAGGCACATGCGGCGGGCCGCCGCCAGGCCCACGTACGCCATGCTGGTCGCCAGCATGCACGTCACCAGGGGGATCACCACCACGCTGGCCACGCGGAGGAGCACCTCGCCCGGGAACGCCATGTACGACAGCTGCCGGTTCGTCCACGCGCCTGCACGGTACGTGCAGCCCTGCTCGTGTATTACCTTCTAACCCCATTAATTAAGGCGAAGCTTTCTTTCCCGCACTGGCGACAGTCCGCACTAAAAAACGCGCTGCAGGGGAGCCAACCGTCTCTGACGATGATGATGATGATGATCGTGGGTGACGTGGAAAATGGTTGAAAGGCGAAGTTTTCTCTGGCCGAAATTCAACGGTCGTCTTAGTCCGAAGGCAAAATCCAGTTTGTTACGCAGAAAACTCACTGCAAAAACGCCAACTTACGCAGTGGATTTCCACGAAAGTACGTCAACGTCTCAAGAAAAAAAAAAAGAAACGCTACCCGGGGTCGGAATCCAACCTGGTTCCCTCGCACTACGAAGTCTACGTCTATCCGACTGAGCAATTTTGACACGGCCGAAAAGGAGTTTGGAATTTGGAATTTGACATTGGTGGAGAAATCTTCGCGTTTTAACCATATCTCTATTAAGAAATGGGCTTTGATTTTTCATCCGGGGAGCAGCCACTCTTTCATTGCTAGCGCCGATTCAATTGTCGCAGCCGACAGGATAGTCTATGCGCAGCACAGTCCAGAAGACGCCAAGATCCCACAACGGCGTAAAAAAAAAGATGTACAGTATACCCTTAAGAATACGTTTATTATATTTAAGAATAAAAGGTGTATCATACCATTTAATTCATTAAACCTTGGTAATGTCTTTGCGTGTTCTGGACTAGGCCGCGCATGCGCAGGTATAGATGATCCTGTAGACATCACCAAATAAATCGGCGCTGCATAAACTGTCTGTTGCCACGGCGAATAAGCTGAGGAGGCGTTATACGCAAGTCTTGATCATCATTCTAGAACGGCGTTTTGTTTGTACTTCCCAGCCGCATGTATGCATATGCCGCGAGCAGTGCTTCTTACGCATACGATGATGATTATGCTAGAAGATATTTCCTGGTTTAGAGCTATTTTGGCTCACAAAGTAAAATTATACTACGCAAGGTAATTTTAAGTGCAGATCACTTTATGGGCTCGTCTTGTCGTCTTAGCTAGCTCGCTAACGGTCGATGCGACTGCCGGAATTAGGCGGCGCAGCGAGATAACGGACCCAAGTAGATTCTTCTGTCCCGGCGTCAGGGAGTCACGCGGAGGCTTCGAAAACCATGCTGTTTAAATACCCATAACCGTTCGAAACTCGTCAACCGCTGGCGTTTGTCATACATCTCCCCGTTATTTAGCTCAAAGAAAACTGCAGGTACATTTCTGGCAAAATCTGTATATATAACCGGCAGCCCCGCGTTCATTTAGTTAGGAACTCTTGTTGGGTTGGTTTTTACGATAGTAAGCGAAAAAAAGCGGCCGCGCAAGAAAGAAATTGCGCGTTCTAAATGCCGCAGAAAAAAATTACGCGTTTGAGGTGACGCGAAATAGCTCCACCATACACAATCAGAGCAAGCGCAGAACTCCCGCCGGCGCAGTTTCAGGCAGGGGGCGCGCGAGCACTGCGAAGGCGGGAAATTTGACATGCATTGGGTGGCAGCAGTGAGCGGATAACGGCTCTGCAGCCCATTATGGCGAATCACTGCTCCGCACTTCCGACAGCTTTCACATTGAGTGGAACGGCTTCAAGTTTTTTCGAGCTATGTACTTAAACGTCCTCGAAGTAAACCCGCGGTTTTAGGCAGTGGATTCGCGCCTATTTTGTTTCTGTAACGGTTATTAAGGGGTGTTAACAGTACCGCTGCCCAATTTTATAGGAGCATTCGTAGGATCGAGGCGGTTTCAAGGCGAGTAAGAGCACATGTTTTGCAGAAATGCATACGAAGGAAAACGAATACAGAACGCTACTTTTTTAATGACTAGGCCATTTATTGCGACTTAGCTTAGTTCTTCTCCCTCCACTTATACAAAATAACGAAATCACACGAATTGCTTGGTCTGTACGCGAGTGTGTATATTTGCACGCCCACCCTGTATGAGCCGGAGAAAGGCTTACAGTATTAAATAAATGAAGTAAATAAATTGTAATGAATCTTACGTGAACAAGCAATGTCTTCCGCAACCTAAAACATGGCTGACTGTAATTAATTAGGAATAAAGCTGGTAGTTGTAATGTATTACGCATGAATGTGATCACACGCTCTATGGCAATTTGAAAAATTCACGACGCTATTCCTACATATGTCGTAGACCATGTAACCTCGGTGCCTAAAGGTACTTTAAAGACAAAGATATGTCAGATGGGTGTTTGAAGGGACTATGAAGGCTTTCTTAATAGAAAGGGACCAGCCTTTGGTGATTCACTCTAACGTGGCCCGAAAGGTGTTTTTTTACAAAATATAAGGTAAGAATATAAAAAAATGGCTCCAATTCACCCACCCTCTGGAGGTGGTTGGGAAGCGAAGCTCTATACGGGTGACTACGGCCCGCTTGCGTTAAGCACACGTTACTTTATTATTTCACTTCAGCACGACGTTCAGAACGTCATAATGATCGGTGTGAGGCACACTCAGACTGTGTTTTCACCGCCGTGATGTTATTCGTCAATCCACGTTCCATGGAATGTAGTCGGTTGTTTGGTATCGGTGTTGCACACGACTGCAAACTCTTCTAGGAAAAAAATGGACGAACCACTGGCGCGCACACGGTGGCTACACATTCCGTGGGCAGAGCGCCGAGCGACGCAAAAGGTCGCGTGACGCTATCACGCGACATTCAGCAAAACGCAGGGGGCAAACCCGAAGCTGTGCTGGGTGAGTACACCGTCTGTCTCCCCGTTTCCGCGTGCGCTCCTAGCCCAATCGGCAAGACAACGGGCTCTCGCTCCGTTTCTCTACTCGGTCTAGGTTCGATTCCTGGTGGTGCGAGTTATTTCTTTTATTTGTTCGCGGGAGTTTTCTGTTGACGCCGACGGTCGCGACAGAACCCTTGGCCGGTACAGGTGCAAAGCTTCGCTTTAAAAAAAAAAATCGAGCCCCTTAATCTGACGCAAAGTTGATTGAAGCGCAAAGCTTCCTTTCCCCACAGACCGAGTCCAATTAAAGTCCAATCTCGCGAGGGATTCGTTCGTTGCCGTCCCAGTTTGGACTTTGATTATGATGAGGTCTTTGGAGTGTTTGGCACGTACCCACTCGGGAGGACTGGCCAGAGATAAAATGTTGACGGTGCTCTTGCGCTTGATGTGCCTTCGCTGAAGCCCAGTGTGTGAGTTGGGTTGGGATTCCTGTAGTTTGTTTCTGGCTTAAAATGACACTGAGGGGAACTAGCAAGTTTGGTTCAGTCGAATGTTCGACTGCCCCGTAGTCCTCTCAGCGTTTAGTTGCAGAGAAATTACCAATTGACTTTCCCTCGCGCCATTTTATGACGTTTCGCGCGACGCAAACGGTGACCGGAAGCGAGTGGGACAGCGGTGTAGTATAGCGGGAAAAGTAAAACCTACCAAGCGAAGCACTGCGGCCCCAGAAGCCACTGGTCGTGCTCTCGGCATCTCGGCGCAATCGACAAAACAACTTGCCCGCCCTACAGTCCGTAGCTGCCGCTCCCTGTACGCCTATCTTGGTACCGCGTGCGACGTGCGACGGTGTTTAAACAATGTGAATCTGCCGCGCGGCCTGTTACGTCAAATACAAAGCGTCTAGCGGACAGCGCTACCACAGCGAGAACGACGTCACGGGCGCTTTTGGATGTAACAGGCATGTGACTACGACGAACCTGCAATAATTATCACAACCGCCAACGGTGCCGCGGCTTGGCAGCTTGTGAATGTCGGCAAGGCTTGAATCATACTTGTACATTTGTAGTTGTTTATGACTTAGGAAAGTTATCGTGCACAGAAATGTTTTACGCGCTTCTTTTAGAGCTTAAGTGCGCGCTTGTCATGTTGTTCGTCACGTGAGTCTTGGCGCATCAGGTCAGCCGCTGTTTACGTCATCCCTGCTGCGCGAATGATATCTTTATTTTTTAATATTTATGAGATTATTTTTAAGGTACTATCCCAGAAACTGGTGGGTGTTTTCCCGAGACATGGTACAGACGTGTCCGGTAGACATCTTTAATTTTAATTAAAATTTTATATATAGCTCATTGTACACAGGGGCAAGCATATGTGAAGGTAGTGCGTAAAAAATTTTGCCTTCCTCCAAAAAATTTCCAAAGCCGGCTGGGCTCATTGGCGCGTTAATCGGCTCGCGGAAAATTTGGAACTTATACCACTGTAATACAAACTACTGCAGCTATCCTAGTTCTTTTTATGTGAAGACTTTGCATACTCTCAAATGATTTAACGCACTCGTGTTTGGCGTGCGGAGCGAATTTTTTAAATAAAAATTCCCGTACTCGAAAAACTTTTGAAAAAATTGCCTAAATGTGGGACCTTTTTCCTCTGCGTCTAAAAAAGCTAGGTAGTTCAAATTTGTTTAGTGTTATTCGTCTATTTTTGTTCAATATTCGGTCTAGTTTTAGTTTGTGTGGTCAAGACGGTTCAATTTCAAAAAAGCACTCTACTGCAGCTACGTAACGAATTTGATATATTTTGAAAGCCAATTATACCATCTTCAATTTTTTTCAAGCTTTCCCATATTAAAGCCAAGGTCACCTTCATCACGAACATGCCACATTGTGTTTGTTGTTTTTCAGCAACAAAGCGCCAAATATGGCCTTGCTACCAGTATTGCCGCGACGCACTCAAGTGGTTTATAAGAGGCTCGTGACCGCAATGTAAGGAAAGAAATGGCAGTTACAAAGGGAGAATCATAAAAGAAACATTGCGGTGAGCGTGCATTGTTAAAATTTGACGACTCCCAACCTGTTTTCCGGTGACGTCTCTGACGTCACAGATTCTTGTTCGTGCCGTTGGCCGCCGCCGACCAAAGCCACTGCCAAGAAGCCTGACTAGGCGATCGCGTGGGGCATCGAGATCCGTCGGATCAAGTCAATTGAATGCTACGTGCAGTTAATTCACTGATAATTGTTTTAAAGCAAAGCTTTCTACTTCTACCTGCCAACGGTTCTTTCGTGGCTTGCGGGACAAGAAACTCCCAACGCGACTGGGGATGCGGAACGCGCTTTTCACTCACGGAGCACAGTGTAGATGGCGCGGCGATAGGGCGCTCTTACCCAGAATTCCCCGAACGCAGGTGACTGCTCGCACCGGCGGGCGGGTAGGCGGGACGGCTTTGTCGTCTGCTTTAGCGACGGTTGTTTTGGGCCTGTTTTGGCGCTTCTTCGCGTCCATTGCGCGCTTTCTCCGCACGGCTCGATTAACTTTCTCGACAGTACCTCCAGGGTAACCCGGACCCGACGGAATTAAGTGGGCTTACGGCAAAGATACGTTAAGGATTGGTTTGCAGGGCGGGAAAACAAAATGTAGAGTCCACATACAGGCATGTGGCCGGTAGAGAAACAGTACCTTTTGCGCACTTCTCGCCGCGGTGGCTCAGTGGCTAAGGCGTTGCGCTGCTGAGCACGAGGTCGCGTGTTCGATTCCCGGCCGTGGCGGCCGCTTTTCTGATTGAGGCGAAAAGCAAAAAGGCCTGTGTGTACGAGATTTCGGCACACGTTAAAGATCCCCAGGTGGTCAAAATTAAGCCGGAGCCCTCCACTACGGCGCGCCTCATGTGTTTTTGTGGTCGTGTGTTTTTGTGGTCTGCAATGGCATCACAGGAACCGACCGTTGTGCAGCCGATTGCGAAGCGTTGTTTACCGTTAGTGAACCTAGATGGCGCCACCATACCGCGGCAAGCCGTTTTCTGCCCTGGGTGTGTTTTTCACCGTATTTAAACCTGGCTTGTTGTTGTTCTGGGAGAGAATAATCGTTTCATGAAACATGGTGCTCGCTCGACAAATACGGTCACGTAAGACATCGTTCCTTGCGTCAATCGGCCAGTGTTGTCTGAGACAACCCCAAAGCCCCGCAGTGCTGTGCAGCTAAACCAAGCATAGTGCGCGCAGTACCAACAGCAGTCCGCATCGGTACTTCTATGTTTACGTGTGCTGTCGTAACTTCCACTGTTTGTCCCACCACTCTTACTGCTTTAAAAAAGAATGTGCCTTAAATTTAAGCGCCAATAGCTTCGTTCGACAAGCTTATAACCTCTGCCTAATTCGCGTTTTCTTTTGCCGGCCTCCGCCAATCGCAGAGCTGGCTGGTATGACATCATAAGTTACGTTGCGGAAATGAGCGAGTAGGTAGCATTGCCTTTCTCTTTTTTCCTTATAGAGTCGCTTATTTGAGCGAAGTTTACGCTAAAAGTGGTGTCAGTATGATTCTAACGAGGTAATCTTTTGAATGAACCAAACGTGTTTTTTCTTCATGGTCCCTTTAAAGTGGATGTCAAATTTTCCTTCGCATGGCCCCTTCAGGTGTGACGCGTTGAGGGTCAAGCTGACATGCCTTGGGTGTTCCTCGTGACGAAGCCGAGTCCGAGACCGGCCACGATGGAGCTGCTGATCAGTAAAGAGAGCAGGTTGCCGGAAAAGAGCGGCCCGCCCCCCGTCCGTTCCAGCGAGGCCGCTTTGTCCTCCGGCGCGTACGTCCGGTGTTCCGCGACAGTGGAAACGTGGTTGCGCGCGTCCGGCTGCAAAAAAGGAACGTTCCGATATCTTATTCACTGGAAATATATATAGGGAAGCATTAGGTGACACACGCAGCTAAAAAAAAATTAAAGCCGTTCCACTCAATGTGAAAGCTGTCGGAAGTGCAAAGCAGTGATTCGCCATAATGAGCTGCAGCGCCGTTATCCGCTCACTGCTGCCGCCCCAACTGCCGCCCATTGCATTTCAAATTTCCCTCCTTCGCAGTGCTCGCGCGCCCCTGCCCGAAACTGCGCCAGCGGGATTTCTGTTCTTTTCGCGTTTGCTTTAATTTCGTATGCTGGAGATGTTTTGCGTCACTTCGAACGCGCATTTTTTTTTTCTTGCGTGGCTGGAACCCTTCGGCGCCATTTCGAAAACGCCATTTTTTTTCTTGCGCGGCTGGAGCCTTTTTGTGGAATTTTGAATGCGCCAGTTCTTTTAAATGCAGAGCATTTCAGTAACTCACGATGTAACCCGCGTTGACGTCCGTAGTCGTAATCCGCACCCCTCCCCCTACACTATATAAAAGAAAATACTATCCGGCGCCAGGTTTCGATCCCTCGACCCTGCGGGCGGAACTCAATGTACATGGTGCTCTACCCACTGCGCCACAAAGCCGACACAGAATGGGAAGCTACGAACGCGCCTTATATCGTTGACTCATTCAAATTACTGCTGACGAGCGCTCTCTCGTCAGCAGTTGCCACAAGTGCAGCAACATTAACGTAACGCAAACTACTTAACGTCGTGCGCCCCCGGAAATGCTCTGCATTTGATCGTGCACCTCGCGAGCGGGATGTTTCGCACTTGATCGCACTTCCACTGCTCTCTGCGCATGCGCCCCGTCGCTATAGCAACGGAGGCGCATCGTCTGCTTCCAGGACGCCGCGGCGCCAAATTGAAACGGGTGGTGAGCGGTGGTGCCGCACGCCGCTCGTCGAAACGCGCCGTCGGAAGCGAGAAACGTCGTCGCCACGTCTACGATCGAGATAAATATGTGCAAACGTAAAGCGCCAGACATTCGGCGCAATTACCTCATCCTAGACATTTTTTGCGCGGCCGCTTTATTCGCTTACTATCGTAAAAACCAACCCAACGAGTGTTCCTAACTAAATGAACGCGATGGCTACCAGTTATATGGCTGACACCATTGCTTTCCCAGGCATGGAGTTCACACAAGGAGTTAGCCTTCTCGTTGGATCCGACCAGATCTGGAAGTTCGCGCCAAAAGAGAGCCAAGTACAGTGCGAAGAGACGAATCCTGCTTTGGTCGCTGTCAATACAAGCTCAGGATGGATCTTACAAGGACAGTTATCTTTGAAAGAGGGCAATAGAAGCAAAGGCGGTAGCCTGGTCTGTGTTCTCCGCAAGAACACGCATGAGAATGGAGACCTCTCTTGCTCTGTTCGGCGCTTTCGGGAGGTTAGCACTGCTGGTCTCAAGAACTCTCCGAACTCGCATCCCGATGAAGATGCATTGCGCAAGTACAAAGATTCAATTGGGTTGGTGAAACTGCTCCATGACGTAGAAGTGCGATATGAGTCCACACCAGTCTCTATGGCCGACGACCGCAAGAATGCCCTTTCCAGACCTTATAGGTTACCTCGACGACTTTCTTCAAACGAAGGCCTAAGACCCTACGCGTACAAGTCTGTGAGGCAAGGGAAGACCGATGACCACGCAGAAAAGGTTGTGAAGGGCCACCTTGAAAAAGGAACGAATCTCAACTGCTCTCCACAAGGAAAGAAACGTCGGCTACTGGAACCCGGAGAAGACCGTTGTAACCACTCCATTGACGATGTTTATAAGCGCCTTCACTGTGGAGTCGGCAAGGCTCTCGCTGAAATACGCGAGAGTGATGGGTAGGCCGCAGCCCGATAAAGCGTGAAGTTTTCGGACGTTGTAAATGGTGTTCACTTTTCATGCTGCAAACTGCTGCGGCCACAGCGCTGCTGAGGGACGGAGTCGGCAAATTCCGGTAGCTTTTCTGGAAGGTGGACAATCGACGACAGTGTGTCCCATAGACGGTCGCACCAACACCCGACAAGCTCAGCTGGCGTGCGGTGGATAATTTGCTAGACTAGTGGAACTGCTATGAGTGCGCAGTTGTAACTATGCTAGTGGTTATTTGGTGGGCGCGGAGGATGTTGCGGATTTGCAATTTACCACCAACATGGTGATGATGACAGAGGCGCCGAGAAGGAAGTGGCACATTTGCACGCACTACTGCGAGGAGCACGCGGATGAGTTCGGAACGCGGCACTTGGACTACCGTGCACGGCTTTGCGCCGCTCTTCACGGCGCCAATAAACACTGAAGATCGGTTTTCCCTTTTCGTAACAATATTCACAGATTTTGAAATACCTGCAGTTTTCTTTGCGCTAAATAACGGGGAGATGTATGACAAGCGCCAGCGGTTCACGAGGTTTGAACGGTTATGACTACTTATACCGCGTGGTTTTCGAAGCCTGAGTGCGACTCCCTGACGCCGGTACAGAAGGCTCTACTTGGGTCCGTTATCTCGCTGCGCCGCCTGATTCCAGCACTCGCATCCACCGTTAGCGAGCTAAGACGACAAGGCGAGCCCAAAAAGTGTTCTGCGCTTAAAAATCCGAGGACACCTAAGCACATCAGTCTATTACTGCTAACCACATCAGTGAAGTGTGAAACCGTTTTTGCTCGTTACCAGATTGATACGAATGCCGTCAACGCATGTTGCTTTTAATTTTTTATTAATGCGTGGTCAAAGGCTCTGTGTCCGAATTTACAATGCATATATCAGGAGGCATCCTGTAGGCATTGGGTATTTTTTTTTTCTGTTTGGGCATGCGCAGAAACTCCTCCACATCTCTCGCGTTTGCGGAATAAACATGTTCGTAGTTGCCTGCTTTCAGTACATCCGATAAAAGCGAGAACACCACCAAAGTTCTTGTTTTGCTCGTTAAGATACGAAGACAGTTCATCAACCTTTATAAACCTCGTTCAGGTATACAAGACAGAAAAAAAAAGCATCTTACGTCTCGTTTGTTGTCTGTAACTGCGGATTTAAATGATTAAGTCTGTCCGGATAGAGCTCTTGCTGTGTGAAAACGCTCAGTTCAAATTACGATTACGAGTTCCAGGTTTCTTGCATGTAATATCCTTTAATTTAATTCATGTGAACTGGTAGTCGGCTCCGGTGGATTTATTGCGATTGAGTCAAAATATCCCGCTTGTTCTAGGCTGTTGGATTCTCATGAAATCGGGTGTCCGGACTTTAAGTACCTTGCCCTTCCACTGCCGTTGCTCTTGCGTCCTTCTCCGTACGAACTGGAGCAGACCTAACGGGTTTCTCTTCAGGGAGCCTGTGAATTCCTCAATGTCTTCTGCGGATTGAGGTCGACAACAGTTGCTAATTCATTTCGTGACAGAAAGTGGGCTCTTACTTTGATGCCATTTCAGGCCATGGATTTTCATATTTTGACGTCTGCTATGTTGTTCGAGGTCGTTTAATTCCTATCCTAAAATCGCCTGCATTCACTGACACAGAATCGCTAGTCTCATGGCGGTAGAGACGTTTTTTTTTATACTCAGTTTATTGGATTTCGTTTTTGGTATGCGACAAATTCATCATATTTATCGGATATCATTTATGCTTTGATAACATGCTGTTTACCTTAACCACACGGAACCCGCCGCGGTGGCTCAGTGGCTAAGGCGTTGTGCTGCTGAGCACGAGGTCGCGGATTCGATCCCAGACTGTGACGGCCGCTTCTCTGATGGATGCGAAAAGCAAGAACGACCGTGTGTACGAGATTTAGATCCCCAGGTGGTCAAAATTAACCCGGAGCCCTCCAGTACGGCGTGTCTCATCGCCTGCGTAGCGTCGGCGCGTTAAACCCTGTATGCAATCAATCAGTCAATTAACCACGTGGAGGCTTACAAGCACCTTAAATCGGACCGTAAAATGTTTGCACCCGCGATATTCTCAAAGCACTGTAGCAGCCCACATTCCAATACTCTTTGTCCGCCGAATGTTTGAATGTGATTGATACAGACAGAACCGTCTGTGCAGACAGAAACCGACACGTCGCCATGCAGTCAGGGCTTAGCTTGCACTGTGGACTCGAGAAGCAGCGTTGAAGCGCGCAGGCGATAACCAGGTGTTGCTTTGGCCGCGCTGGGTCCGCCAGCAGTAAAAGCGAATCAGAATTTTAAAAATAAGAATGCCTGAACCGCGGAGACTGCTGGTCGAGAGAAATTATACCAGACAGTGTTTCGTGGCGTCACAGCGTTGCTTTTAGGAAGCAGACAGTACTTCCTTTATCTTTCAATATTATTTTTTCAATAACGCTTGTGGTATACCAGCTAAAGCGGTTGAGTTACAATCATCAAGGAGCTAGTATTGTCCTTACACTCGTTTTTTCTTCTGTGTTTTTTATCCGTTCCGTGTACTACCAGTCTGAAAAGTAGAAGCGGCGCACAGAGCTTGTTTCTAGCCGTGCTGTTAATTCCTGTTCCCAACGGCTGAGACAGTACGCTGGAGGAACTTTCGACCTAGTCGGAATGTCAATGCGCATCCTTCCTCGGGCACAACCCAGTCACTTAAGAATTCCGCGTGCAAGCCCGTGCAGGTGTATCAGCGAAGTCGGGAATCTACAAGGTTTGGAAACACATTGAAAAAAACTAACACGCCGCATTATCCTCGACCTCGTCGTGTGCGACTCACGGGAAGCAGGAGCATGGATTGCGAAATAAGCGCCATCATTGCATTCTAGTTTCGTACCATGGTATTAAAATTCAATGCGAGTCCGTTTCCTGCAGTTTGCAGGAATACAGGAACTATATTAACTCCCATTTTTTGGTAACCTACACTTCTCAATTGTAAAATTGATTTCGGCGCACGTTAAAGATCCCCAGGTGGTCAAACTTAATCCGGAGCCATCCACTACGGCGCGCCTCATCGCCTGCGTTGCGGCGCGGCGCGTTAAACCCTGTAATAAATCAATCAATCCACTAAATTCCGTTCTTCAAAATACATAAAAAGAATTTTGGTAGAAGTGGTCCAATGCAAACATTGACAGGCATGTAATGACGCACTCAAATTATGCATGAAACATTTACTGTAGTAGAAGTGGTAAGCGAATATATCTACTTATAGACCAAGTTGTCACCCCGGATCCCAACTATGAGGCAGAGATAATTAGAAGAATAAGAATGGGGTGAAGTGTATTCGACAGGCATTCTCAGATAATGAATGGTAGCCTACCATTATCCCTGAAGAATAAAGTGTATGACAGCTGCATCTTACCGGTACTCACCTACGGGACAGAAACTTGGAGGCTCACTAAGAGGGCTCACCTTAAATTGAGGACGACTCAGCGAGCAATGGAACGGAAGATGATAGGTGTAACATTAAGGGACAAGAAGAGAGCGGAGCGGGTCAGGGAACAAACGCGAGAGCGGAGCGGGTCAGGGAACAAACGCGTGTTAAGGACATATTAGTAGAAATTAAAAAGAAGAAATGGACGTGGGCAGGGCATGTAATGCGAAGGCAAGATAACCATTGGTCATTAAGGGTAACAGAGTGGATCCCTAGAGAAGGCAAGCGTGGCAGGGGACGGCAGAAAGTTAGATGGGCAGATGAGATCAAGAAGTTTGCAGGGATAAATTGGTCGCAGTTAGCACAGGGCCGGGATAATTGGAGATTAATGGGAGAAGCCTTTGCCCTGTAGTGGGCGTAGATAGGCTGGTGGGCACGACGACGACGACGACGACGACGACGACGACGACGACGACGACGACGACGATGATGATGATGATGATGATGATGATGATCTACTGTAGACGTTTCTGGGCTGCTGTACAAAAAGGTTTAAGGGTGATTGGTGGTAATGGGGGCATGGAGGGAATAGCTCCCTCCAGGCGGCAAAATTTAAAACGGCCTCAACTCACCGCGAGGAGACAGCTGTTCGGCCTGCTGTACTCCAAGGCAGGCCTGCTGTGCAGTTTCACCTGAACACACTCGATTGACCAATACATGCCCCCGGCGATGAAATTTCGGCGATAGGCGATGCCAAGCATACAATATGACTCAAAAGTTCGGTATGCTTTGTATGCAAGCATGGCGTCCTGCAGTGCGCAGGGCCACAATGCAGATCGCATTTCGGAGTCAAATGAGATGGACGTTGCTTTAATTCGCTGAATTTGCTTTGTTCGCGGCATGAATTGGACACTAGCCTGGCACTGTGGGGAAGCTGAATAATGGAACTGCCTTAGAATGGGCTTGTAAGAAATACATTTTAAGAGGGCTGGCTGTGTTATAGTCGTCCAGTGAACCGCCCTAACGCGGCGTTGCGAGCGACGCATACGCCTGCGTACAGCGCCCCTTAAACGCGGACTGTGTTAAAACTGGCCGAATTACGGCAGTATTGTGGTCTAGTTCTTGTTTTGAGGTGGTGTAATGTGCTCTAGAAATATACCATGTCATTCTGCTAATTGCAACCCGCTTAGGTATGCGCAGTTCACTTAGTACGTATTGCACACAGCCGCGGTTTGTGTACAATGTGGGCTGAAACATCGCATCCCAGAAGATGCAGAATACAGCTTTTTTAATTCCAAGTGACCAATTGAGCGAGTTAGCAGCCGAGCCGCAGACATGTCTCAAATGGAGTTTTCCGCTGTGAAGAACAAGCTGCGCATACAAAAAACAAACGATATAACGAGGATTGTTGTGTTCTCAAGTCTGTCTATTTCCTCAGTTGGTTTCGAAATCACCTCTGGCATGAACCGAGATCTGCCTGTATGACTAACACTGACGAATCATAGCTGAATCATTATTTCATCACGCCAGCTGCTGAAGTGTAGGTGGCAAAAAAAAAACCAAAAACAAAACGAGGTTAAAAAGGCTAACACAACAAAAATGTTTAGCGCCACCCATCCCGGCAGAATAATGGGATAAGTATGCGTGAAGCTCAAGTTGTTAACTGTGAGGGTGTCTTCGTCAGTGTTAGTCATACAGGCAGGTCTCGGTTCATGCCAGAGGCAATTTCCAAACCAATTGCGGATTGCGGAAAATACAGTCGAACTATCGTCGATTGATTGATGGTAGGGTTTAACGCGCCGACGCAACGCAGGCGATGAGGCGCGCCGTAGTGGAGGGCTCCGGATTAATTTCGACCACCTGAGGATCTTTAACGTGCGCTGAAATCTCGAACAGACGGGCGTTTTTGCTTTTCGCCTCCATCAGAAAAGCTGCCGCCGCGGCCGGGAATCGAACCCGAGACCTCGTGCTCAGCAGCGCAACGCCTTAGCCACTGAGCCACCGCGGCGGGTAACACAACAATCCTCGTTATAGCGTTTGCTTTTTGTATACGCAGCTTGTTCTGCACAGCGGAAAACTCTAGTTGTGACCTGTCTGCCGCTCGGCTGCTAACTCGCTAAATTGGTCGCCTGGCATTAAACAGCTGTCCTCTCCACTGGCGTCAGAGGACGCCGATGCTTACCATAATGATGCGTTGGGTGGTGCGTTGGATTTTCTTCGCTGAGAGTAGTCCCGGTTGAGTTTCCTCGGAAGACCGGTGTTCCAGCAGGGAACGTTGGTCACGTGTCTTCTTCTTCGTCTTCGCCTTCAGCGGGTGGTGGGTGCACGCAAACGTCTTCTTCTTCCTCCTCTCCGTCTTTTTTCCTTTCTCCTTACGGTATTGGAGCTTTATCACGGAGCATAAGATTGGCCGGGCCTTGTAAACGGGCTTTTTTTGGGTAGTTAAAAGTGCATAGGTAAAAATGGTAAAAGAATCACAGATAGAAGAAGAACCACATACAATCCGCTGGGACGATGGGGGACGTAAAGGAAGACTAGTATCAACAGAGTCTTGTGGTTGAGATGAAATCGGCAAGGGGACAGCAAATTTATTAACAGCAAAGCTGATATGCAAATCTCAATTTTTCGTGTCCACACTTAAAAATACAAAGAAATTGCCGAGCGCGCATGCCTCGTGGCGACCGCCCCGCAGTCAACAAAACCAAGAAAATGCCGAGCTCTTGTGCGTGCGTGCCTCGCGACGACCGCCCAGCGTCCCCTGCACATGTTTGTCAAGCCAAACATACCCACTTAGGAAGATTGACCATGACTGGCGAAAAAACTCCAGCGTTCGCCGTAATAGTGGCAACACTTGCTCGAAACGAGGAAGACACGTCATAGCGTACGCCCCTTGAAGGTGATGGCTAAAGATTACCACTTCCGAAAAAAATGAAAGAAGCTCACACTTACAGCAACAATGATGGAGTAAAGGCCGTTACGGCAGCGAAGAAGAAGCAAATCGGCTGCAATCGTGGACTTACACCTTCGTTATGGTCGTGAAGTCACGATTATGATCACGATCATAACCTTCGTTATGGTCGTGAAATGACGTCATTTTTTAAAATTATTACGACAGTAGCGGCAACAGTCTGATCCTGGCCTAAGGTTCATTGTACGCACGTCGCGTTTTGAATTCGGAAAATTTGAGCCATGACGGAATATTTTGCTGTGCACCTTTCGTTTCCGGAACTTGCGTCACATAAACACCAGCAAAAGTCTACAGGTTGAAGGAACTCTGCCTTCTTGAGCGAGGGCGCTGGGTAGATATTTGCGCTGTGTGTGTTTACAGAGTGCCACGAACAGGCGATCATAATTCACTGTTGTCTCGGGTAATCACAGAGCTGCTGTGACCGTGACCTTTTTGAGTTGTTCCGACGCACCTGCGCAAGACAGCGCGCGCGAAGTCAGCATCGGACGGCAAGCGGGCATTGACGTCCTTGAAAGAACTCGGTTCCGTGCGCTCGCGCAATTATGTTCGACCAGAAGACACCGTGAGAGAAAAAAAGACGAAGTGTTACCTGAATGCGCTTTGGCGCGTGGGCCTCAAACCCTTGAGGTAAAACGCATGGGAGTAACGACGGGCACTATACTTCCACGGTAACGTTGCTCGGACTCGTCGCATCTGCTGTTCCTTCATGTGCAGGTGCACCGTTCACTTGCTAACCCAGAGGTCGCAATCTTGGTTTCTGCAGCTGCCGATTCTACAAACGCGCGTGAAACGGCGGAGGAAGGAGGAAAGAATGCGTATTACGAGCACAACAGAAGATGGTGGAGCCGTTTGGTCAAGTGGAATACTTCCTAATACCAGGATGTCCTGTGTGGAAGGGGTCAAAGGAAATAAAGAACAGAAGCTCCTATTTTGAGGTGTTGGCTAACTGGTGCAGACTTTGACTTGTACGCCCAACGGGGCAGTAATTAAATAAGATCAGACCAATCAGGGGCTGTAGGGCATGCCCTTACCTTTTAAAGGTTACCCCTAGTACAAGCGCTACCGCTTCCTCCTGTCATCCGTGTAATGGAGGCTACTGCATTCCACTTTCAAAAATATTTGGGATATGTACCTGGAGGGAAATCAGTTTTGAAGTGGGACACCCTAAACAGAAAACTTGACCCCGCTACCATCTCCTATACGTCCGTCCCGTGGTGGAAGACACTTGCGCGCCGTCAGGCAACGCTCAATTCCTCGTCCCCAATGAGAAGTACGAGAAAAATGTGCCCGCACTCTTGTCAATGACAAAACCCATGATGAAGTTGATATTCTGACATTTGTATCAACGCAACGATCCGTGGCATGACGGCAGCTGTTGCCTGGACTTGCCCCGAGCTCCCCAAACTCCAGGGCTCCAGCATTATCACTATCACAGATTCTGGGCGCTCTTCGAAGCATATCGCAGCTCCAAAACTTTCCGCATTATTACTGACTCGCATGTGGCTCTTCGCGAACTCATTACTATCTTTAAGCGCAACTATGGGAGAACAAGCCTTCTCTGGAAAGTACGGGAACTCTACCAGGCAAGGATTACAACACACAAGATTGGAACCCCTGGAATATATATACCTGCGGAGCGGATGGTATATAGCCAAAGCCAATGGGCGCACGACGCTGCCCTGGAGTTCTTACGCAACATTTCAGTGGTGGCCGCCACTGCCCCAGAGACACCCGATTCAGCGAGTATTCCGGTGTGCACAGACAACTCTAGTTAGGGCCACCACCACCAGCTAACCGAGGTTTCAACCCCGGTTTCTATTACTAGTTCGAGATCCTCCCCAGAACAGGAGAACACTTCTCCAACAAAGTCTACGCTGACACGGCATGAACATTAGGTAACAGTGGTCAACCCACAGGCATCCATCCCAACCCTCCTGGTGCCCCCACGCTGGAAGTGGCAGCGCACTTAACTTTTCCCGCCTTCTCAACTAGCCGCGCACCGCTTCGCACAGGCTCCACAATACGGACTACAACGTCAGGACGCGTTCAGTATGTCAGTAACAAAACAACCCCAACAATTCGAACCAGTTACGCAGTTCTTACAAAATGGTCTCTGTAGTGTTGCATAACGGCTGAAGGACGCCCGCTCCTATCTCAACTCATATCTGAGTGCATGTCTCTTGTGACGCGTTCCATATTAGTGGCTCCCAGTTACACTATAATGTGTTCTGAATTGAACCCTTTACCAGCCCACAGAGGGCCAAGAAAATGTATGTGGACCGACGCTGAGGGACGTACCGGATTTGAACTGACCACAGAAATTTTAATTGAAACGTCTTTCTTCTAAACCGCCTTCCCCTTTCCTGAAACAGGGTTTCTTGGCTTCCTTTTTTAACTTGAATCATTCATTCATTCATGTGCTGTTTCACACGTAGATACGGCTCTTGAATCATCATCTGGCTTGGTGGCCTCCAGTTCTCTGTCTGTTCACATTTAGTAAAAAAACTTATCATTAATGATATTACCGTAATCTATAGTGACAATTTAGCTATGAGAGGAGATCGCAGTTCAGGGAGTCCCTACCTCGAATACGACGAGTCTGAGAAGACTCGAGTGCATGGCATTTTGTAAAACAAAGCTACGAAAAGGGCTGCTCGGAAACCCGTTGCTTTCCCGCTAGCTGAGGTGCGCGAAATAGCGTGTGCTATTTCGTGTGGGCCTTCTTTGGGACTGAGGCCGTTCGTTAACGATACACTCCGCCGACGATGTCAGGCACCGGCCAGCGCTGATTGGTTGTGACGCGAGCGTGCCTCTTCGGTCTCCACGAAGCCCCGCTCCGACCTTAACGACCCGGACGTCTTTCCCTTGGCACGATGCTCAGTGCGTGCGGTGAAAATGCGAGTGCCGCACCACAAGGGGCTTTGTGCGCGCCAACATGAACTGGTTGGCAATCTTGTCTCGTCATCGACCATGACCTAGATCCACGCTGATGCAACGCGTAGCCCGCCACCTCGTTGCGAATTTACTGTTGTACTTCCTCGATTCGGGCTGCGAAAAGCACTGCAGCGCTCAGGGTTTTGCAGTTGAGACTGAAAGACGCGATGCTATTTTCTTCCGTCTGATTCGAGGAGCATGACGGGAAGGCCTTCGTAGTACTATAGCTGTTTCCAGCCTTGACTAATCTCTCTGGAGCCTGTTGCCGCAGTTCCGGGCTGACGATTGGATTAACACCACGGTAGGAACACGCAAGTATATGTTCTGAGGAAATAGCGAGTCGTGTTTAGTCCACTTGCAAAGCTTGCTTACATTTAACATCTGGATTCGTGTAAGAAACCGGGCAGGTTAACTGCATACGGAAGTCGGAAAATCTTAAGAACTTGATAGGAAAAAAATGCAGCTCAGGACGGCTAATTCCTTTCGTAGAAGTGAAGCGTTGCCATATATACAGTACAGCCTTTGATGTTGCCCCAGGGAGTGTCTTGTCGTGTTCTTCAGTGACCCCAGAGTTGTCCAAAGTCGACGTGTTTGTCGTACAAGAAATTCTTTTTTGGGGGGTGCGTTACAAATGTGCTCTTAGATTTGAGACAAACTATTCAATCTTTTGGTATGCTTTCTAGCCTCTCAGGCTATATTATCAGTGCGGTTGTTCTGAAAGCTGTGCCTTCTATCTTCCTGAAAACGGCGTTGTTAAGAAAACATGCCGGAGGTCGCAACTCGCACTGAAGTTTATTTGTTTTAATTGAAACGTGTGTGTGTTCATTACCGTTTATAAAATCCTCATATAACACCCACGTTTTCTTCCATTTTACCGCACATTCCTGTTCAGTGGTGTAGCGAGGGGGCAGCTCGCTATGCCCCCTCGCTACGCCACTGCTACTATTTCTGGCGCTGTCATGCACGGCGACCAAGGAAACCACCTGCGCCGGAAACTATCCTAGGATTTTGTCTAGAACCCCACGAATCCTGTCCGGAAAGAGTACCTACCCTGCCGTGGTGGCCCGTTTCGCTCCTTGCATGCCTAACTACTGTGCAAGGCATTCATCGTCGGGGGTGTTCTGCGAGCTCGCGCTCCACGACGCCACGGAGAGTCGCTGCTCAGAACAAACTACAGAAGATTCGCGGGTAAAACCGTCAGCAACTCCATGCAACCATGGCATCCGACGGAAACCAGTGCGTTAACAACATTAGACTTCGTTTCCGCACCTTCCCCCCCCCCCCCCCTCCTTCCAGGTTCGTGGGAATCTTGTTCTCCACGGGTTAGTTTTAGTCGCTTTGTCCTTTTTTAAGCATTTGCCGTAATTTTGTTCTAAGGGGGGCGGGGGGGGGGCACTCTTTTCTATAGGGGGGTGATGTCGCGAAGTTGCGGTAGTTATTAAAGACGATAGTCTTTCTTGGGCTACTTAAACCCAGAAATTTTGGTCTGTCTGTCTGTCTGTCTGTGACTCGATTCAGCCACCCGGCCAAAGTAAAACGAAGTCTGCGCAATAATCATATATACTCACAGCCAAATCTCAACGTCCAAGTCCGGTTTATACGTTCATACTTGTCAACATTGTCGAACAAGAACAAGGCATTACGCAAATTAAGACAGAAAATTAATACATAAGGGATATTTACAGTGTTCATTTATAAAAAGAAAAATTATAGATGCTTGATTTTCGAGAAATGAAATAGTACTACATACACTGCAGAAAACAAAATTCACACTGTCGCCTGCGGTCGCCCGCGCCACTAAAGCTTCTGGCGGCATTATAAGAAATCAACCGGCAACAGTTACGAAAGGTTCCACTATATAGGTTCCACGTTCTGTTTGGAACGCGGTTCTATAAACGTTGAAGTAGGGCGCCTCGATTCACGCGCGTCTCCGCCGTACGTCAGCGCTGGTATCGAGGCACCCGGCCTGTAGCAGTGGAACGCGGTAAATTTAAATCAACTTGAGCAATCCCATAGCGTGTTTAACTTGGGAGGAGCGCAACGCAAGATGAACAACTTAAGAGGTGAGCGGGAAAACAAAGGGAGGCATTTGCTTGGCAAATGTCGGCAAAGACTATCGTCTTTCGCCGACATTTGCAACGAAAGGAGCAGATACGCGGCCAATTTGTTTCTCATGGACACCTGCCGGAACTCCCGGCGCCGGTTGTGCCTTAGGCCGCTATCACATGTAGCGTATTTTGTTCGCGTTTTGGCGCGCCGATGTCGCCCCGCGTTGACGCATGTCAGCGCGCATCGCCAAAATGCACGCAGACGTGTGTCCTTCTACTACACCACTAAGGACACCACTACACACGGAGACGTGTGTAGTGGTGTCCTTCGTTAAGTTTAATATTTATTGTTTTTTTATGTACCTATGTATTTCAGTTTCTCGATGAAGCGCAGATATCTATTTCCCATAAATATGCATCGAGCGAAGCTATCGCTCCTACATTTTGCACTGCTGGTTTAAATAGCAAAAGAACATGATTGATGAAGTTCATAAACTTGCTCGCTCGAATATCTCATGCACTGCGCATCGTATGTGCTCGTCCCTATTATCCTTCTTTCATCTATACTTGGATGCTATTACAAGTGCTCTGTGTCGTAGTAGAAGATTTTTGTTTTGCATTGAACTGTGGTGTTCTTGATTATGTTATTTTTATAATTTAACACGTCTTCGGCAGCGCTTATATACAAGGCGCTGTTACACGTAGTGCTTCTTGGAATGTCGTATCGTTGTGTGTGCGCCGAGCGATTGCTTTTAGTTTCTAGGTAATTTTTATATGTATTATGCACGAATACATGCCCCCCCCCCCCCAGCTAATGACCCTCTGTTGCTTTTGTGGTTTGATGAAATAAAATATTTAAAGCATTACAAATTGTGCTCCAACACTTTTTTCAGCTTCATCTCCGTTACTTCAAAAATGGTTTCAAACGAATTCATAATTATGTCTTAAAAGTAAATTCGGCAGTCATATCGCAAAACACGAACCCAATATCTTGACAAAACATCTCATAACACCATTCGGCAAAAATCTAGGGAACTTTTTCATCTGAGCGAGGGGGCAAGTGGCTTCGCAGCATGGAGGAAAAAAAGCTTAGGAGGGAGCGTCACGTGACTATTGTGAAGCCTAGCCATAAAAAATAAAAAGGAAAAACTGATGGGAGATGCCCCACCTCACGTGACAGGCAAGCGGTAGTTCTTTGCGCCTCATGCGGCCGCCCGCCTGCCCGCGCTATGGTGCGTCGTTCCGTTCGGATGCCGGGCCGTCCGGGTATTCGGGTTTCCCCGTCCGGGCGTTACGCGCAGCGCTGCCTGCAACCCTAAACGCGCAGCAGGCTGATCGTGCAGGCAAAGTGTTCGGACGGGAGAGACAGAAAACATTTTTATTTATTGAGCTCTGGGATCCGTCGAAGTTCGCGCCGCAGTCGAAGTGTCGTGTTCCGCCGCCGTGCAAAAATGGAGATGTCACAGTACGACATCCGTACCTCACATTTTATTTCACAAAATACACTCACTTCCTTGGTTCTGGTCATTGGTGGCTAGACAGCCAATAAGCGCATTGTACCATTTAAGCTATGGCTGCACTGACTGCAAAGGTGAGTCTACACTGTCCTGCTTCCTTGCACTGGCAGTTTCATGCACACTGAATCGTGGTAAGGGCCTTAGCCTTGGCTTCGAGGTTAGTGAAAGGCGTGCCAGTTGTCCTTGGACAGGAGGTTGCCGACACCCTCTCAAATGGAGCTGCATGTGGCACACAGTATGCCACAATTGCTACGCAGGAAGTCCTTGCTCGTTTTGTAGCCAAATGCTGAATGGTCGATGCTGCTGCTAAACTTTCGGGCGTGGGCTTTGTCCAGCTGAAGTACATCGATGCCACTCACGAAGTGGTCAGCCAGGTGCGGCACAAGTTGTCCTTGGTCTCTTATGGTACCACAGATGGCTCGAGTTGGGCGTTGGCTGCTGCACAGGTCGCGGCTGGTTGGCGCTGTTGACGGGCTTGGAACCTGTAGGTGGCTGGCTCACGAGCGTTTTTCACTTTTTCTGTCCATGGACAAAGTTTTCGGCATGCTGGGCTTGCTGTTGGCTGGGCTGAAAGTAGTTGGCAGGTGGTTCACCGACAGTATTAACTCTTTCTGGCTGCTGAAGGAATTCTGTATGTGCTTGACTTCCTTTGTGAGAACTGGCCTGACAGAACTTGGTTTCGCCACCCACCCGCGTCAAGCGTACGGCATCCGGGAGGCTCAGAAGGAAGCGGAGGGGGCCACAGAAGCCGTACTGTTTGAATGGAAGCTCCTGGCCTTTACTTGTTTTGAATTCGCACAGAAGCTGTAGAGTTAGCGGTTGCTTGGCAGCGATGAGCAAGGCACGGATGATGGCTTTGATTGTAGCTCATTACATTCCCCTTTGAAAGCCATGGTTCACTAGGGTCCCTGAGTTTTCAGGAACTGCTTTCCTTCTGCATCGTACCGGTATGAGCTCCGACTGTAGGGCAACGCGCTAGCAGGTAAACACGGAGCTTCGTATCAGTGATATGGTCAAGATCATCGCTGTGGCAAGCAAAAACAGCTCTGTGTTCGGCCAATGTACCGTTTATAACTGCGTGCTGGCTGGGAGTGGGCTGGCTGCGAAGTGGGACGATGGAATATTGGAGTGATGGCACGCGAACACCGCGTCGGATGCGACGGTGTCATGCGACAGGGGCACTTCTTGAGGGCAATGTTTGGGCTACTAACACTTGCTATGGTGGCTGCTCTGGCAAAGGCAACGGATCATGTTGCAGGCAGTCTTTGGCACTGTGTCTGGCAAGGCTAAGTACCGTGGCTGGGTCTAGCGTCAAAGGCACCGCGACGGACGAGGCAGACGCCTTCGCTTCAACTGGGGGGCTAGCTTCATGCTGCTGCCGAATGTCGGCTTCCAGTCACCGAAGAGCTCTTCTTTGAAACCGGCAGTGTCCAGCTGTTGCCGTGCCAATTCTTTCCGTATGAGGTCGATGAATAGGCGCGACATTGTCACTGAGACGAGCCGCTCCTACACAATTCTTGGCATGATTTTCCGCCGAGCAGGATACACGCAGGCGGTCACACACAAAATACAATCTTGCTGGAGCGTCCGCCAGCAAGATTGGCGGACGCTCCAATCTTGCTGGTGGTCTAGACCACCGGACCTCTCAGGAGCACCAGCACACCTTTGCCCTCCCCCCTCTCCCCCCCCCCCCCCCCCCCCAAATGTGTGTGCATCACATCACCCACACGCGCGCTGATGTAATTCTGCCTGGATCCACAACGGTTACGTATACATTCTAAAATGTCACATGAAGGAAATTTTGAGCAATCGTCAGCGTTACTTCAGTAACCGAAATGACAGATAAATTATCAACTCTGCAAGTTTAAGCCACTCTTCATGTTGTAGCCTCTTCTGTGTCTATCATGTTGTATCCTGTAGCCATGCTTCAGTTTGAACATCAGGGCCTCTGTTATCCAATGGAATACTTTAACTGTGTCATTACTGTCCGTTTCATGCTGAAGCGTGGTAGTCTGTAGCTTTTATGTATGCGTGACCATGCCATTACGGATGTTTTCTTGGTGCACTCCGGGAAACAAAATGCTGACTTGTTTCGAGCATCGCATCATGCCCCAAGGTCATGCTGGGTCTGTACGACTGTCCAATGCTCTGTTTTTTGGTGGACTAAGGAGCTTCCCAACTTAATTTCAATTTCCCGTGTCACTAACGGAAACTACAAAATTCTTATGCGCCCTATACATTCCAAAACCGTCCATGCTCTTACTCTGTAAAGACTAAACCGGCAGTCTGTGTTCGGCTGAACAGTGGCAGTGCACGAGTGCGCTAAAAAGTTTGTAATTTCATTAATGTTTGAAACCAAACTGGTAGAACCTTATTATGATTCTTTCCTCAGATCTTACGACAGAATTCCGAATGTGGCAAGATTTTGCTCGACTTGCACAGCACATGCCTAACCGCAAGAGCATGGTCAGACACAGCCGTCTTTGTGTTATTATTTTTTCTTGCTAAATTTAATGTTTGATATGGCATTGAATAATGAACATAGCAGTGGCTTGCTATGCCTTATCCAGGAGTGGTTCTTACAATTAAACGGATGGCCACCCCAGAAAAGTTACTGTATAGTACGAGCGTTCAGGTAGGCTATAGGGCATTTATGCACGAAGCATTGAATACTTGACAGAGAATAATGCAACTATTTCAGAACCCCAAGAGGGAGCTCAGTACAGCAGACTCGACATTTGGGCTGTAGTGAAATGTCGACCAGCTTCTCATGTTCGCTCAGAGCTCTGATAGAAGCTACGAGATGGGCTGCGTTAGAGACTCAAAACAGAAAAGGAAATCACAAGTGGCATGGCTTGACAAATACCGATGGCTGAATTTTTCCGCTTTGCGGGAGGGGTAATCCTGCCATGTTCATGTAATTTTCACCATTAACAGCGCTCTTCTTGTGCTTATATCTGCGTGTTTAGGGTTGGTATTTGCTGAAATTATTGCTAGCGATATAACGCTTCTTGTATGCATGATTCATAGCCTGTCGTTTTTTTTAACAAAGCACCTGCGCTACACATATATTTGTAGTGCAGATCTTATCTCAAAAAGAAAACGAGAGACTAAAGTAACGAAATTATGTTATGACGTAAGTGCATAAATTCGATACAGACGGCACAGAATGAGCTCCATTATTGGCTTTACACTGGAAGCTGCTGTACGGGCGTAGAATGCTTATATGCCAAAATTTTCTTTTGCATTTGGGACAAGAACAACTAAATGAAAAAATCTCATTCTTGCTACAGAACTGTGACCTTCCCAAGAGAAAATAGTACTTGGTACCACTGTTTTATGGTTAAATTCCCAGCTGGAACTAGGTGGTACCAGTTGGGACCAGCAAGGACCAGCTGGGCCCAAATGGCAATTTAACCATGCACCACCTGGGACCAGTTACATTTTCTCTTGGGTTACCTTCGGAGTCGAGGTATGGCGATGGTCCCGGGGACGTGGGCTGGTCACAGTCGGGTACACCGTGGTTCACCTGAAGTCGCTCTATATATACATGTCGCAGGGCCGCCTGGAGGGCTTGGAGCTGGGCGTGCCTGCTGCCTGTTTCGGGCAAAGGTTCTGTGCCTGGGGAGCCCCGTGTGCGGACGTGTCGGATCGCGCTAGGCGAGGGCTTTTCACTGCTCGGCCCAGAAGGTAGTGCTGGTAGCCCGTACATGCCTGGTAATGGAGAGGGCTCATTGGTGTGAGTACCCCCTGCCCTTGCCAACAGCTGCTCACTCCCTGTGAGATGCACGCGATGTGGACCAGATGGGCTGGTTCATAGCCATTTGCGGCGCTGTTGCGGCAATGGCAAACCTTACGTAAAACACCTCTCTGTGGTTACCATGCACACGCAGGCTCTCCATCGTGGGCGTCAGACTTGGACTGCGATATGCGAAGGCCCTGCACGCGAGGCTGGGCGCTTGGTCGCCGCATCAACACCCTCCTGGGATGCTGCAGAGGTGTCTGCCAGCTGGCCCCCTCTCTGCCTTCTCTACGTTGTCCAGGAGGCGCATAGGTACGATGCTCCTTTGGTGCGCTCCAGTTTCAACGTAGTGAGGCTCACCAACCCCGTATTCGGAAAGCCAACTTACCGAATGACATAAGAAATTCTTTCGTAAGGGCCGTAAAAGGTAGCATGAGAGAAAGCCAGCGTGCATTTCAAAAGTCATCCATATGAGAATTCAGTGGCCTTGTCGAAGTGGAGCAGTCAGGTTCAGTTAATGCAGGGGGAATGAACCTTAGGGGGCTGTGGATAGACAAGCAAGTTGGCTAAGGCGGTGGTCTTCGATAGGCTGGGGGATCGTGTTAACGGTGCCAGTTGAGAGTGAGCGTATTGTAGAGGGGTTGGCTGGAAGGCGAAGTGTTGCTCTGTATACCCTGTGCTGTAAAGCTTGATTGATTGTATCGCTTATCTTTCCGACGCAACGCAGGCGACGAGGCGCGTTTTTTAGGTGCGGAGCATCTTAGGACCTCACAATGTCCGTCCGCATCCGTGCGCATAGCATTTAAAATCGCAAAAAAATCACACAGGCACCGGCAGGATTCGAGCCTGTGTTTGGTAGACCAGACAGATGAAGTGTCAGTCGTCTTACCCATTGGGCTACGACCGTGAGTTAGTACCTGAGAGCTAAACGGCTTACTCCCTCGCCTGTAAGGGTGCGGAGTACCTTAGGACCTCCCAATGTCCGTCCGCGTCAATCCGTGCGCACACCGTCATTAGGCGAAAATCTGTGCGGAAACTATCTAAAAGGGTACAAGAGCACTCCAAAACACTCGACAACAGGCACTAACATAATCTAGCAACGAGAAAACGCGCAAAAGCACATGTAGTCAGGTTGTGATTGGGGTGTTACCACGGCACCCTATCGTTAGGGTGCCTAAAAGAACGGTGTGTGCATACAAGCATGCAAAATTGCACAAAAACAGGCTGAATGTTTAAACCGCTAATTGCACTATTTTCACCTCCCGTTGAGACGTTTAAATATGAACTCTCCACATAGACCAGGGGAAATGCTCTAAAATTGCTGTTCGTAAATTGCACAAAACGTGCTCAATGTTTAAATTCCACTGCACTGATCTACTTCTTCGGGTGTATCACAAGGTTCGTTTCGATGTCTGGGTGCGCGGGAAGGGAAGGCTACAAAATGCCTCTTGTAGTCCTATAAATAAAACTTTTACGCATGGCATCGGTGTCCTCAACGAAATCGAATTTACCTAAGAATTTGTTCCCGTATTATTATGCGGTAACACTGCTGACGCGAATCTGCGGAGCGTTTGAATGAGAGTTTCACATTTTATTAGAAACAAACAAGCGTCGAATTGTTTTTTTATGTTGATCAAAATCTTGTCGCACGAATGGAAAATAAAAAATAAATGAAACAGTATAAAACCGAAAATGAAGGCGCTTACGATGGGATCTCTCTTCGCCAAATCCAACATAATGCAGCAGCGGCATGGACGTTAAACAGGAAAAAAAATGAGCCCTTGCTTATTACGAACTTCGACAAAATAGCCCTCCCCTTTCCACTTTTTGTATACAGCGTTTCACGGACCACAGGCACAACCTTGAACTGTGACCATTTGAAAATTCCGTCGCTCTCTGTTCCTCTTCTGTTCCAACAGCGCAATCATGCCCACTCCCCCCCTCTGACAACAGTCATTCTCTTCGCTCAGTGGGGTTATAACGTACTAGCAATCACTATTTTATTAGAGTATTATTGTTAGTGACCGTCAATAATTTGCACATATGCAAGAAACAGACCACCTCGGTCTCTCCTGCACAAACAACGCTGGAGAACAAGTCATATCAAAAGAAAACAAAAGTTGGGGTGGGAGGGGGAAGCATGAAATGGGGCGCTAAATAAACAGGCGCCAAGTAATACTACGATTACTTACACATAAAACAACTAAATGTCATTGCAAAGTATTATCCTGCTTTCTGCTGCTTTTTTGTCGTTCAAATCGAGCGCCAAAAAACTTAGGCAGTTCGCGTTTTATGCTTGTGAACTTTAAAAATATAAGCTTCTGTATTATAACACACACAATAAATAATAAACCCTAGAGTTACTGCTATATTCAATAACAGAGGCAATTATCTGCCAGTCGCGTTTTAATTCGTTTACGCCACCCACTGCCAACGGCCCCAACCGTGAGTACGGCGTCCGGCGGCGCAGCCGAAACACTTTCATTTCGAATCGCACTGTCTGCCGTGGCCCGTCGACCGTGATCTGTGGTATGCCGTTAACAAGCGCAGTTATATTAATTTGGCGACTGGACGTCTTCGGTTATGTCTGTCGTGTTCCACTTCGCATCGAAGTATCTGAGAACAACTTTTCCACCTAAAGACGGCTAATTTCGTTAAGCGCTTGCCCCCCCCGGACAAAAAGTCCAACAAGACTTTCTTGTTGGGCTGAAAACACGCCTGTGGGACCAATAAGAAGTTCTGTCGGCACTCTATCGTCCCAACAGCGTAGTCTTCCAACAGGGAGTTTAACCGTGATGGCGTTTACCGACTCGCCAACACGATCAGTGAACGCCAACAGACGCCTTGTTCGTTATCAGCGGCGCGAGCGCGCCATCAGACAGAACCGACAGACGTGCTGAAGGTGCTTTTTAGGGCCTAAACAGCAGCGTCTATGTCTGGCATAGAGGCTAGGCGTCAACGTTTATGTTCTGATTTTTCCCTTCAATAAGTAACAGTCAGACGGGCGATAACATAACGATGTGAAGATGTGCTTTGGCTCATACCACGGCAAGCACAATCGTTTGTTGCTGCAGCCTCAGTTTCTCTTCGTCCACAACAAACCTAATCGGCTGTACAGCTTTCTTCGAGGGCGTGTATGCAGGGGTTCTACCTTTTTTGCGCAGGCCGCCGGGGGCGGTCGTGTAAAATCATTTTCGCTCGTCGCTGCCGTTCTGCCTACCTGTTTGCTGTACCTATAACGTCGCCGCCACCGCATGCTTCGTTCGCTTTCTAATAATCCCCACTTGTTACAAACTCAGAGGTTTTCGCACTTTTAGCAGTCGTTTTACACGACGGGTTTGATGCGCCTGACATTCCAGGAGTGACATCGCCTGTAGTATTAGCGCGGCGTTGCTTATCTGCAAGACGGTGCCGGACAAACAAGCGTTATCAACGCCATAATTCTAACGGCACATTCGATTTCATTCGTGGCTACCGTGGCTTGCGCAGAAAAAGGTCGGGTTGACTGCGATAGGTTTTCTTGAGTCAAATAAAGGAGCTTTGGTTCAATCGCTTGCAGCGCTAGCAATGCGGCCTCGGCAAGACCGGTGCGTGAAAAACAAGCGTAGGACAGCCATAATTTCAAAAATTCAGCGTAAACTAGACAAGCGACAATATTCGTTGACAACTTACGTAAGTAAAGAGTTGTTTTAGGCACCTCACACCTCCCGCCGAGATAGCTCAATTAAAAAAAAAAAAAAAGCCGAGATAGCTCAGTGATAACGAGTCCGTATTCGCCGCGAGCTCGACATGTAGGTGGCGACAGCGTCGCGCTGCTAGTGTGGATGCTCCGCTGAGCGGCCCGTAAGAATGCACACTGTGGGCGCGCTTCGTGCCTTTTTCTCGACGTATGGTGCGCAAGACAGGTGCAAACAAGAGTGGTATGCTGTAGTTCGGTTACTCAACGTTCAATGTATAGCATGGAAGCGGCAGTCAGTTTTCATTATTACGCCAAAAAACGCGACGACTCATCGGGAATCTCAGAATGGCCGTAATTGTGACAATGAACTTGTACGCTGTGGCTCGTAGCAAGCTCGATCTTTCCAGACTATGGCTTTGAGCCTTCAATAAAAGCATAAATAGAAACAAATCAGGAACCCTCGATCTTTGAAATTCAGTTTACAACGGCAATCTCAGTCGCTTTCACTGGTAGCATGACGCATTCTTGCATTTGTGGGATGCCCTGAAATGGTACCTCTACTTAACTGCCCCGAAATTCTTTTTAAGAACTTACTATATTTTTTGCGTGTTCAAAAGGCAACATAAGATTACTGAATTTTGATCAGCGCAGAGATATAAATGTAACAGCTCTAACGGGTCTTCTAAATGAAATTTTAGCGACTCTGAAGGAAGGTTTCATGAATAACGGTTTCGGATCACTTATTTACGGCTTTCGTCGCAAGTGAACTTGCGAATTGAATTGTCAACGCTCGCACGCAGTACAATCAACATCTCATGTTAGCTAGGTTTTCGCAAAGTGACAAGCAGGCTTACAGTGTGCAAACCAATTGCTTCTGGGACCTCACAGTGAGCACAAACTTTCTGTGACTGCTGCTCTGTTGACGATTTGCGTTCCTTTTAAAATCTAACAGGTGCCTGCAACAGCGAGATGTGTTTGCATTCTTGCGTATAAGGTCGCTTACGAACCCTAAAGGCGGCAATAAATGAAGTTGCGCTGTTGCAGATGTAGTAAAACATTTCCTTTTTTTCTCGTTGCAAATCAGCGTAACGGGTTCCCGGTAACTACTTTATTTTGTAAACTGAATATCGCCTTTGTCTTGGCATTTAATTCTTGAGGATTAGTTAAAAAATGACATTCTGCGCATTTCATTTTTTTGGGGGGGGAAGGGGGAGGGGGGGGGGGTCCTGCCAATGTTGAAAGAGCAGCGAGAAGAGAACGCATGTAACACGCGCGAAAAGCCAAACTATGGTTATCAGTATTATTTACAATCGAAACTACACTAGGCGTCGTGTTCTGTAGCGGTGAAAAAGCAGTACACGTATTTTCCAAAATGATTAACCCCCCTTTAGTCCGAGGTTGTCCAGGAATTGTGGGACGCCTTTTTCAAAATTGTATTGAAAGCAAGCATTGTGGGAACAAATTAAAAAAAAAAACAGCGAGTCATGGCACACACCCCACACACATGTGGGCAACAACGTGCATTATATATTACGCGTTTTCTTCTCTTTCTTTAAACTTAGGTCCACCTTAAGAGGTTAAGACGTGACCAAATTAGGCATTTGGTTATGCTGAGTGAGACACTTTTCTGGACAAGGTGATTCATGTCGGATTTGAAAATGATATATATAAAATGACACACAAAATGCCACATGACTGACGCAAACTCACAACTGCTTAATTGTACCGAAACATTCTCCCTAAATACTCTTGCGCATCCATAGAAACGTATTTTAAATAATACGTAAAATTAGCAACTCGATACAGTTGAATAAATGTTTATTCCTCCTCCTGAGTATAACCAACGACTGTCCAGAAATCGTATTTATTTTAGAAAAGGTACGGGAAGGACACGATCACACAGACGCTTGCGGGTGTAAAATACGTGTCTGGTAATGTATGGGCGATAGCGCACGGGTCGTGTGCAGTGTAAATGTTTTTGTTTGTTTCTTCTTTCTATAAGGACACAGCGCAATTTTACAAGGGTGTGGAAATTTCACGCGTATGCACAGGTCTTGTCGCTTCTTACCCGTTTCGCGTACTAAACTTTTATCCTTTAAATAATCGCCACGCCACCTTCAAAAAGCACCCTTCGACATTCCCGAAACGGCAGACGACTGCACTCAACAATAAGAAAAGTGCAATGTGTGGAAGCAATGTTTATAACGTACGTTTCACACTCAAGCGGTGACCACAGCGAAGATGTTTCGTGGAATTTAACCAGCGCATTAACCCGCAACGGCCGCTGATTCTTGCTTTTCTAGAGGAAACGAGCACGCAGAGGTTACTACATTGCTTACTGCCAAACGAGCGCATATATTGGTTGTTTTGTCGTGTGCAGCACGCGTCTTGCGCCGCACGCAACGTGAAAAAGCAGACGACGCGAGAGCGCCATCCACACTCACACTTTGAGAGAAGAGAAGTGATTGGATGGAAGAAAGGAAAGGAAAGTGCACTGGGGATATTATTGAGCTCAGTAGGGAGCTCACCTGCATTCAACCCAGTGCGGTGGGGAGGGGAAGAGGGGATAAAAGACTTGGGAGGAGGCTAGGGGTGGAATAGAAAAGGTGTGAGAGAGAAAGACAGGAAGCAGAGAAAAAGGGAGAGAAAGAGAGAATATAAAAAAAAAAAAGAGAGAGAGAAAAGAGGGGGGGGGGGGGCATTACATAAGCGACAGCGGCACAAGTGTTCGGCGCGAGTGTTTGTTGAGCCTCAGCTACAGGCGCTGGGTTAGTCCAGTGGCCTCGAGGAATGCCAGGAGGTGTCGGAACACTTCACGACGGGAGCTGGCAGGACCCGTCGGGAACAGCAGGTCCTGCAGGTTGTGTCTGGGCTGTCCGAGACGCTGGAGTGCAGCCTGCAGCACTGCTCTGTGTGCTGCGTGCTCGGGGCAGGACAGGAGCAGGTGCTCCAGCGTCTCGGGTTCGGGGCAGTCGGCACAGGCGGGGGAGGCGCGTCGTCCTTGGTGGTGCAGCAGGGCCGCCACCTCACAACAGTTGAGGCGCATCCGGAGCAGCAGGCTCCGGACATCCCTGGTGAGACGCCCTGGCAGAACGGGCGGGGCCTGGCCAGAAACTACTCGGGGGTCTGGGTGTCTGGTCAGGGCCATTCGGGCCAGGATTTGGCGTGGGGCGTCAAACGCCGTCACGTCCTGGGAGGCAGGGGTACCTGGCTGGTGGGCACCCTTGGCCAGAGCGTCGGCTGCCTCTTTCATACGGCCTGCGCACCCAAGAAGGAACCAATACAGCAGATTCTTTACAGTGGGGGCGCTTCGAACCAACCCTCCGCCCTTCCAACCCGCCTTTCTGTTAGTCGACGCATCGCCTCTGGCCGAGCAGCTGTGTGTTTTTGACAGTGCGCTTCGCTGCCGGCGGGCCGCTCAGCCCGACCGGAGCGTGAATAGCAGAATCACGTTTAGCTAAGCGATAACCCTATCTCCCTCGACGGGAAATCATTCGCGTCACTGGTCGTGCCCTGTGCGTGTGCAAACCAAGATATCATCCGAAAGGAAAAATAAAAAATAAGAAATGATATTTCAGTCACGGAAAGTGCCTTGTTTATTTGCCTGTCTCACCATTTTCATATAATACAGTCGCTGATAAGATATGAAGGCCTCGCATATTTTTCTTCATGTGCCCCGAGTTAAAATGTTTCTTTCAATTTTTTGATTAGGCGCTTCCGAATGATATTGTTAGGCTGTTTGACCCAATTAGACCGAAAATTCAGAAGGGGGGAGGAGGCGCCTATTTTAATGACGCACATGTAAATTTACACGGACAGGTATCGCGTGTAGCCACGGCAGGGCTAGAGCTGTGGCAAGTGCGCGCGCGCCGCCGCTCTACCTACCCCGCGCGTGCTGTAGGTCAACCGGCGAGGGTTGGTCCGCAGCGACACGAACCAGCGGCGGTCAAAGGTGGGAACTATACCCGAAGCGCAGGCCGTATGAAAGTGCGCGCCCGCCGCTCCTCCAGCCCGGCCGTGCCACACTAGGAGCGGTTCGTCCCGCCGCCGCCAGGGGCCGACTGTGTTCGCGCTCGGGGCGAATACTGTTTTGTAGGTCAATGGTTCGATTCCTCGTCGAACCTCGCTTTTTTTTTTTTAGGTGAGGGTTTCATTAGCTCTTTTTTTAGGACCAGGGTAAGCGCATGTTCCTTGCTTTCTATCACGCCAAACATTTACCACCCTCCTCCTAAACCCAAAGTAGCTCGTTTTCTCGCACTTTCTCTCTTGAGAAGCCCGCCGTGAAAACAAAACCAAAACAAACGTCCAAACCTCTTTGCAATATCAGTATATATGTCAGTTACTTTGTGTGTATTCACTTTTGCGTTTAAAAACCTTAAATTTAAGTTATAAACACATTTCAGACTTTGAAAGCAGAAAGATAATTACCAATATTACAGCACTAACACAATTTCCGTCAAACATAGAGGTGCTGCATTTGAAGTCTGGCAACAATCTCTCACTTTTTGGGTGTTTTTTCATGGCGTTTTGTGCCGAGTGGTTGCTGGCGTGATTTGATCAGTTTTATCTATTTCAAGCTTAAATCATAGTTATAAAAGCTTTATGGGTGATGTCTACCCTTCCAACCTACGCGTGTGTTGAACATGGGGACCCCGGAAGAACGATTATCGCCGCATAAAATACACTGCGCGTCAAAAGTGGATGACATTGCACCCGAACAAAGCGTTGTTGTTGTTGTTGTTGTTCCTTTTTTAGTGTTGGTGTCCGTGAGATGAAGACGACAGTGAAGGAGAATTGTACGTTCGAAACATCGTTTTTGCTCGGGTAAGTACGCATTTTTTTATTATTCTGTATTTGGTTGGAACGAGTTCTGGTGTTTATGGGTCAGTGGTTCGCTAGACCCCCATCTCATTTGCTCTGAGAGCCTGCGTGATTTAGCATACTTGTTTGGCGCCCAGTCCACCGTTTCCGCAGAAGTCAGCATCAATTTACGCTGAAGCTAGACCTTGGCTGCGATGCTCGCGCTGTAGTACACGGCTGCTAATAATTTCACATCACGCAAGGCTCTTTAACACCGGGGCGTTTGTTTATGTGTCTCTCAAACAGTGCCTTTGTGGCTGCAGATCGCAGTCGCAATTTCGCGTGAGTGGCACGACGCTGTGATTAGTCCTCCTTCGTGAATACCCGCGGTATACCAAGAAATAACATGAACTGGAGGTTCCCTGGAAGTGCATGCGAAAAAGCTTACACTTTATTCCGTGGCTGGCGTCTCGTAGGTGTTGTGAAGTCTCCCCCCCTACCCGAATTCCGTGCAGTGCGTTTCAGAGCTATTGCGCTCGCGAGACCGGCTGCCGCCGTTGCGACCGTACGCCTCGCGGTCTTCGGGCCGCGATATGCGTGCCGTTCTCGTGAAGCTCGGCAACAGCGTCGGGAAATTGCCGTACTCGCTCGCCAACGCGTCCCGACAGCGTACGCGTCGACAGGGTGCTGGCGGAGTTGTGCTGGAAGAAAAGCAGGCAAGAGATGAGGACGCAGGAGCTGTAAAACAGATGAGAATTTACAAAGTGCAAGGTGGAGAAAATAGTATGCAAGGGCTGGAAACGGTGAGAGAGTTCGGGCCGCGTTAAACAGATGAGAATTTACAAAGTACAAGGGGGAGAAAATAGTATGCAAGGGCAGGAAATGGTGAGAGAGTTCGGGCCGCGCGCCAGCGAGCGAGTACGGCAATTTCACGACGTCTGACGTTGCCAAGCTTCACGAGTCCGTTACGAATATGACGACGCCCGTCTGAGAGTTCATAGAGGTATAGAATTCACATACGTGCAAATTGGAGGTGAAATGCGCGCATGTGGCCTCGCAGGGCGTTAGCATAGTCTCGGGGTAGTGGGGACGATTTCACAACGCCTACGAGGCGCCTGCCGATTCCGTCAGAGTAGCTCTCGGGAAGTCTGGGGCTTGACATCAGAGGCATATGTATTGTTTAAATTAGTGCAGAAAATTGAGCGAATTGAGAAAATTGAGCGAATTTTCGCAAAACCGCAGGCCATACAGATACTAACAAGAAAGCTGTAGGCACTCACTCAACTCGATTTATATTGGAGAATTGCACGTGCAGATACAAGTCAGACATTGATATGGAGGAGTCACAACTATCACACACCAGTTCCGATTGAAAGCAAGGGATACAGATGAGCTGCTAGCATGCGTTCCATGCAAATTAGCTCAGCAGTGAGCTTTGCATATATCATGCATACCTCACTCACAGTACCTGCAGGTCAAATAAATACATTCTTACTGTGACCTAAATTTCACTTGGGGTGTTCAGGGAATGTTCTTATAAGTGCCTTGGAGGTTACTGTCTTTAAACGATTAAAAATCTACTTGATGTAAGCATTCGTGCTTTGTGTGTGCTCTTGTATTTCAACAAGTGTCAGCACACTCACAGATTATGCACCTGCAGGTGCTGCTGCTGGCTGTAGTGGGTCGGCTGCCTTCCAGTCCAGTTTCAAAGGCTTTTCCAGGGCCTCTCTTGGCCAACCGACACTGCACCTGCTGTACCCAAGTACTGCCTGGCCTTTCGTTGGTGCTCCGTACGCTTTGCCGCCAGGAATGGTCATTCCTTCATCCATCATCTGGCCGCTTAGACCACCCGTTCAGAAGCCAGCGCATTTGCTCGACACATCGGTCCAGGCACTGCTGCCATATCGGTGCACCCACCGATTATGTACTTTCAGGTTAGTTATTGCATATTGTGGAACCTGCCATGACGTATACCTGTTAGCAGTGCTGTGGCCTCTGATTATTTGAAACATTTTCATAAAGCAGTGCTGTGCGTTTGGAGCGTGTCATTGCTTAGCAGAGGTATTGAAGAGAATCTGGGGCCGTTGACTAAAGGGCAAGAAGAGAAATTGAACTGACTTTGAAGCAAGTATTCGTATGTAATCAAGCCAAGCATACATTTAGGATCTTTCGATATGGTTTTGAACTTGCAATACAAACTGGTGTGGAACTACTTTCCATTTTAAGTAAGCTAACAATTTTATCTACTTCAGGTCATACTGGTATTAATCATACTATACAGAAAAGTAGATCTCACAGTCTGTAGAATTCCCACAGCGCTTTTTTCGCAGTCTCTCATGACGGGCACTATTCTCAATGATTGGAAGATAAGTCGAAGTAGCACCAATCTTAAAATCAGGAGACGGTACTTCACCATTAAATTTCCCTAACAAGTACCATATGCAAGGTCGGGGAGCATTTCATCCACTCTCAGGTCGTTAATTATTTATAAAATCACAATATCACATTCGAATATCACCGTGGTTTTTACAAGGGTTACTTGCGAAACGCAACTTTCAGGATTTGTTCACGATCTACATTGATCTATTGACGCAGGCTTACAAATTGCGGTAGTTTTTCTCAATTTTTCTAAAGCATTCAATCATATTGCACACCACAGACTACTTCTCAAGCTTCACCCTAATGTCCTCACTTGAGCGAAAAATTTTCATTCTTCTCAAATGCAGTTTACTTCTCCTAATAACTATATACTCCTCTACACTGCACTGCCAGCGTTTACGGCTTCGTTAATCACCGCTGTCATTTGTGCCGCGTTGACAATGGCGAGAGAGAATCCTTTGCGAGCGAATTTGCGCGCCTCGCAAGCTTCGTTGGGTTAGCGGCGAGCCACCTCGTGTACGGTGCCGCTGTATGCGGGCATTGATTTTAGCTCAATGCTGTGTTGCCCGAGTTGTAACAATCGTGCACCCAATCATTTCCGTTCTTTCATGTGTGGTAATCATGTGCCATACTGTTTTAGTCCTCTAGATGGCCTGAACACATCACGTCCCTCCATTCAACCGGAAAAGAGCCACAAGCATTCTCAACAGTGTGTGTCCGACAAAACGCAAGTTTTCAGACAGTTTTATTAGCACAGTGTGCTATTATAGTTGAATAATGTTGTATTATCTAAATGTACAAGTACTCTCCCCTATACTAATTATTGGTGTTTCATGCATAACCTAACATGTAGCCACTAAATGGCAACCTTGATTGTTGATTTCAGAAAACTCAAAATTTTGCCCAAAATCATAATTTGGGTTTAGCAGTTAATCACCATGTATCCGAACTTCCTGGTGTTAGTCATGTTTACGTTGAAGCCATATTTCTTAGGTGTTGGCTCAAAAATGTCGGTACCTTTGTACTTTCGTCTTGGATGAAGCCCGACCACATGTTTTGTTTTGTTCAGCCTTTTTTCGGATGTTTATCATGTGAATTGACAGTGCTTGCAGTCCACTTTCCCAGTTAGTTATGTAACTGGCTGTGCCATCTAACGAGGCCGGATTAGGGTTCTGAAGGCTGCCATTTACAAACGCTAGTGCAGGACCACCCATAAGGGAACATCCTTCTACAAAGAAATAAATTTGGAAGTGTGAAGTATCATCTGCATTATCCTTCACTGGAACGTGCTGATTACAAGGCTTGGGACTTTTCTTGAAAGTACTGTAGATGTTCAGCTGACCAGCTGAGAGGGAAACCACTCAAACACACCGGCCAAGGCCGATGTTGCTGCAAGATACGAGCAAGCATTGAGTCTACTCAGCAGTACATTGCACCTTTTTTTAAGCAGCCAACGTGCATGCCCCATGTTCTCCTGATTGGGCGTGTCCTTATTCTTTCTTGCGTCCACCACACTCGAGTCACGTTAATTTCGCAATGGTGGAATCCAGCATTTTCGGGCAAGATAGGAGAGCTTGAACTCAACCCACTTGCCCGCAATGAGTATTCAAAGCCCTCCACCAACTGAAGGTACTGAAGTGAGTTGTAAGCATTGCCTGAAAACCATAGCAGATGAGGTTAAATATAAAGCATAGTTTACGTTATGAGTCTTTCTGTCCCATTTACATGTTTTGAACGAAAAAAGTGCCATTTAAAGGTGACACCTCCTTCCTTGCCATTTTCTGATGCCTGATTGTTCCGTTGGTGCGGATAAGTTTAGCAGATTGCTCACATGTCTAACCTGTATTAGTGCTTGAGCAGTCAAACGCTGATGTTAGCAGTGAAGTAGGTGAAAATAGTAGTTTGATTGTAGTTGTGTGCAGATTACCTATATTGTGTTAATTCCTGGAAAAGCGAAATTGAGGTAACCCTGCTAACAATTCAGCTGCTTGTTAATGCCAATGGTCCGCCTACGCCAATGGATGCCAATGGATGCCAAGGTTGCCAATGGTCCGCCTACGAACTTGTGTCCTGCATCGTTTCTGCTGGCTGGAGCGGCTCATGGAGCATTTTCCAGCTTCTCAAAGTTTGTGATCAAGCGCTCCTCCAAGTGAAAGATGCCGCAGAGGGATCTATTGTTTTAATGCCACAATGTCACGTGCTCAGCAGCTAAATTACTCGTAAGGCTTTTTAAATATTTATCGCCCAAGAGGGCATGTTACCTTCGTCTTCGGTGGAATGTGTCTGCAATCAGGTTATTTGTGACAGAAACAAGTGGACCACGTCGTGAGAGTCATTGAGGCCTTGTTGATTGCGCATGCTTCTAAAATGACATTTTCATTCGGCTGAATACTTTTCAAATATTACGATTTGTGAACAAATTATGGTAAACGTCAGGATTATTTGCACTACAGTGCAGGAAGGAAATGCCAACATCCGTTTTAAGCGCCTCTGATATTTTAGATCGTTGGCTGGTGAGCAAGAAAACAAAACTGAAATTTTTTTAGAAGTAAAATCGAATATTCCTTGTCACCAGTGCATGACCATAGTAAAAGCTATCTAGGCACCAAATTTCGAATTAAACACGAAATGCCAAGAAAAAAAGGGAAATAAACTAGACAGCTTGCTACAATAATCCCATTCGTAAAATTCCTCAATGTCTATAAAGTGATGATTCAGGCGGGTTGGTTAAGGTGTCAGTGGGTTTACACACCCAACTTGCAGGGAAGCACATGAGCTTTCAATATGAACTTTCAAGTGAAGACCATCTTCCTTCATTAAACTGCTTTGCACATTGATGCCAGTCTGATAAATGTAGTCCTGAATTTTTGTTATGATCAATCTTTGTATGGGAACCATATATTTTTATATGATGTCGCTGTATTTCTGAAACTGTATCTAGTCTCCAATTCCAATTTGTTGTCGTCAGGTTTTTTAACTAATTCGTAGCTTTTTTAACGATTATGGTATGTTTTGTGTGCCTAAAGCAATGCCTCATTGCATGTTTGGCCTATGTAGTGTTGAAAGCGGACATTTTGCTTCAAAGTGGAATGTCGGGCTAGCAACATGGTACTTCGCGTGCTGCTCACTTTCATTCATGCCATTATTTTTTCTATTATCCTTTGAAATTAAAAGCCAACCAATTTGCTTTCGTTTTAATTTTGTCACCTACTTTATACTTCCTTTTTTTTTCAACTTTCTGTAAGGATTGACTATCCATATTTTTATGATACCAAGGCGTTGGACTGGGCTAGCTGGTTCATGTTTGAATGGATGAAAAACCAAAGGAAAACCCAGGACACAGAAGAGAACGACGGGACAAACTTGTGCCGTCATTTTCTTTTAACTGTTTCCTGTGTTTACCACTGGTTTTTTATGCATTCAAATATTTTTTATGAGTTTGTTGAATAGTGATTAGTTCAGGTGCTCAAACAATTTTTGGCTGCGAAGGCTCCCTGTAGCATTTATACAAGTGCTCTCTGCTTTTTTTTTTGAGCCAATACCCCATCACCAGTCTTCATGAGGTGGCCTTTTGTAGAAATGAAGTTGAAATAAATATTTGTTTGCATTTCTTTACATGTTTTGAAAGAACTTCTTGTTCATTCTTGTTTCTTTCAACCCTGTTTCAGAATCCTGCTTAATGCATTTCCTCTGTTATTTTTTTTCACAACCAGGAAGTGTGCTCATCCTCGGTTCTTGCTGAAGCAGCAGTATCCACACTTCACACGTGAGCTCTGGACACACAGTAATTATGGTATGAAACATATGGCATAAAATATAAGCTTGCTTTGTAGAGGTCATTGTAGATGTCAAAGCTCTTGACGGTGTAGTCCAATGCCTGGTGTAATGTGCAATGTCTACAACTTGTAAAAATTAATTTTGTGGCTATAATGTTTGAGATTATTTTGAAATGCACGTCAACTACTATTAAGAATCGCTGTCTAAATTGGCAGCCATTTTCCTGGTGGATACAGAAAGTCAAAAAGCGCATGTGTAGAGATTTCAGTGCACCTTGAATGTCCCAAATTTGCTAAAGCTAATCCAGAGCCCTCCCTGCGGTGCACTTCATATCCCATGTGCAGTTTTGCGTGAAAACAGCTACAAATTTATTATGAATTTCAATTTATTTTAATTTTTTAAACGCAAATATTCCGAGTTTAAGCTGCCATATTTAGAGTAAAATATTTTGTAACAATTGCATAGCTACCAAAGGTTTACAGAAAAGCTTTTTGCTTTTGGTTATGCACCTTCTTATCAAAAGAAAAATGTTATTAAGAAAGGCAGAAGAAACCCAAATATGGAAATAAGCAAACCCTAAAGCTGCGGATAGACTGAATGTTTTGTAGAGAATCTTTTGCTGATTTCAGTTCTATTCAACTCTAAAAAAAGTCTATAGACGTAGAATGCTTGCCAAATACTAGCCAAAGCTAATGGGTTCTGGCTGTTAGCTTTTCATTTGCAACAGTGACAAATGACCCCACATCCACCGGCAGGGACATAATGCAAGCCACCATGTACAAGCTAGCCTCATGATAAAATAATGTTTTAGGAACAATGACATTACATTTCAACCATGGGCTTCACCAGGGAACTAGTATGCTTATAAAACTCGATATACCACCAAACCTTGCAAGTGCTGTACCATATGGATATTTTTTCGTAACGCAAAAAGAATAATGCAAAAGAAAATAAATGGCTTGGGTACCCAACTTTTATGAGTAGATTATGAGCCGCAGTATGGAGGGAACTATATTACGAGCCGCAGTACGGAGGAAACTATACATTTTGCATTTGGTCTTCCTTCATATTGAACTTTCCTGCTCAACTCAAGAATAAGGCACTAAACATTGCAGGTAGCTACCGTGATTGGAAGTTTGATGCAATACTGAGAAGCCAAGGGTTTCAAGGTTCAAGGAAGTTTTGTGTGGTTGAAGTGTTGCTCACCTAATTGCTTTAACTGCATAGCATGGTTATGCTGTGCAGTGAAGCTCGAAGGATGTGTACTGCAGTTCGGCAAAGTGGACATATAATTGGTTTTTTACGAAGTTTTGAATAATCAACTACCTCTAAAGTTATAACTCTGTACTGAAATGTGGCTCCTGACTCTTTAAATTGATGTTTTAACAATCGGTGACACAAGTTCAAGGAAATTATCAGCTGACGTTGAGCTTCAATGGAATGTCTCACAGAACCGAGATTTGAAAGCACGAATGTTTCATACCATAATCGTGTGTCATATTGTGCAATATGTGGTCTCACACCTGCTGCACCATTTGTGAACCGAGGACGACGCACCCTTTTTGTACCCCTTTAGGTGGGTGCTTTTGCAGAAGATGCTCCTACAGATTGGGGTGCTAAGTAGCAACCTAGGATACTTTTAGGCCTAAAAGGGTGTTATAAGGCACCCGTCTTCTGGGGTGCTTCACAAAGGGTGCTCCTGCGGCGACAGAATCCAAGCACCCTAAAGGGTGAGGTGAGGTGAGGTGACTGTGAGAGGGAAAGAGGTTCCCAGCCTGCACCACATATGTATCGCAGGGAGAGAAAGGGAACGGGAGGTGGTAGAAATATGGGTTGAGGTAGTGGTACAAAGGTGGTTGGGGCAGGAAAAGGAAGGGGTAATGGGGAAGAGAAGATAGATCAGCGACCACCGCCCGGGACTCGACATTTGGGCTGTACTGAAATGTCGACCAGCTTCTCATGTTCGCTCATAGCTCTGATAGAAGAAACAGAAATCACAACTGGCATGGCTTGACAAATACCGATGGCTGAATTATTCCGCTTTGCGTGAGGGGTAATCCTGCCATGTTCATGTAATTTTCGCCATTAACAGCGCTGTTCTTGTGCTTATATCTGTGTGTTTAGGGTTGGTATTTGCTGAAATTATTGCTAGCGATATAACGCTTCTTGTATGCATGATTCATAGCATGTTGTTTTTTTAACAAAGTACCTGCGCTACACATATATTTGTAGTGCAGGCCTTATCTTAAAAAGAAAACGAGATACTAAAGTAACGTAAATTATGTTATAACGTAAGTGCATAAATTCGATGCAGACTGCACAGAATGAGCTCCATTGGCCTTACACTGGAAGCTGCTGTACGGGCGTAGAATGCTTATATGCCAAAAATTTTCTTTTGCATTTGGGGCAAGAACAACTAAATGAAAAAATCTCATTCTTGCTGCCGAACTGTGACCTTCCCAAGAGAAAATAGTAGTTGGTACCACTGTTTTATTGTTAAATTCCCAGCTGGAGCTAGGTGGTACCAGTTGGGACCAGCAAGGACCAGCTGGGCCCAAATGGGAATTCAACCATACACCACCTGGGACCAGTTACATTTTCTCTTGGGTTACCTTCGGAGTCGAGGTATGGCGGTGGTCCCGGGGACGTGGGCTGGTCACAGTCGGGTACACCGTGGTTCACCTGAAGTCGCTCTATATATACATGTCGCAGGGCCGCCTGGAGGGCTTGGAGCTGGGCGTGCCTGCTGCCTGTTTCGGGCAAAGGTTCTGCGCCTGGGGAGCCCCGTGTGCGGACGTGTCGGATCGCGCTATGCGAGGGCTTTTCACTGCTCGGCCCACAAGGTAGTGCTTGTAGCCAGTACATGCCTGGTAATGGAGAGGGCTCATTGGTGTGAGTAGCAGCTGTTCACTCCCTGTGAGATGCACGCGATGTGGACCAGATGGCCTGGTTCATAGCCATTTGCGGCACTGTTGCGGCAATGGCAAAGCTTACGTAAAACACCTCTCTGTGGTTACCATGCACACGCAGGCTCTCCATCGTGGGCGTCAGACATGGACTACGATATCCGAAGGCCCTGCACGCGAGGCTGGGCGCTTGGTCGCCGCATCAACAGCCTCCTGGAATGCTGCAGAGGTGCCTGCCAGCTGGCCCCCTCTCTGCCTTCTCGACGTTGTCCAGGAGACGCATAGGTACGATGCTCCTTTGGTGCGCTCCAGTTCCAACGTAGTGAGGCTCACCAACCCCGTATTCGGAAAGCCAACTTACCGAATGGCATAAGAAATTTGTAAGGGCCGTAAAAGGTAGCATGAGAGAAAGCCAGCGTGCATTTCAAAAGTCATCCATATGAGAATTCAGTGGCCTTGTCAAGTGGAGCAATGAGGTTCAGTTAATGCAGGGGGAACGAACCTTAGGGGGTTGTAGATAGACAAGCAAGTTGGCTAAGGCGGTGGTCTTCGAGGGGCTGGGGGATCGTGTTAACGGTGCCAGTTGAGAGTAAGCGTATTGTAGAGGGGTTGGCTGGAAGGCGAAGTGTTGCTCTGTATACCCTGTGCTGTAAAGCTTGATTGATTGTATCGCTTATCTTGCCGACGCAACGCAGGCGACGAGGCGCGTTTTTTAGGTGCGGAGCATCTTAGGACCTCACAATGTCCGTCCGCATCCGTGCGCATAGCATTTAAAATCGCAAAAAATCACACAGGCACCGGCAGGATTCGAGCCTGTGTTTGGTAGACCAGACAGAGGAAGTGTCAGTCGTCTTACCCATTGGGCTACGACTGTGAGTTAGCACCCGAGAGCTAAACGGCTGACTCCCTCGCCTGTAAGGGTGCGGAGTACCTTAGGACCTCCCAATGTCCGTCCGCGTCAATCCGTGCGCACACCATCATTAAGCGAAAATCTGTGCGGAAACTATCTAAAAGGGTACAAGAGCACTCCAAAACACTCGACAACAGGAACTAACATAATCTAGCAACGAGAAAACGCGCAATAGCACCGGTGTATTCAGGTTGTGATCAAGTTGTAATACACAGTGACTGCATCGAACTACGCTAAATGGCGCTACGCGGAAACACGAGATGGCGCCGCGGTGCACCGCGTATGTAAGCGGGTTCTGAAAATCCCATACCCTCTTCCCGCCATGGACGGAAACGAACGTAAGACGCGTCACGCTGCTGCTAACGTCTACGAAGACAACGAGCTTCCCCGAATACGAAACCGCGGCAAGCGGAGGCGAAGTGACTAAAATCGAATGACGGTCGGTGCGCAAATCAGATTTCACTCGTAGTGCAACTTGGATGTCACGGTCCCCGTACTCCGCACCCTCGCCATTATCCACGAAGTTGAGATGCTGCCATTTTTTTAACGTGCGCCGAAATCTCGTACACACTGGTGTTTTAAGTGCGAATGCACTTCTTAAGCGACCCTGAATCACGCGTCCACCGCCGTCCGTCCGTCCGCACCACATACCCACTTAGGGCGATTGTCCAAGAAGAGTTCCTAATTTCTTTAGCACATACCCACTTAGGGCGATTGGCCAAGTAATCTGAAGCACGCGTCCACCGCCGTCCGTCCGTCCGCACCACATACCCACTTAGGGCGATTGGCCAAGAAGAGTTCCTAATTTCTTCAGCACATACCCACTTAGGGCGATTGGCCAAGAATCGGGCGTGAGAAGGGCTAATGCACCCGCTTAAAAGAGTACTGACACGAAATTTCAAAGCTGAGATCCGCTCTAGCAATCAAGTACAACGACAACACAAATAGGTGTCTGTGAATAAATGCATCTTTCTTTCTTTGTAGTTGTGTGTGTGTGTGTGATCTCTCTTTCGCGAACATTACCGAACCGCACAAATTCAACTCCTGCATTCGCACTTTCACATTCTTCCCCTCGGGGAAATGCGGGGAAATTTTTGCTTTTCGCCTCCATCAGGAAAGCGGCCGCCGCGGCCGGGAATGAAAGCTGCGACCTCGTAGAAGCATGACTGAAAGTCTATAAAACTAATTTCATGTAATCTGTGGTGCCTAAGGATGCTTATAGGCCTGCTCCCTTCCCTACTATGGAGCTGTAATAAACCGGGTCGCCAGCCCTTAGCTGCTTCCGTTCCTGACTGCTGCATTTGTGTAACTTTGGCTTTTTCTTCTTGTTATTCTTTTTTTTCAGATGTTGCATTCACTTGGCTTCAGCGCGCTGGCCTTGTTCGACAAGTCAGGACGCCTCTTTGAAGCTCCAAACCCGAAGCGCGTCCAAGCCTGCCCGTGTTCTGTACAAGCTTGCAATCCTTCACGCCGCCAAAACATGACGTCGTAGCATCTCGCCATGTCGCTCATACTCCTTGCTTCAATTGCGAAAATAAAAGAGTTTTCTAAATATTTGCTGCCTCTATCAAGGCTCCTGAGCTCGCTGGCTACGCCAGCTTGAGCACAGTGGCGTGCATGTACAGAATTGAAAAGAAAAAAGTAAAAATATGAATATATAAGGGAATTTGGATGGGAAACTACGTTTCCGTACTTTTTTTTTCGCTTCGTCCCTAGGGGAGGTACTACAAACTTATTGGGGCCCGTAAAGGCCGCGGATAGTCCGCTCTGGTTGCAAACCCCTGCTCGCTCGCTCAGGCTCTGGCCTGGGTTTTCCCGCAATCTCCCGCGGCCTTTACGGTCTTTTCTCGCGGCCTTTACGGGCCCCATACGTTTGTAGTACCTACCCTAGAGACGAAGCGAAAAAAAAGAACGAACCCGGGCCAGAGCCGTGGTGGGAGCGAGCAGCCACGGCGCGAGCGAGCAAGGGTTTGCAACCAGAGCGGACTGACAGATCCGCACCCGGGCCCAAGCCAGAGCGAACATAAATATGCGAACATAAACTGGCGACCACCTGCAGCCGCTCTTTTAGCGGGGAGGGCATTACTGGTCTGGAAACCATGGTAGCACCGCAAAAAACGGCGGGAAAACTAACAAGAGTGAACATAAACTGGCGACCACCGGCAGCCGCTCTTTTAGCGGGGAGGGCATTCCTGGTCTGGCAACCATGGTAGCCCCGCAAAAAAAAAGGCGGGAAAACAAGCAGAGCGAACATAAATATGTGAACATAAACTGGCGACCATCTGCAGCCGCTCTTTTAGCGGGGAGGGCATTCCTGGTCTGGCAACCATGGTAGCCCCGCAAAAAAAAAATGGCGGGAAAACTAACCAGAGCGAACATAAATATGTTAACATAAACTGGCGACCACCTGCAGCCGCTCTTTTAGCGGGGAGGGCATTCCTGGTCTGGCACCCATGGTAGCCCCGCAAAAAAAAAAATGGTAGGAAAACTAACCAGAGCGAACATAAATATGTGAACATAAACTGGCGACCACCTGCAGCCGCTCTTTTAGCGGGGAGGGCATTCCTGGTCTGGCAACCATGGTAGCCCCGCAAAAGAAATATTTTGAGCGTCCCGAAAATCTGGCCTGAACGGGCGCTGTCTAACCATTCTGAAGGTATCAAAAGGCGCTAAGAGGCACGATTTGCGTCGCCGTTATCAGGAAAATCTTTTGCTGATAAGGGGGCGTTCTTTAGCGAAACTTTTTTCCCTCAAAGGGTGTAGGTATAGCCCTGCAAAAGAGAGTCAGCACGTACACCCTCAAGGGAGTCAAAGTTTACACCTTTTCGCGCAGCCTAATGTTACACCACGGTTACACCTTCGAGTGAAAAGTTTCGCTAAAGAATGCTTGAAAATACCCCCCTTATCAGCAAAAGATTTTCCTGATAACGGCGACGCAAATCGTGCCTCTTGGTGCCTTCCTTGCCCTTTTCGGCGCCGTCGGAATGGTTAGAAAGCGCCCGTTGAGGCAAAGCCTACATGCGGGCTGAGTTGAGACGTACGCATTTTGTACACAAACCACTGCGCGCTCGCGCCGCGGGCTCTGGCTCTAGCCCGGGTTCGTTTTTTTTTTTGCTTTGTCCCCAGGGGAGGTACTACAAACGTATTGGGGCCCGTAAAGGCCGCGAATAGTCCGCTCTGGTGGTTGCAAACCCCTGCTCGCTCGCTCCGCGGCTCGGGCTCTGGCCTGGGTTTTCCCGCAATCTCACCCAATTTTCCCGCAATTTCCCGCGGCCTTTACGGGCCCCATACGTTTGTAGTACCTCCCCTAGGGACGAAGCGAAAAAAAAAGAACATAAACTGGCGACCACCTGCAGCCGCTGTTTTAGCGGGGAGGGCATTCCTGGTCTGGCAACCATGGTAGCCCCGAAAAAAAATGGCGGGAAAATTTGTGGGTACGCCAGCCGAAATGCTCCCCAACGTTTTGCTAAAGAATGCTTGAAAATACCCCCCTTATCAGCAAAAGATTTTCCTGATAAAGGCGACGCAAATCATGCCTCTTGGCGCCTTCCTTGCCCTTTTCGGCGCCGTCGGAATGGTTAGAAAGCGCCCGTCGAGGCAAAGTGTAACTTTGCGCCTGCATGCGGGCTGAGTTGAGACGTACATATTTCGTTCCCATTAGTACAACCGTGGCTAGTAGCGCTAGTTATGAAGCTTTCAGCCTTAGCTTGACCAGGCAAATTACTCATGTGTTTAGTTATTTAGTTATTAACATTATTAGAGCCATTTAATGGCGGAGTCTGTCCGTGAGAGGGCGTTTCTCTGCGCCAATGACATGTGGACGTTAGATGGCGGTATACTGTGGCCGGCAGATTTCGTCGTCTTGTCAGAGATTGAGTCCCGCGCATAAGCCGTAAGCCTGATTCAGTACCTTTTCAGCAATTTTTTTCACTTTTGTTCCTTTCTTTTACTTGGTCTGTTATCGCCTTACTGTTTCTTTACTTAATTCAGTACATGTATTTCTATCGGCGAATAGGACTCCAATAGGACTCCTCTGGTTTGAAGCGAAAATATGGCCGTATGTGAACATTATTTGTTTGCCGCTGTGCTTTCGGTGCCTCTGATTAGTGCTGAACGCTTTGGTGAGTGGAGCAAGGGAGGACAACAATCGTGAATCATTTTATGCATTTTTATTGACCACGAATGAAATATATTCTCTACCAGGGCACACTTGCTTTCGAAATGAAGGAGCCCGCTGGTCAAGCAAGTCGGCGGGAGACATAACCAAACGTCTTTTGACTCTTGGCAGAGTCAACAGACACTGACGCCGCCATCACTACGAACACCGGAACGAGCGCACACTGTTTATTTCCGGTGAGTTTAAAGCAAACGTCCCTCTGGGGGTGGAAACTCAGTCGGGGTTCCCCACAGGCTCTCATCCTTCGCACAGGCAATGCACCACTCTGGCAGGGCTGCTAGGCTCCTCTGTGACGATCTGCTTGGGGCTTAGCGTCACTGAGGCGCTTTTCGACAGTTTTTCGCATTGCCACCATGCATAATCCAGCCCTTCACTGCACATTTACGTAGAACACTTATCGATACTGAATCGCTAATCTTTGAGCAGCTACATCTGATAACACTCTGGTATGGCACGCCATGGTTTATCTGGACACAAATTGGTGCAGTTAGAGCCACTGAGAAAACTAAACAGTACGCCGAGTATTACAGTCAACTCTACGAGTGACGACAAGAACGTTCAGACTTCTGTCCGCATGCTACTTTGCCGGCAGCTACGCCGAACTCCCCCGTACAAGTTACACACAACAGTCCGTTTACCTTTTTCGCCGTCCGGGGCCAAATCCTGGGAGGACACGTTGCCTAGAATGAACTTTCACACCAGCCAGAGGACAAAGTACCCGAGTAAGAACTTCGCTTCATGAATGGTGCGACGTTCACACGGGGTCAAGGGCTGTCCCTAACCGCACTCATAGCGAATCATTTTTTGGAATTATGCTCACTAGGAGTGCGAACTTGTTCGCTCTTTTTTTCTCTCTCCCAACTTTAAGGAGCGCCATTATGACAACTAGGATTTGCTAAAATACTGTTCGAAACGAGATACAAGAGACCGACACAGTACTTAAATGCCGCTCGAGCCGACAGAGCCAGCGAGCCGCATCGACTGTGAACAAACGACAAAGGCAGTACTCCGGTTTCGAACAGGGTTTAATTCCAAGACAGGCGCAGCCACGGACAGTTCGACTCGAACGGCATCCGTGAAGCCTCGATGACGGCACCGTCCTCCAAGGTGGTAACCAGGACGCATAGATAGGAGGCGGTCTGCACCAAGAGGCAAATCACGTTAAAAATGTTACGTTTAGGGAGATCCCCGTTCCTTACCGATTGAAAACATGGTTTAATGATTTCAAGACAGGCGCAGCCATGTACAGCTCGACTCGAACGGCATCCGTGAAGGCTCGATGACGGCACCGTACTCCAAGGTTGTAACCAGGACGCATAGATAAGAGGCGGTCTGCACCAAGAGGCAAATCACGTTAAAAATGTTACGTTTAGGGAGATCATCATTCCTTACCGATTGAAAACATGGTTTAATGATTTCAAGACAGGCGCAGCCATGTACAGCTCGACTCGAACGGCATCCGTGAAGGCTCGATGACGGCACCGTACTCCAAGGTGGTAACCAGGACGCATAGATAGGAGGCGGTCTGCACCAAGAGGCAAATCACGTTAAAAATGTTACGTTTAGGGAGATCCCCGTTCCTTACCGATTGAAAACATGGTTTAATGATTTCAAGACAGGCGCAGCCATGTACAGCTCGACTCGATCGGCATCCGTGAAGGCTCGATGACGGCACCGTACTCCAAGGTTGTAACCAGGACGCATAGATAAGAGGCGGTCTGCACCAAGAGGCAAATCACGTTTAAAATGTTAAGTTTAGGGAGATCACCATTCCTTACCGATTGCAAACAGGGTTTAATGATTTCAAGACAGGCGCACCCATGTACAGCTCGACTCGAACGGCATTCTGGACGTCTCGATGACGGCCCCGTCCTGCTCGGCAGTGGCCGGTACGCATAGGCAGGAGGCGGTCTGGAACAAAAGGCAAAGCACGTTAGAAATGTTTTAATTTCGAAGGTAATCACGGCTTACCGAATGCGGGTACCATGATTACGCCTGGCAGGAACGGGAAGGGACGCTGAAAGGCAAAGTAACAGACGAACAGCGACAGAACCACTTTTATTACCAGAAAACACCTCTGTACAAAACACGCGTCGTCGAGCTCAGTAGATAGGACAGATGGAGACGTGTACCTGCCTAGCCAGAAGAATAGTGCATGTTTGCGGGAAGGAGCAAGTGCAATAAGACACGACGCAAGGGTGAGGGAAAGGGGAGGGCGGAGACGGTGCCGGACGCGAACCTGAAAAGGAACCAAGGACACCAATTCCATCACTCACCTTTGCCACGACCCCAATTTGGAGCCGCGGACCGCAGAGCTGCGTTCCGTGCTTCAGTGATGCTCGTTGAAGGTGGCGACTGTATTCCGAACGCCGCGCGAACCGAGGGCGTGCGAGCGGAAGGCATTATCGAAGTGCATACACCTCGGCTGCCGCGGCGTTCGGAAAGGAAGACCGACTATCACCACAACTTAACGGGGCTTCCGAGCTGAGTCCGACGCTAGAGGCAGTGGCGAAGGGCTCCAACACCGCCACTGCGCCGCTGTCCCGAAAGCTACAGCCTAACGCGCACCGCAAAGCTTTGGCGACAGTCGGAATCCCTGCGTCGCGACGGCCCAAGAAACGTCCGGCTCCGAGGCTAATAATGTGCGCTCAGTTACGAAAATTCAAATACGCAAATGTTCAGCGTCGCGAAAAAAATGACACGAAAGCCGGTTTCGTGGGCACGCCGCACGTCGCACCGGGCCTTCAGCCACGGAACTCACCACTTGGAAGAGTCGTCGGTGAAGACTGTGAAGCAGCATACCGTGAAGGAAGTCCGTGAGGCCCTCGTGGGTATTCGCTTGTCCGAGCGAGCCGGTTGGGAGCGGGGATGGCACAGGCACAACGAAAAACGACTGAAGGAAACAAAAATGACAACACTTATTACATTAAAACACCTCTTAGCGCGAACCAAACTTCCACAATAGACAGCATACCGCCTGGAAAAAAACTCACCTGTCCATCGCCGCCGTCAGCGCGCCGCCAGCTACTCTGCGCCCGATGCGCAACAGGCAGGCCACAGAACGGCAGGCAAGATGGCGTGCCCCTTGTTCTAAAACGCGCTTATCCTGGCATTACAGAGCGCTGCTATCGGTCGGCTACCGCCTACCCTTCCCCTCTTTCACATCGATATCGTCTTCCAGAACATTCTGCCAGTTGTAAAACAAAACGAAAAAGTTATCGCATCAAGTCGCAGCCGCGCGGCCACCGGAGCATGCATGACAAGGCATTTTATGCTGCGTCACGGAGCAAGATAACCTTCGGCTAGGGGCTTCGGCTGGCGCGATTGCACGGTCCTATCGATCATGCGGCCGTTACCGGCCGTCTTCCGCGGCTTTTGAAACCGAATAAAAAACGCCACGTCTTGAAGAAACAGTCGACTGCGCGGGAACACAAATGCTACTGCGTACGAGTCATTGATTGATTGATTGATTGATTGTAAGGTTCCACGCGCCGACAAAATGAAGGCGATGAGGCGCGCCGTATAGTGGAAGCCTCCGGATATTTTGACCACCTGGGGATCTTTAACATGCGCCGAAATCTCGCATATACACCGGCGGTTTGGCTCTTCATATCCACTAGAAAAGCGGCCGCCGCGGCCGGGACTCGAGCCCGCGTCCCTGTTCTCAGCAGCACAACGCCTTAGCCACTGAGCCATCTCGGCGGGTGCGTACGAGTCGTGGCTGTAAGAAAATTAGTGCCCTTTCCACTCTGTGAAGAAAAATGACCTGCGAAGCTGGACGCAGTCCACGGAGTGCATAAAAGGAAACACGTTTGTTCGTAAATAGCGACTGAGCATACTTCCTAGCCAATTAGCTGAATGAAACTTGGAAGGACCCAAGGTTCAGTCTCGCGGACAAGCTAGGAGCTGACTCCCCCTTCGTAGGCATCTCACTGTTCGTGTAACACACCAACCCAATCCGCTCGATCACTGGGAGGTCACCGGACAAGTCGCATTGGGCCGTTTGACGTCCGCGTTTGAACCTCCCGCCCGTACAACGGAGGCGAGACCGCCCCGCGGTCGGAGAACAATTTTTATGTCACTGGGCGGCAGAGGTTCAGGCAGTTGCCGGAGCGAGGGGCGCTGACCTTTCTTCCGTTGCTTAAAGGTGTTATGTCCAGTTGGCGTCGTGCTGGGCGGGACGCCGGGGGTAGCTTTCAGAGAGGCTCGGCCGGCGGTTGGGGGGTGAGCGGGGGTCTAGGCTAACGCCCTCTCCCTCGTCATTTTAACGGGTGCAAATAAAAGTTCATTCTCTCTCTCTCTCTCTCTCTCTCTCTCTCTCTCTCTCTCTCTCTCTCTCTCTCTCTCTTGTCGTCGCCGAATGGTGGCCTATCCGGGTTCTTCCATTTCTTCTGGAGAGGTATCTTCTCCCACCACGACAGACTCCATGGCGAGGTATTAGCCGGCGCCGCGATACAAAGCTGGCGCGGTCGCGTTCAGCTCCGCCAGCGTCGCACGGGGCACGTGCGTTACTAGCACCGGCGATGGAAGCCGGCGTGGCAAGCCTATGTAGGCTTAGCCAGGTGTGCGGCGTGGCAAAATGTTCAACGCGTCGGAGCTGACCTTGTGCTGCACCAAAAACGGAGAACGTGGTATCGCGAGGTTCCTTGGGGCCTCGCGGATCCCGCGGCGCTTCTCTCGTCAGCGTAGATGGGTTCAGCCGGTAAACAGAAGGAACAAACACGGAGCCGATTGCAGACGTGTGTGTATCGCTTGGCCCCCTAGCTCCCGGGAGATCACCCGACCATGGAGGTCACTGGCTGGGCTGGCTGGGCCGACTGCTGCGGCTTGGGAAAGGGAAACGGCGGAGGGAGCGGCGTCAACCGAGCTGGGCTTGCGAAGGCTAGCTGCGTGACGTCATGCCGTCTCCTAACTTTTTCGTCCTCCATGGCCATATCCTCTTCAGACCTCGCGTGCATTAAAATGCACATTTGCTTCAACCTCGGTTTTAAATTTCGCGCCCTTGCTGCAGCAAAGACCGCGCGCGCGACCACATCCTCTATCATGTGCTGCCATCTGCCCACGAATTCAGGAAGCGCACCGCAGCGGGAGCGCCGTTCTGAGCTTTGAAACATGGCGTCTTTCTCGACATCAACGTTCTACTCGAGGCGTCCAACTAAGTTGCAACTTACGCTATACCTGTCGGGTAATACTTTTTAATTATTGTTTTAATCTACTCGCAAAGTGTTTAGGAGTAATTGCCGCACGAACTGTAACTTTAAATGCCTACATTTTTGTTCGCGCAAGCTGTTTTCTTGCAGTGTGCATTATAATGCACTCTCGGTCTCAATTTATGTTTTTGCATGCCTATCCGCTTTACACTTTCATGTGTTCCTTGCTCTTGGGTGTGAAATTTAGCGTTTATTTCTCCTAGGACTCACTGATAAAGAAGCTGATCGTGTGCACAACGTGCAACATTTTCCTGTGCGTAACAGCAATGCGAAACTGCTACAAGCAGTTCCACTCGAAATAAGAGGTCTGTTTGTAAGGAGCAGCAGTTGAATTCTTTTGTACATGGGTGTTGTACAAATAGTATGTTTTAAGACCCAGTGTGCATTATAATGCACACCCTGATGCGCAACATCCGCTTTATCTAGAAGTGCAATTTTTTTATTGTGCAATAAACTATGTGCAGACATTCCAAAAATATGCTTTTCTTGTCCCTGTGTGGCCACACATTCCACCAGGTCTGAGGAGGATATAATGGCCATTTGCCTCCACCGGCAGCCAGCCGGAGCCACTAAATGCTACCGCGGGCCTGAGAGTCGTGCATCTTCCATAATGCATTGCGCGGGAGGAGCCCGAGGAGAGGAGAATACGGCGTCAGAGGAGGTTGGCTTGCCAAAGCTGGGCCGCCCGACGTCATACTCCCTCCTAACATTTTTCTTCCTCCATGCTTCGCAGGTTGGCATCACTGCCATCGGCTGACCGGCAGCCGACCACCCCCGCAGTCTCCAATGCATGCGCCGCTGGAACGGCGCGATCTCCGCGAATGAACGCCGCCGGGCCTCCTGTGAGCGTTGCACGGGACCGAACGGCTTTGAGCCGTGGTCGGCAATACAGCTACATCAAAGGTTAACCAAGCTTAACCAAGACTCAAGCAGACTAAGCCAAGCTTTCGCTTTGCATATCCAGGGTTAGCTGAGTTAAGCCGCAGCCACTTTTTTTTTCTAATCACGGGGTTTGGGGTCATTCCGTTCGGCAGAAAACAATGCACTTCCTTTTCTCTTGCGGTAGTCGGCTGTCTTGAGACAAAATCGCAAGCAATTTCTGTTCGAAAGGGGGCATTCGATTTGTGGCTAGCTTGGCTTTTATCGGGGAGATTGGGTATATGCGATAGCTTTATATAAGTTAAATAAGAAAGCTCGGGCTACATCGCTTGTAGTAGTAGCATGATGCGGCATCTTTGCAAGATAGGTGCGTGAAAAGCAAGCGTTATCAACGCCAGAATTCTAGCGTCGTATTCCATTGTATTCGTGGCTACCGTGGCTTGCGTATGGTACAGATCGGGGATCTACGATAGCTTTTGTTAAGTGAAATAAGGGAGATTTGACTATATAGTTTGTAGCAATAGCGTAATTGGCCTCGTCTGCGAGATCTTTGCGTGAGAAACAAGTGTTATCAGAGCCCGAATTTCCCATATACGGCCAAAACTAGTCGCACCCGACAATATTTGTTGTAGACCTACGAGAGTATACCATATTCTCGCACCCCATGCGTATTTTGCGAAAATGGCCGAGAGGTTCGTTGTTCGGCTTCTGTTTTGAAGGTGCATGGTTCGATCTTAGCAAAACCTCCGCCACGTTTTTTTAACGGGGTATGTGTCTGTTCCTTTCCTCTCGATCTACGAGTGAATTTCGGCTCTAATCTCAGCAGCAAGTCAGCAGTCAACTTTGTTTTAGTTTACGCTTTGAATTCATGAAGCAGTCGGTAATAACATCGAGGTAGGAAATCAACTAGAAAGGAAAGAAGATGTTCGAAGTGCGTTTTTCGTTATCATGCTACATTTTTCTTCAGATTTGATGATGATGGCTTGAAACACATTTCGCAACATTTCAAAATTGGCCCGCAAACATTCTTAGCAATGAACAAAGATGGGCAAGCGTTGTTTGTTTATGGTAAAGCTGGGGCCCTGATAACTGCAGTTAGACAATCAAAAATAACTCTCGCCGTGACCCGCCAGTGGCCTCACTTCTGAGATTCTTTTCCAAACCCCAGCTGCCCAGTTTGCCACCGTAGCGACGCGATCGCCGACCTCCACCTGTTTCTGTGGTCCTGCCCCGCCTTGTGTCCGACGAGAATCCGACATCTTGCTGCGATGGGCCCCTGTGTAGACGACGCATCCGTATACAGCGCATGTACACATGGACCCCGTCATCGTTCCCTCCTAGACTTCATCCGTGAAGCGAAGATTTTCACGTTCATCTAATCACTTTTCGTCATCATGAACTCATACCCCCTCATCTATGCCCTGTGGCAAAATAAACGTTTTTTTTTAAATAACTGCTCATAAACGATCAAAAATAACTTGAAAAGGATGGCACGGTTCATACAAGCGTTTCCAGCAACGTATCTTCGACGCAGCGGCTCAAGTGTGACTTCGTCGGTTTTATCCGGTTACTCGCCCCCTCTTGCGTGCCGCCGAACGACGCCCACGCTTGCGCGACGCGTATATTTTGTGTACATTTTATGTACAAGAGTACATTTTGGCGTATTTTTTGGGGTGACTAATTTTGCTGCAATTATTTGCACTACGCGATGGTTGAAAAGCTGCTCCTACCCAAGATATTGTCATAAAAGACAGCGGCGTTAAGATTTGTCCCTAACCGTCGCATGTGTGCAAAAATGAAAAAGAGAAGGTTCTTGGATGATGACAATGTGACATGAAAATAAGACTTCCACCCGCAAGTTGTTCATTTCGTGTTTTTCACGTTTACGATAAATGCTGCGCGCAATCCCTTGCTAGTTTTAGATGAATGTAGTTCATCGCTTTTTATGTTTTTTGTTTCCATGTTTGTTAAACAGATTTTATATTTGTTCCACATTTTGATATTTATTTAGGTGTTATTACTTCCTATGTAGACAAAGCAGGAAATTGCAAGCAGTAATAGCAGTTCTGCCACAATTCCCAAAACTTACGAATAAATGAATGAATATTTTATTTTACTTGTTCTTGATGGTACGCGACGTGTAACGTGCATTAGCATCAGTTATTACTTAGTGGTTGATATATATTTTTTTAGATTTTTCAAACATTATATGGATTCTCATTCCACCCCCCCCCCCCCCCCAAGGGGCATTCAAAGTTCATTCTAATGCCCCCCCCCCCCCCCCCCATGCCCACCCTCCCCAGCAAAATTTCTGGCTGCGCCCTCGTTCCTGCTAGCGGAACTCAGCGGCCTCCTGCTGTGTTGCTGAGCACGAACTCGCATACCCCACATTATTCACTATCATTCTTACCTCTACCGAGAAGTCCAAGTAAGAGCGGCACTAATGCTTTCATTTTAACTGAAGCAGCGCAGGAAAGCAAGACACTAAAGGAGAGCATTTAAGATGAGCGCTCTAACCAGAAGGTCATTCTTTTTTTTTTTTTTGCATTCGATACACTAATCGCTTTGGATTACATTTTGGTCACAGCAATCGCAACAATGAGCGTAAACACGCGCAACTGAAAAAAAATCTGTCGCTTCCCCTCAGTTGTTGTAGCGGCGCACTTTAGGTAGCAAGCTTAGTCGTCGCTTCAAATCATAACCTCTCTGCCCTCTCGCAACAAGTAGGTAGCTCCCACCCGCAACCTCATGGCATCGAAATGTGTGCGCCGTAGCGCTCGCTGAAAGCTACTACACTGACGTGAAACTTGAGGGCCTGGCTAAGAACTTGTCATTAGCTCTGCCAGGTGTCCACCTCGCTCTGGCTCCGGGGAATAAGCAATTCATAAGTGATCCTCCTCTGCTTGTTTCGAGTTCCACATTATCGCAGGGGGAAATATTTATTGCGTCTTCTTGCAAATGCGCGGGAAATCTGAACGCACGCCTCTGACCCGAGTTAGGCTACGTAATAGGCTGTCCTGTTTAGACGGCCTGCTTTGACGGCAGCACGTCACGTCAAGCCGAAATCTCGTCTCGATGGCCAAGTGAACTTCGCTACACTGGCCGCCCGTGTAGGCCAGGCGTAACAAGCGCGGCGGCCTTTGAAGCGCACGCGGCTCGGAGAGAAGCACGAGGAAATAATATCCGTGCCCGGTGGGGTGGTGGCTTATTGCTGATGAGGTGAACACTGGCGGGTGGTTTACTAACGATGTACTTCCTGCTTAGTGAATGCGTGTGGTATGGCAGGGCTGTGGGTTTTATTATTCGAAGCTTTATATACATATAAGCTGATGCGCTACTTGAACATATGCTACTTGGAAATATCTTCCTGTTCTGTGCGCTACTCATAAATGACGAGGCCGAACGCGGAGAAATCCGCCATGGATGCCCTGGAATGCCCCAGCTGCGTGCGTGCGTACGTGCGTATTTGCGTGCCAGGCCGGCCTTTCTCAAAGCTATGAACGCCGGACCCCGGCAGGAACGACAGAATAGATCTTGGTGTGTCTTTTAGTGCTGCAATTTAATCGCTTATGTATGTATGTAATGTATGTATGTATGTATGTATGTATGTATGTATGTATGTATGTATGTATGTATGTATGTATGTATTTATGTGTGTATGTATGTATGTGTCCATGTATGTACGTGGTATGTGTTTGTATGTATGTATGTGTGTATGTATGTATGTATGTATGCGTGTGTGCGTATGTGTGTATGTATGTATGTATGTGCGCATTTATGTATGAGTATATGCATGTGTGCATGTATGCATGTGTGTATGCGAGTATGTATATATGTGTGTATGTATGTATGTGTGCACGTGTACATGTATGTATGTATGTATGTATGTATGTATGTGTATGTATTTATGTATGTATGTATGTATGTGTGTGTATGTATGTGTGTATGTATGTATGTATGTATGCATGTATGTATGTATGTATGTATGTATGTATGTGTGTATTTATGTGTGTATGTATGTATGTGTCCATGTATGTACGTGTGTATGTGTTTGTATGTATGTGTGTATGCATGTGTGTATGTATGTATGTATGCGTGTGTGCGTATGTGTGTATGTATGTATGTGCGCATTTATGTATGAGTATATGCATGTGTGCATGTATGCATGTGTGTATGCGAGTATGTATATATGTGTGTATGTATGTATGTGTGCACGTGTACATGTATGTATGTATGTATGTATGTATGTATGTATGTATGTATGTATGTATGTATGTATGTGTGTGTGTATGTATGTATGTATGTATGTATGTATGTATGTATGTATGTATAGCGAATCAGAATGGGAAACGAGGGGCCCAGTAAATTAAGACATAAAATAAGGGTAGGCAGTCAAGAAAGCCAAGGAAAGCAAAGGGGAAAATTTGGTAAGCGAGTTAATAACCTCGAAACAGATTAAGTTTATTTTTTGCAACAAAGTGGAGAAAAACATTTCCTCCGGGTGGGATCTGAACCCACGGATCGGATTCCACTTTTCTCCACTTTCTTTCAGTCCAGCGCTCAGTGCCGGTTTTTATGGGTGGGCGACCTCTGCAATCGCACAGGGTGTCAGTGAGAAGGGGGCGCCTCCTCCCCGTACTCTCCGCCGGCCTCCTCCCCGTCTTCAGTCCAGCAAAAGAGGAGGCTTCCGTGGTGCACTTTGAAGTGAGGGAGAAAACGTGTATGTCTAAGTCATCCCAAAACGAAAGTGCGAAGGGGCAACTGGCCCTCCTCTCGGCCCGAGGAGGCTTCGGGACGTGGCTTCTGTATACTCACAAACCTAACTTTGTAGCCGTATGGATGCATTTAGGTGGATGTCAAACTTTCCTTCGCAGAAACTTACTCCACCTTGGGGATTTCCCCTAAATCTGGTCGATTAAAACCTAACTGGAGTATAACTTTTGCCTTTGGACACTTTTCACCGCCTTAATAACGCATTACAAAGACAAAATTTGTGCTGACAGGGCGCCTTGCCGCGAAGTTATGGCCCCGAAAGTAAGCTTCACTTATAATAGCAAAAAGTGACGCACAAAATTGAAGTGATCCTATTTGAAGCGAGGAACGATGTTTTGCTAGTATTGTTATTGTGTTCGTGAATATGGACAAAATATCGTGCATTGCGTTCCCTGGGTGTGGAATTATTTTAAAGCCCGGGTTGGTTTTATTTTGACAGAAAAAGCAAATATATTAATCTTTATTTATCGAGCGGTGGCTGGAGTTATGTACCTCGCCCCGTGAAAGGCATCCCTAGTCTGGGATTCCTTGGCTACCCGCCGCGGTAGCTCAGTGGCTAAGGTGTGCTGCTGAGCACGAGGACGCGGGTTCAGTACCCAGCCGCGGCGGCCGCTTTTCTGGTGGAGGCGAAACGCAAAAACGCCCGTGTGTAGGATATTTTGGCGAACGTAAGAGATTCCCAGGTGGTCAAAATTAATCCGGAGCCCTCCATTGCGGCGCGCCTCATCGCCTGCGTTGCATCAGCGCGTTTAACCCTACAATCAATCAATTCATTTGCTTCGATTGAAATCACTTCCCTCCTGTTGTAGACTAAAGAAAAACTTTGCTATGGCAAGGAGTGGGTACAGAAAGTCAGAAAAAACTGAAGAATGCCCTTTCAAGTACAAGAGCTTGGATTGGAAAACGTTTATTGAGCATAAAAGTGGGTGGCTTTCTTAGTCCAGATAGCCACGAGCTAGCGCAGCTGCTTGGGCGCGAGCGATGAGGTTGGTTGGTTGATTGAACCTCATTTGAGCCCATAGAGAGGCGTTCTTGGTCCTCGCACCGTGAGCTGCCCAGCTCGCGCTCCAACTGCTCAGGGGATGGGGAAGTACAAGATGAAATCCAAATTTTTCTATTAGGCATTCTAAACTAACCTTATCTATCCTGGCAAACCTCATACGGTCTAAAATATTACTTGAGCAGGATAAGCTCATATTGATAACACTCATTTCGCCCCGCAAGGCTTTTGCCCGTGTGCGTGAAGAAACGATCACGGCCGAGGCACTCTTATTCAGCACCGAATAAATTGATGATGATGAATATAGTTTGCGACATTTTCTGCGTAAATGCCATCGAAATACATAGCTGGCGTGAATAAAATGTCAAACACGTTTCTTTTTTTTTTCTTATATTAAACATCATCCCGAAAGAAAATGAAAAGAATCAATCGCGGAAAGGTAATTACAAAGAAAACAATTAGTGCCCTACCGGGAAAAAGGATGACCAACGAAGCTGCGGTGCCGAGCCTCAACGTGAGTATGCTTTGACCGGGGCGCAGTCCAAGGAGTGCACGGAACTAAACATCTTTGTTTGTAATTTGCGATTGAGCGTACTCCATGGTTAATAATCGAATAAAACTTAGATAGACTAGAGTTTTATTCCAGCGGAAAAACACGGGAGTGTCCTTTTCCCTCCCGTAGAAACCCGTGTATTGATAGCAGACTGGAGTTCCAGAATATTTACAACTTCGCTGTGAATTATGTAATTTTGAAAAGTAAATGAAACTCGGCGTTATGTTAGAGTCGTCTTAGCGGCCAGTACTCACATGATTTGTTTCGGAATCATTTTAATAAAAGAAGAACTACAGCCACTTTTTGTAATCATACGCCTCCGAAGACGGTCGTGTACACTGACGGCATACGGGAATTTCATAGAGAGTAGAGTGTTTTAGCAGTCCGTATGTTCCGTGTTGTACGTGGTTACCGTGTCGACCGCAACACGTCTGGGAACTTGCGCATTCGTCGCTGTAGGGGGGATTAGTTCCGTGGGCCAGCCCTCTCCATGCCCGCGCATTCGTCACGCTGGGGTGCGTCTCCTCTCCCTTCCCGTGCGCTGGCTGAGTCGTGTGTCAGTACGGTAACTAGGTAAATGACGGAACAGACGGACTGCTAAAACTCTAGTTTTAGCACTCCGTATGCCCCGTCTGTTCCATGGTTACCGTGTTGACCGGAACCCGAGTGCGCCTGCGCGCGCAGGCACGGCGAGGAGGAAACCCTTCACCGTGACGAATGCGCGGGCATGGCGAGAGCCGGCCCGCGGAACTAGTCCACCCTACCGCGACGAATGCACAAGTGCCCAGACGGGTCCCGGTCAACCCGGTACGCACGTACAACACGAGCCCCGGATACATCTAGACTCGACGAGGGAGGGTTGAGTCGACTGGCGGGTTCAGCTCAGTGTTGTACACGTTCCTCCAAAATAGGAACTAAAGCTCGTTCCTCGTTCCTTGCCAATTTTTAAACGAGTTCCCGTTACAAGTTCCTTTATTGCGTAAGGAACGCGTTCCAGTTCCACTTCGAAAATTGGAACGTGTCGTTACATTAACGTTACAATTAGGTTTTTAAATTAAAATATAGTGTCGGATAATCCTCGGTCGAAATTAAGTGAGACGTTTAAAACTCACATCGAACTACGTATATTATACGAATAATAACACCATCGGCAGCAGCTTATCTGGAGATAAAGATAATCAAAAGAAACGCTCCTAGGCGAATTTTTTCAGGGAGCACCGGACAAACTCCAGACGGCTCGAGGACATTTCGGTGCAGGATATTTCGGTGCGGAAATTTCGGTGTACGGACATTTCGGTGTACGGACATTTCGGCGACCAAATTATCCGGTGCTTGCCTGTTTGCGACAGCCGTTATATTTTTATTTCCGCTTAACGTGGGTTATGGACAACAATCTGGAGCAGTGAATTAATTTTTTTGATTGAAGCCATGTTCGATCTTTGCCAGGTATTTATATATTTTTGTTTAATACCTTTTCCTGGGGACACCTGTTATGCAGCCGATTGAATTCTTTAGCCTACGTTTTTTTTTTTTTCATTTATGACAGGTTGTTAATTTATATTCGCTCTTTTTTAGCTAAGTCAATTACCCGTGTTTACGATGGTCTACCACCTCTTTTGTATTTTTTTTAATTGCACACCCTCAAATTACATAAATTACATCCACACTCTCAACATCCAAAAAGTAACAAACATTAGCCAGCCCCCCAGAATGTAGAAAACCTTATGAAGAGTATTACGTAGGCTGGGCTGCCTTGCTAAAATGAATACGCGAACACTGGTCTAGGATATTGTCGGGGAGGAAAAACGGGCCGTTTGGAAAACAGCCGCAGGTTCTAATGTCCTAAATGCTGATTAAGCGCGTACCGGTTGTGCATACAAATTCCACCCATTGTGTTCGGGACAACCAACCTTCGTTTAATGTTTACAAGCCTACATTTACCATATTTTAATTATTCGTTCTAGCGCCCCCCCCCACCCCCCCCCCCCACCCCTCCCACCTCCCGCCTGTACGCTAAAATCTCGACCAGATTTCTTTTTCAGCCATATTATTTTCGGTTTCCCCTGAAAATCCTACTGGCGTGGTGGAGTTCACGGTCTCCGAAGCGTCACCGCAGTGATTTTTTATTTTTTTTTTATTTAGAACATACTGCTAGCCTCTTAGTGGAGGCTTTTGCAGGAATTGGGTGACACATTCCGAACAATGACATAGCACACTTCGCGTTTAAAACAGAGAAAAAGCTTTACATTCACCATTGGCGCACCAAACCTCTATAATGTGACACAAAAAGCCACCCAAAAAGCCGCTGAGAACACAATGGCCACTATCGTTTGCTGGCTACGCCCTTCCGCGCGTCGTGGTCATATCGACGGCGCCCCCACTCCAGGAATCGCTCTTTCTGCGCCTTCAGTCGCCCCCTTGGGAATTAACTCATCAAGTCGCGCATATCATGGATACCCCAGGTATACATCGCTTCCTCCCATTATAAGGAGCAAACCCGCCGCGGTGGCTCAGTAGCTAAGGCGTTGCGCTGCTGAGCACGAGGTCGCGGGTTCAATTCCCGGCCGCGGCGGCCGCTTTTCTGATGGAGGCGAAAAGCAAAAACGCCCGTGTGTACGAGATTTCGCCGCACGTTAAAGATCCCCAGGTGGTCAAAATTAATCCGGAGCCCTCCACTACGGCGCGCCTCATCGCCTGCGTTGTGTCGGCGCGTTAAACCCTACAATCAATCAAATCAATTATAAGGAGCAAAACAAAATGAATAGGCTAGTGTGACGAGAGCGGCAACAGTCGTGTTAATAGTTTTCGAAGTCCAGTGGACGCAATGGTGAAGCACAAGTGACACCCCTCTCTCTCTACTTAGGGAGATGATTGCCGGCGGGGCTCAGCTTTCCCCTCCCCTAAGTAACGCCACCGGAAGTGCGATCGTTGGTTTGTTAGTTTTAAGTAGAACTGACACCGAATGGAACGAAGCCGAGATTGATTGAGAGAATAATTAAAACGAAATGCACACGCGCCTAATCGACCTCGTTTTTCTGTTGTCTTTTCGCGGAAGTTTTGCTGGTTGGGGAGGGGGGGGGGGGGAGACTAGACTAAAAGCAGCAGCGTCTTGCACCGTTGGGTGAAGTGAAAGGAAAGCACTTTGGTAACACTTAAAGTATTAGGGTTGTTCACATTAATGTTAAAATAACAAAAAATGGGTGAACAGATCCAAACTAACAACGTTAGTTTTTACCATCTACTACAGAAATTGGGTTTCACGTGGCAATGCTCCGCCAGGGTTTAGCGTTCGTTTCCACGAACGGCGGAGCAAGCACAAGTCTCGAACGTAAAATCATATCAAGTCACGAAATTACAATATTAAAGCTAAAATTTTCAAAGAATGCCTGGGACATCCCCTCACTCAAAATGTCTGGGCCAAGACGTCGTGCACCAAAATGTCCGTGCACAGAAATGTCCACACCGAAACTTCCTGGACCGAAACGTCCTGGACCGAAATGTCCCACACCGGAATGTCCGGATCCCGTTTAGCAGTCCGTCCGTTTCGTTGGCTAAGTTGTTACCGGGTTGACCGGGACCGGTCTGCTCCTGAGCGCGCGGAAGGGCGAGTAGGAAGGGTGCGGATGCACGGACATGGCCAAGGCAGGCCCGCGGAACGAATCCCCCTACCGCGACGAATGCCCAAGTACCCAGCCGGGTCCCGGTCAACCCAGTAACAACGCATACGACAGAACGGACGGACTGCTAAAACTCTCTATTCTTTCCCCGCCAGAGAACAATTCTATCGGCCAGACGCGCATTCTGGCCTCCCCAGACAAACGATGAAGGGTGAAACGCATTCTCGCGGCTACGTTATTCACCCGTCGAACGCTGCGTAAGCAACTGCAGCATGAAAGCAAGCACAAGCTGCGGCCTGCTGCGTGGTTATTCTTCTGCTTTTGACCTTCGAGGAAGCACGTACGGCTGAAGGGCGGGCAAACTGACCATCTTATAGGAAGAGAAACGCTAGCGCTTTGTGGATTTTTGTACTCGAGCCTTGGCATCAAAAACAGCCAAATGATAGCGATGTAACGGCAGGAACGCCGTTCCTGCCGTTCCTTCAAAAACGTAACGAGTTACCGTTACAGTTCCACCGACCCTTAAGGGAACGGTGGCGTTCCTCCGTTCCTCCAAAAAGGAACTAGTTCCAGGAACGCCGTTCCTTGTAACGCCGTTCCGTACAACACTGGTTCAGCTACCTCGACCCTTCTGTGTTTATATGAACCTCTGCCTAAGAATCGAGGTGAGGGGAGCGGAGGGGCTCCCGGGGAAGACGCTATCGTATTTTCACGATTATAACAAGCATCTTTTTTTTTTTTTTTTTTTTGCTTGAGGTAGCCCTGGATTAGGGGGACTTCGTGTCCGGTGCCATACGCAACGGTCACGAAGTCCCCAAAAATCCAACTCAATCCAATGAAAACGATCCGTCAACACCACGTGAGTGAATTTCGGCGCACTAATTCTTCAGTTGGATGCTGCATACCTTGGTGAGCTGTTACATATTTTTGTGCTGCCGCAATTAGGCCGTCACGCCTTGAATTATGAAGGACAAGGCACTTTAAAATCGCAAACAGCTTCAATGTTCCCCGCTTTAAATTTATTTGCAGCAGCAGCAGCTGGAAAAGTAGAATACGAATCATAGGTTTGGGATACAACAACTAACACGCTCATTTCCACACTCGAATCACTCCAGAATCGCGAAGCACAACTTATACTTTCAAATTATTCCCGTTTTGCTAGTGTCACACAAATGAAATCTTCATTACATCTTCCAGATCTTTCGGTCCGTCGACAAATATCTTGTTTATCACTCTTTCATAAAATATTTTATACAAATGTGATCTTAAACGACAGTCTTCTCGCTCGTCCTAGCTACCCATCATCTCGCATAGACCACGACTTCAACGTTGGCATACCCCAATGCAGGACTAACCTTTGTTATGATTCTTTTGTACCCAGAGCCAGCAGGGACTGGAACCACCTTCCGGCCTTTGTTGCTTCAATCACAGATCACTCGACTTTCAGAACCGCACTTCTTGGCTGTATAACCTGAGATTGTTTGTCACTTTCACCCTCAACTTGCTTGTTACTTGATTGTTATTTTTTGTAGTATGTACCCCGTCCTCTCTGTAACGCCTGAATGGCCCTGAAGGTATGCAATAAATAAATAAATAAATGAATAAATAAATAAATAAATAAATAAATGAATGAATGAATAAATAAATAAATAAATAAATAAATAAATAAATAAATAAATAAATAAATAAATAAATAAATAAATAAGCAATCTTATGAAGCACAATTCACTTTTGGCTTCCACAGTTGCGTGCGCCAAATAAAATCTCCTTCTTCCAGGTACGTGGTGTCATGTCTTTTTCACCTCGCGGTAGTGTCAGTGTCATTTTTTTTTTCAAATTTTCCTCCACGTTACAATTGAGGGCGCGTTAGAATCGCGCAGATACGGTATTCAGCTCCTCGCGGCCCGCCGACTCAGCCCGATAAACGAGCCAACCTACCACCCTGCCTCCTGGTCGACTGGACTCGCCACGACGGCTGTCCGACCCAAGCCGTCCGCTTATACATGAGTGCGTTGAGTCCAAAAAAACCTGTTTATTTGGACTCTACGCGGCCCCGTCGGGTCAATATAAACGGGGCTACGGAGCATACGAAGTGCTAAAACTGTCCGATATTTACAACTTAATGGTGAAACAGCTGACAAGCAAATGAAACTCGGCGTAATGATAGAGTGGAGAGATAGATAGCGGATAATTTTCATATTATTGGTTTCAGGATTGTTTCAATAAACGCTGTGTCTAAAGGTACGTCGGACGTACCCGCAAAATTTCTTAAAGATACGTTGGACGTACCCGCAATATTTCTTAAAGATACATCGGACGTACCCGCAATATTTCTTGAAGATACGTCGGACGTACCCGCAAAATTTCTTAAAGATACGTCGGACGTACCCGCAAGATTTCTTAAAGATACGTCGGACGTACAGGGCCCAGAGTGGCTCGAAAGCGGCGTTGCTCGAAACTAGCGTGGTTACCTCGAACCATCGACGGCAAAACCATCACGCGTTTGCTGTATATAAGCCAAGAATCTAACGATGCCTAACCTGACACAGAATGTATTTTTTTCCCTCGTGTTCTCTAGTTGGACCTTATTTGAAGGGGCGGTTAGAGCCTTCGCTGAGGTCAGAGATCGAATGCGGACCACTCCGGGTTCTCGCAAGAGGGAAACAAAATCATGTGCGACGCGAGTATTTTTCTTTTTTTTCCCCCTCATATGTTTTTGTTTAAAGCCCTAACCAGATGGACGCGAAATCACGCGTCGCGCGAGCGTCGGCGTCGTTCGGCGTCAACGCGCGGGCCCGCAGGAGACCGGCGAAGTCGCGCGGCAGTCGCTGCGTCGGCGGGCGTTGCTGGACACGTATGCCATCCTGTTGAAGTCGCTTATGAGCAGTTATTGTCGCTTCTTCAACTGCAATTATCAAGACTTTAGCTTTAGCAAAAAAAAAATCACTTGGCGTCATTATTTATTGCTAAGTATGTTGGCAGGCAAATATTGAAATGCTGCGAAATGTATCTCGAGCCATCACGGTCAAATCAGAACAAAATAGGATAGAATGATAAACGAAGACGCACCTCGCACAACTGCTTTAGTTGCTACTTGATTTAATCTTCATGTTGCGTACCGACTGCACGTTCATGAATTCAAATTGTAAGCAAAACAAATTTCAGCGCTGCCTTGTACGGAGGTTACCGTCGAACGTCATTTGTAGGTTGACAGGCAGGGTACTCTGGCACCCTGTCTGTACCCTGTAAAAAAACCTGATCAAACCCTCGCCACAAAAAAATAAATAAATAAAAAAAACCGTCTTTGCTAGGATTCGAACCACGGACTTTCAAAACAGTAGCCCGGCTCTCAACTGCTCGACCACGCGAGGAGACCAGGTGGTTTGCAGAATTTGGTGTACCAACTGAGGCTGCCAACGAATAGTGTCGGGTGTGCTTTCTTTTGGTCGTATTTGAGAGATTTGAGCAGTGGTAACGCTTGCTTCTTGCGCACCGATCTTGGAGCCGAGGACAACAATGCTAGTGCTACAAGCGATGTAACCACAGCTCCCTTATTTGAGTAAAAAAAAAAGCTATCGCACATCCTCGGTCTCCCCTGCGCAAGCCACGGGAGCTACGAATGGAATGGAATGCGCCCTTGCTCGTCACGCACCGATATTGCTGACAAGCCACATTATGCTAATAATGGATGCGATGTAACCAGAGCTCCCTCATTTAACTCACACAAAGCTATCGCAGATCCCGGATCTCCCCGATGAAAGCCGAACAAGCCACAAATGGATGAGCGCTTGCGAACAGAAATAGCTTGCAATTTTTCTCAAGGCAACCGATTACCGTAAGTTAAAAATAAATTCATTGTTTTCTGGTGAAAGGAACGACCCCAAACCAGGCGAAGACGGACGCTGCCGCTCGCTTTCCGATGCTCTCTCGCGCTGCGTCGACGCCGATATCTGGCGCGCGTAGACATCGGCGTCGCTCGAGTTTCAGCTCGCGTCGCCATGCATTTCTGGCGACGCGACGTCGACGCGAGAAAACGCTGAACGTACGCTGCATGTTTGGGCCGAGTGAAACCGAATACACCGACGTACTTAAAAAAGTTTCGCGAATACGTCCGAAGTATCTTTAAAAAATCTTGCGGGTACGTCCGACGTATCTTTAAGAAATCTTGCGGGTACGTCTGACGTATCTTTAAGAAATTTTGCGGGTACGTCCGACGTACCTTTAAGAAATGCTGCGGGTACGTCCGACGTACCTTTAGACACACAAGACGTTTCCTGTAGTTATACTCTCTCCGTAGACACACGTGCTTCACTGTACAACACTCATTGTGGGAAAGCCATCTTAGAGGGGACAACTTTACACCGATTTCCATTAATCGGCTAACCTCTAAACGCAAATGTATTGCTGTAAAGTAATTTTTCCGCCGGAAATATAAGCCGTCTTATATCAAAATATGAAGGCCCTAGGTGGTTATTATTTATTTTTTATTAGTCTTCCTTATGCTGAAGATGTGCGACACAATTTTACGATCCCGGATATTTGAGTAGGCGCAGCAAAATGGCGCTACGCTCGCGTGAGCCTCTTGTCTACATCGCTCTGTAGTCGGAGGCGATCTGCTGGAACTTAGCCATAGGTAGATTCACTGTAAAAAAATTGGCTGGCGATTGCGATACTACCTAATGCGATATTTTGGGCTCAGCAGCAGTGCGCTGAGGCTGCACTCACTCGTGGGTTCTCTCGACTGCAGCGATGATGAGCCTCTGCGACTGCGGCGCGAAGTTCGTATCAGAAAGGGAATGCGACCCGCGTCTTAAGCGAACGCACATCATAGTCACGCGCACGCCCCCCTCACGTTTTCACCAAGTGTCGCGCCGTCCAGCGCCTCGTGCGGGCACAGCAGACTGCCCCCTCCTTTCCCCCACCGCACACTTTCGGAAAGCCTTGGCTCGCGCCGCTACGGCGAACCGCCTTCCCCTCCCAATTTCGCGACACTCCTCCTCCTCCTCCTCCACTGCTTTCTTTCATCGTTCGCTTTTTCTTTCACTTGTCGGTCTAGCCATCGTTCGCTCGGTCACGACAACGGGGACGCGGCTCAGCCCACGAACGGGCTACATAGGGCTGCGCCCTAAAATTAGTTTGACGGCCGGTGGGTGAGGGGGGGGGGGGAAGCGCCTTGGCAGAAGTTCGCACAGGGCGTCGAATGAGGTAAGGTCAGCCCTGCCAGCGCGCCTTGTCTCGCTCCCTGTCGGTACACAGGCCTCTCGCTTGGAGCCCTCGTCGCCGTCTTCAGCAGCAGTGTTTATACAAGAGCAAGGAGCACATCTTCTACTTGTCAGAAAGCGCTGGACTTACGAAATTTTTGTTTTGCATATAATAATAGTAATCCATTACCTTCCTTCATCTGCGTCTTCGGGGGCAACTGACTGGACCTAGCAATGAACGTTTTGTTTTCCAGTCTCCCAAACACGCTCGTTTATACGCCACGCTCTGTGCTCTCCACGGACAGAATTGCTTGCCTATACAGCCCCTCACAATTCACGGGGCATCCGGCTGTTGTGGTGCTGGTATTATGACTGAGTGAATTCGTGTTCGCAATGAATTGGAGGATCGAGTGTGGTTGCCTTCTCAAAAGGTAACCTTGATGGCTCGCTCCTGCTCGTGGGAGCATCTGTGGCCCACATTTTCGACGTGCTATGAACCTGAGCGCCTGAGCTATGCTGGTGTTTTCTTTGTGCCATGTCGGCTATTGTCCCAGGAATTCGAACACAGCTAAATATCATTTCAGTGTGATGAGTTTTACATGACGTAGCATTAAAAGGCGTGCCAACCTCTGTGCATCCGTACATATGTCTCTGTGTTTGTAACCAGCTCTCCCTACGCGGTTGATGTCATGTTCAACTGTGTCTGGGCTGACTGCTTCTGACATACTTACTGACGCTCAAAAAAAAAAAAAAAACGTTTCAGGTAAATATAAGTGCGAAGTTTATAACGACGCCCTGTGATTAGACCTGTGTTGTTATAGTATTGAGTTCATATTAATAGGAATCCTACTTGTGGAGTAAGGAGAGAGACCTCCGTCACCTGATAGGGGTGTAATTTGAAGGATGCAGCGTAGTACGATGGAGTACGAGGAAATTATCGAAACGTGGCTTGAAATTTAATCGAAACCCTTCTGGTAAAATTTTTTTTCGCCGTCGCGCTGTCGCCGCTGGAATACCTGTCAATACAGCGTACAAGTTTATACAAATGAAGATACAGATAGAGATGGGACTATACAGGTATGGCACTATGCGGTACCGAAAGAGTCGGAAGTCTAATAAGGCGAAAGCTTTACGTGGCCCATTCTGCGAAAAACCGCCGTCGTAGTTGTTGTCCGGTCAAGAAAATGGCCGCTGCTGCAAAAAGTGAAGAAAAATCGCATGTCTTATTCGAGAAGATTTGAACCCGGGTCTCCACACCAGCAGCCCAATGTGCTTCCACACGTTACCCTCCGCGGAGGCTCAGTGGCTAAGGCGTTGTGCTGCTGAGCATGAGGTCGCGCGTTCGATTCCCGGCCGCGGTGGTCGCTGTTCTGATGGAGGCGAGAAGCAAAAACGCCCGTGTGTACGAGATTTCGGCGCACGTTAAAGATCCCCAGGTGGTCAAAATTAATCCGGAGCCCTCCACTACGGCGCGCCTCATCTCCGTAGTTAGGGGCGAAGCCCCTTAGGGGCTCGGGCTGTTGGCGTGTCCTGTCGTCGTCGTCGTAGTCACGGTACGAAAACACCGGGACACTCGTTTACCAACACCTCGCGCTAGAACGCAACACGTATAACGAACACACCAGGACACTCGTTTTCCAACGCCTCGCACTAGAACGCGTTGTGCTTCAAAGGCACGAGACGTTTACAGCAAAGCTTTATACCTCTACCACCAAACGGTTTCATCTCAGTGGGCAAAAACTGCAAGGCGCCAAGAATCCACTTATACACTGCATGCTTCGCCGCTCCCCAGGGTTCACGTCAATGGAGATGTCCCGGGATTTTTTAAAGATGATAGTCTTTTCTGGGCTGCTTAAACGAAGAAATTTTGGTCTGTCTGTCTGTCTGTCTGTCTGTCTGTCTGTCTGTCTGTCTGTCTGTCTGTCTGTATGTCTGTCTCTGTCTGTCTGTCTGTCTGTCTGTCTGTCTGTCTGTCTGTCTGTCTGTCTGTCTGTCTGTCTGTCTGTCTGTGATTCGATTCAGCCACCCGGCGAAAGCGACACAGACGCTGCTTAATAGTCTTATATACCCACAGCCAAACCTAAACGTCTTAAGTTCGGTTTTAATATTCATACCTTTCAAGACTGTTGAACAAGAACAAGACATTACGCAAATGTAAGGCATAGAATTAATACCTGAGTGATATTTGCAGTGTTCCTTTGTTAACAAAATTCACGGATGGTATAAGTGTCGTTCGGCGCGGGTCCCAATGTCATCAGGTGCAGTATATAGTGTGGCAAGTTCTGCGCAGAATGTGAAAATGGTTTCACATGGTTTCATTAATGGTGTCACTTTCACAAGGCATAAGGAGTGCGACGGTGTCCCCTGAAGATTACTCTTCTGTATTTCTCTCGCTATTATTCTTCACCCTCCTAAGGAAAAGTCTGTGGCGCATCGGCGCGGGCTATGCGTGTTTGAATAATAGCGTCTCTCTCTCTCTCTCTCTCTCTCTCTCTCTCTCTCTCTCTCTCTGCTCCCCGTCCTTCTTTTTGTTTTTACAGTGAAGCTGTCTATGGCTCGGTTCAGCAGATCACCTCCGGCGGCAGACCGAGCCTAGACCAATAATTTTAGCGTGTGTAAAAGAAACTCATTAAAGTTCGCAGAAAGTCATAGCGCTACCCTATTTTGCAAACCGCTTATATTGCCCCTGGAAAAATGTCTTCCGAGCACTGCATTTGTATATAGAGGTAAAACCGAATTCAAGGGGATATGTGCAAGCTTTGTCTTTGTAAGTTGGCTTTCCTACACGGTGTGTTGCACAGTGAAGCATGACCATCTACGGAGGGAGTATGGTTGCAGACCCACTTTATGCTCCTCTCCGCCATCGCCTCGTCGCGCGCGGCGTCTCTCTCCCCCTGCCATTGCGCAATGCCGCGCACACTTCGGCGGCCAACTGTGCGGCGCACTGGCACCTGCTCCGTGATTGACATAGCCGCGCTATAATAAAACGTCATTGTCTCTGCCCGCGAATCGTGTGTGTCCTTAGTCTGTGACGCAGAGATCGCGCCACTGTCCATATAATTCAACATATCAAATCCCCAATATAGCTAGACCCCAACATAGCGAATCCCACCAGAGTGCCAGCTTCACTGGGTTCCCCGCTTCACAGGCTAGAAGCGCTTTGATCTTTAAAACCAAGCTTCATTAATCTCCTAGAGCGGTTTCGCCGTCGTGGTAAATTTGGCCGTCACTCGACCGCAGCTGCGCCGGACCCTTGGCACCGCATCACGTGACTCGCCGGGCTGAGCTCCACCGAGGGCCGCGTTCGCCACCGCTGCCGGCTTGGCGCATGCGCTCTACGCAGCTGGTTCGTGCCTGACCACGTGACTCGCCACGTGTACGCGAGCTTGGCCATGAATGAGAGAGAGGCCAGGCCGTCTTCCCTGAGCGTTGCGCGGGGGCTGGAGGCTTTGAGCCGTCGTCAGCAAGCGGCGTCTGATCACCCCGCGGATATCGCCCTCCGAGCCGTCCGGCTGGGAAAACGCCGGAAGCGGAGCCATAACCGTAGACAAAGGCAGGCAGGCTTTGGACGAATAGTACAATAATTACAGCTAAATCAGAAGTTTACCAAGTGAAACCAAGACTTAACCAGGCTAAGCCAAGCTTTTTCGCTTTGCATATCCAGGGTTAACTCAGCTAAGCCGCAGCCATTTTTTTTAGCCTTGCTTCTTACTTATATTCCTTTTCGGCATAGCATTGTTTCTCCTCCCCGCAATGCGTCCGGCCATCGTTTGGCACCCTCGCGTTTTAGTGCGATATCCGCTGGGCAATCACACCGGCTGAAGTGCCACTAAAAGTTCACGCTGTAAAACTTGAGCGCTCGGTGTATTCTGAACGCAATATCGTTATAATAGGCATTTATCACAGCTTCTAAACTCTCGCGCCCCACTTGAACACGGGTATCAAGTTAGAACCTGAATGCTTCGCCGTAGCTATTTCTTCACACGGATTTGTCTTTTACGGTCCTTAGTTACGCGAACGCACTTCCGCCACCCGTAATTCCGCGAGCCAGACTAAAACAGCCTCCTTGCCCAGCGTCTCCATACTCAATCTTCATGTGGGGCGTTGTCGGAACTGCACTAAGTTTGCATAGGACATCTCCACATTCCAGCAAAGCATTGCCATGGTCTCGCACAGCCGACAAGCGGGGTTCTCAGTCGGTGACGCTAAAAGCCCAGCTTAAACAGCCCGTTGCACGTGCCGCACTTCTTCCCAGCTGCCCGCGCCGGGGCCCCGCATCAGGCCGAAGACGCCCGCCCCGCTGCGCGCGCCTGCTCTCTCTGACCGGAATTCCGGCGGCGCGCGCGCGTACTGTCATCCGCTCGCGCGTGCGCCCAAGGAGCCCCCAGCGTCGTTATCCGAGTTGGCCCACCCGGCGCCACGTGATCGCCTTGTGCGCAACTGGCGCATCGTCGACGGCTTCTTCGCCGCGAGCAGCGCCGAGGCGCGCGTATCTATCTGGGTCGGACGACCTCCGACTCACGGCCGACCGGGCGTCTTTTCTCCGGCGGTTCCCCCTGAGCCGGTAGCGGCGCCCTGTCGTGCCCCGGGGGACGACATCTGCCGCCGCCGCCGCCGGTGAAGCAGCAGCAGCCAAGGGAAGAAAACGAGTTGGGGGCCACTGCGGGGAATCCTGGCACGTTACTCTATAACGGGTTCTCTACAACGCATCGGTACGTTTAGCTTGCCGTTAGCAGGTCATTTCCGATGGCGAGTAGTTGTTGCTTGCTCAAAGGGCGTGGCGCAAAAGGATGCCGGGCCAAATGCGCTTGCTAGTCTGGTTCACGTGAAAGTTCAATATACATACCAGTCGCGAAACTCCGCTTCAGAGTTCCGGGTGGCGCGGGCCCCTCTGCTCCGTTGAATCTGAGGAGCAAGTGTTCTGGCGCGCCCCAAACGGGACAAAAACTGAACTTCGATAGACTATTACCTAATCACAAAATCATTGTAAACTAAAGCTTGATTTTTAAGTTGGAAGACATTAATTATGTAACTTTTACGTACGTTTTTGCTGTTTTTCTTTTTATGATGTACAGCAGCATCCGCAAGCACTTGTGTACTACTGCAACTTTCTGCGGACAGACGACAGGCTACTCAACTTGCCCCGCACTTGTCCTAGCGCAGGGGGCCCAACGGAAGACTGGTTTTTGATACGCGGGGCCTATGGGGAGCTTCGCAACTGTTGTATATCCAGTAACTCTGGTGCACATCAGTTTGGACTACACGAGTCTCTTCACTCTTCTTCGTCTACTTCGGCGTAGAGTTGGCTGCGCGTGGTGTGGCGTAGTGGAGAAACGCGTTGAATGGGACCTCCCAACGCCGACGAGCCACGCACCGTGCCTGTTAGGTACGCCGTTGAGCGTGGGACCCTACCGCAGAGGCAGGACGAGGACCAGAAAAGGCGGGGAATCTTTTTGGTGCACTGCTACTGTTGTTCATTAATCATGCACTGGATAGCTGCAGTGCTGAATGACAGCAGCAACGGCAGGGAAAGGCCTAGCGTGTGCCGCCGTGTTGTTTTCGTTTCTTGGCGTTATTTTCATCCGTTTAGGCCGCGAATGTAAAAGCACACGATGGAATGCTTTATTCGGGGGGATTTCCAGGTCATAACGGGACTGTGTAGACACACGTTTGTTTAGGAGTTGTATTCACAAGCATGGTCGACTACCCACCACACGACAGCACCATCGAAGACCGAGATAAAGGTGTGTCAGCACACCGAGAACTCACGGGGCAGGTTTGCTCGCATACACATCAACACGAATACAGCCTCGTTGTGCGGACGGGCTCGTTCTACACCCGAACCTGTGCCATACCAAGAGCCGTCACATTATACGATACGTGACTGACCATCCGGTCGCCGAGCTGGAAACACTGGCACTGGACCTAGCTTTGTTTTTTACAGTGAAGCGGTTTGTATCTAGCCGCTGTATATGCATTCCCCGCATGCGTTCGAATGTGGGTACGCGAGCGGTGAAATGTCCGTGTGCAGAAATCCGGGTATGAAGAGAAGGCGCGGCGCCGCAGCAGCCGAAGCGCGGGAGGGGGTGGAAAGAGGGTGGTGTCGGCTCTTGGCGCTGTACAAGAGACGCAGTGGGAAGAAGTGGAGAGGACGCGGCGCAGTAGCATCGGGAGAGCGGGGTAGGGAAGGGGGTGTGCCGTAGAACTCGACACAGCCGATCCCTCGGTCAATCATACGTGCTGTACACCGTCGGCCTGCAAGACAGGGAAGTTTCGTGCACTCCTTCGGAGCTGCGCTCCCGTCAATCACGTTTCGTCTCGTTCATGCCTGCAATCCACTGAAGCCGGGCCAGCTTCGCAGGAAAACTTGCCACCATATAAATAGTTCGCTCACCGATTCTTCTTTTAATTAGGACAACTTGCACGGAGAACTTCACATTTCAAGCTAAAATCTTACAAAAGTGGGCAATACTACACAAAGTTGTGTTGGGGAAATTCGAGGAAGGCACCTCCCGCATCCCGCCTCCACTCCTTTCGCGCACTGCTTAACAGAGACATAAAAAAAGTAACTTTTATCACCTATGTCAATAGCCTCGAAGTATTCCAAGTTGGGTATTGAGCTGTACACGTGAAAAATGAAGGTTAATTGCTCTTCAAAACGAATTTGGTCATAGCACATGTTTGGCTTGACTGACAAAATCCTGCTCCTCGAGAATATCTGTCAACTACGTGAGAGGGAGAGGTCACGAAACTGCGGTGGTGCTGGCGTCGATGGGCCACTGCGGTGAAAACAACGCTTGTCAAAAATGCTACGTCAGAGCTATAACAAGAATAAAACACAAGACAATAATAACAAATTGTCACAAAACACAATAAACAAATAAACAAAAACACAATAATAACAAATTTACTGTAACAACTTACAACGTTGCGCTTGCTGCGAAAGCAAGTGGCAGTTTCCATCGGTGCGCCTCCATGACTGCAAGCATCCCGGAGATGAACACATATGGATCCCCTCCTGTGTTTACAAATGATGCGTACAATTAACCCTCGATAGAACGAAGTCTTGAAGACAGGAAACTGTCTTCGTTATAAGCGATACTTCGTTAAAAACGGGGGCGACAAGCTCTCTATACACAGTGGGGAGGGACCATGAAACACTTGGAATAAAACAAGATGCCGTTATAAAGAATTATGTATACGCTAGGGGTATAAGCGGGATTCACGAGGCTTGGACAGCAGCGAATCAGGGCAACCCGCCGTGGTGGCTCTGTGGCTAAGGCGTTGCGCTGCTAAGCACGAGGTCGCGGGTTCGATTCCCGGCCGCGGCGGCCGCTTTTCTGATGGAGGAGAAAAGCAAAAACGCTCGTGTGTATGAGATTTCGGCCCACTTTAAAGATCCCCAGGTGGTCAAAATTAATCCGGAGCCCTCCACTACGGGGCGCCTCATCGCCTGCGTTGCGTCGGCGCGTTAAACCCTACAATCAATCAAATCAAATCAGCGAATCAGGGCAACCCTGCATTGCTTAATTTCTGGCCTTATCCACTACGCCACCAGGAAGTTTACCGGAAGTTGACCTTGGCCGGAAGGAAGTTGAGGTGGAAATATGTCGCGACGGGCGCACGTTCGCGCGGACGAAGTACTGTCTGAAGTCAGTCGTGCGTAAGATTCTGTGATAAAACGCTGATACTGTTTTCAAGCACCGGAAGCACTGTTCAGTGCAGCATGAGGTGGAGCAGCGGTGCTACGCCGTCAAGGCGTTCCGCAAAAGGCTGCGAGTGACAAGAATCAAACGCGACTGCTTTTGCTTCCGGGTCACTCCGGAGATCGGTAATGAGGACGCGCTTGCCCGGCGAGCGAGATCTTTGCCTTCCACAACGGCGCCTTATCAGGACACGCCCGGACACCGAAGCGGAGAGGATAAGGCTTAAAAAAGCGCGACGCCAGGCATCAGGCTCCAATGCAGAAAAATGGGCACCGCGTCTCTTAAGGATCTTCATTATGGCGAACCGACCCTGCTTCTCAACTCCAGCCTTCAGTGAGGTTGCACTGTCTCCACCCAAGTGCGCGCTCAGAATAAGCATCGCTGGAAAACGTTCAGGAGGAGGCCCCATTCGAACTCAATACCATGCGCGCATGTCGACATGTTGATTGCCCTTCCCTCCTTTCAGCGCCGCGTGTGGCACCTGCTTAAAACGTGTGCGGAACAGGTACAGAGAATCGAACTTCGGTTCGAACAGGCGTGATCAACACCGGGCGCCCGCTTGTATTGCTTGAGGTGCGTGCCGCTTCAATTTAGATTGCAGATTGACACAATTTACGACCATTAAGGCGGTAAATCCCAAACTTAGATCATTGAGTCATCCCTCTAAAATTCCGTCTTTTGGCATTCGAGCTAAAATCCGTCTTTTGAGCTAAAATCCATCTTTTGGCATTTGAGCTCTTATAAAATCCCACGCAGTTTTTTCACGCCAAGCCCTTCTGTCTCTTTATTTTGCTTTCGTTCACAGTCATATCACATATGGTACTGTTGCATGGGGTAACACTTACGATTGTTATCTAGCACCGTTACAACATATTCAAAATCCGGCTCTTCGTATCATTACGAACAGCTCATTCCGTGCTAACGCATGTGTTTTGCTTCAACAGAATAATATCTTATCGGTTAAAAATCTATTCTATTACAACATAGGCGCGTTTTTGTTTCAACTACGTATTAATAATTTATCGTACCAATTTACTGACAGGCAACTATTACAAAATAACAACTCCACCAGATTTGCAGCCAACAAAAATTACTTATTACCCATAGTCCGTACTAACTATGGTCAGATGACATCCGCTTTTTCAGCTATTTCATTCTAGAATAGTCTTTCGGCAGAACTAAAATTTTCATCATCATTTTTTTCCTTAAAACACATGCTAAAAACATTTTTGTTGAATCGATAAATGTATTGTTTTTATTATCTGTATTGCTATGTTACTGTTCATTTCATTGCCTAAGATTCCTGAGTTCAGCTAGATTGTATGCGTAGTGCAAGTGTCTAGTTTATGTTTTTTTTTTTTTGCTGTCAACTTTTTTACCTTGTTCGAATTGGTATTGTGCTAGTAATGTGCAACATGTATTTTTTATTATTTTTTTATTTTTCTCTCAATTTTGTTTAACCGAGTTTATTGCTTTTTCTTATTCTACTCTTGCGCTGCCTAAGCTGTGTTCATTCCTTTTAGTTACTGTTTGTTTGGTTTTGCTGCTTTCGATGTATTCTTTATTTTGTAATAATTAATCAAGTGTCCCGTTGCAGTCTGTTGACTATGGGACCCTTGTCTGTATACTAACTTGAATGTATTTTACACCGTTGAAAATAATAAAGAATTCAAATTCAAATTCACACTTCTGTTTCTTCCTGCCTGTCTCTCTCCTCACCCAAAGCTACACCTCGACTTCGCCCTAGCCCACCTGTTCACATACGGTTTCGACGACGGGGACAACAGCAAGAGAGCGAGTATGGTGACGTTTTCCCTGAAAGCTGCCCTAAAACTGCTCGACTCTCTAAGCTTGCAAACGGACCTTCAGAAGGTTTCCGTGCACCGAGGACTGGCCGCTGGATGTGCGTGTCCGTTTGTATACAAGCGAGCGTTCTCGGCCATGGAGTCAGCGGACACCCCCCGCGTAGTGGGCACCGTGATTCTTCGACGAATTGGCGTGCTCCCTAATACGCGCGTCCTTTATTTTGTTTTCACCATCGGATAAAGCCAACTCGCTCGATCTTGCTCCTAATTGATGATCAAGTTGCTTATAAGAGCCAGCCTGGTTCCGGGCGCCTACTTTCCGCCGCTCGGGTTTCCCGCCGGGCGCTCTCGAAGTACGACGTCCCGCGGAGCCGCGACCTCGGGAATCCTTGATGAAAAGAGCCACCCGGTCGCGCTCGGCTGCGGAAAAGTGAGGGGCAATATGCGGAACCGGCGCGGATAGATCTTGCACACGACGATGAGGACCCCTCGGGGAGCTCTAGCGGGACACAAACATAAAAAAAGAGGCAGGTGAGGGGGAGGGGTGCAGAGTAAACCGGGGCCCGACGCGTAAATGGCGTGCCTGATTTACATTAAGCGAGACGAATGATAAGTCAAGAGATGACGGCGCCGCGAGGACACCGTCGCTCTGCGTTTTTTTGTTGGCACTCTTCACCTTTGCTGAGCTTGCGTGCGCCAAGGTGCGACACTACGACCCCGGCTGTTCGTGAGACGGTTTGCTCTCAATCCTTCATGATAACAGAAACGTCGTGTAGAACGAGAGATGTGTGAAACCCGCTTGAGCATTTCTTCCTTTTCGCAGATGGTTCGTGTGTTGATTCGATTTTTTTTTTTGTGAAAAGAAAACAAGAAGCCATCTAGTGAAATGCTCTTAAGTGGAAAATCAGTGCCGCCTCCGTAAAATCGCTGCATGGAGGGAAGTATCGCGTAAAAGCCTGATAAGTGAGGTGAATGAGCATGTCATGGCCTTTACCCATAGAAATACCCATGCTTGAGGTATAGCAAGTTGAATGAGGTACGTAGGACTATTAGTTGACCAGCATGCGAAAGCGGAATATTCTGAGTCCTAAACACAGCAGTTTGTATGGGTGCTATACGACCGCGCACAATTCAGCGGACAGACCTTCGCTTCGCGCATGTCGGTTATTCCCTGCTCTTAGCGGAGATTTAAGAGCGATGATGGTGCACCCACTTGCTGTGGCGTACACTTCAACCTGCTGGACAATAACACCGCCAATTTTGGCCCAAAACGTGATCATATCGAATTTTCGAAAACGTGCTTTTCAACGTCGGTATAATCGGTATAATCTGCCCCCCCCCCCCCCCTCCCCGCACAAAAAAAATCCCTTTTGTGCAAAGGTTTTTTGCCTCCCTTTCCTTTGTAACCAAGTCATGTACACTGCAACTAAAAAACGGACTCAGTTGTCTTATCTATCACCTTAACTGGCTGAAAGGTCAGTTAAGCAGAAGTTCTGAAACTAGTTCCGTCATGTTAAGGAACATTTTATGGCGGGGTAGCCATTACACGCGGACGGTATAAAAAGTACGATTACTCCGAAGCTTAAATAGGGTGCGTGAAGTTCTCAGTTCGCTATTTTCTGCAGCGATATGCAGTGCTTGTACCACAATCACCAGGTTTTCGGACAGGCGGAGGTGAGCCCCCAGAACGGCAGCCTCAAGAGCGATGTTCCTGTTCACGTCGTTTCAATTCGAAGCACAGGCACATGGCTATAGTTAACATCACGTTGACTTTTCGGCCGCGGAGAGGGCGGATTTATCGCGTCCTAATTGAATGTGGCGCCCCCTTTGAAGGAAAAGAAAGAATACCTAAACTATTTCACTCGGGACAGACTATTGTGTTTTATTATCGGGGCCCTTAGCTGACTGGCTAGTACTCAGGCCTGTGCTCTAAAGGCTTTGTAGAACTTTGCGGGTCACAAAATAAAGTACTCACGTCGAAAAAAGAAAAACAAAACGTTACACTCACAAAGTAGAGCCACGGTAAATAAGTACAGCTTTGCTACCATAAAAACACACACTTCCCGTCATGAAATAACTCTTCTCGAATAATGGACGTTGCAGAGTACAGGTATTGAAAGCACAATGTTACGTTTATCTTCGTTTCAGCGGAAAACAACGTAGTTGAAACGTGGATTCTTTTTTTCGGGTTTCCTGACTTGACCATTAAACAAAAACACAATTGGAGACACGAATATTGTTTCTAGTATAATGCTAGCCATACAAGCTGAGGGGTGTAACATTGATTGATTGTTTGATTGATTGTTGCTAAGATTGATTGATTGCAGGGTTTAACGCGGAGAAGCTGCACCCGGGCCGCGAGGCACGGTGTAGTGGAGAGCTCCGGATTAATTTGCTTCACCTGCAGGGGATTTTTAACGTGCAGCGAAGTTTCTACACACGGGCGTTTCCGCTTTTCGCCTACATCTGAAAAGAAGCCACCGCTGTCGGGGCGGAAACCGCGTTTTTGGGCTCAGCAGCACAACGCCTTAGCTACTGAGCCACCGCGGCGGGTACGTGTGTAACATAAGTTAGTGCTGGTTTTATTATGTACTCAGCTGCGTGTCAAAAGATGTGTCTCTGTAACGGAGCTTGTATTCAGCTGAGGGCTACGTGGCTTTGTACGTATAGCAGGGGTTTTCGCGGCCCACATTTCACCGCGATACATGTCCCGGAGGCGCGGAAAAGAGATATTACGATATTCTCCCGGCATGTACGCTATAAATAAGGCTCAAAAACGCCGTCGATGCCAGTTCAATCGAAGACGCTCCCGCGACCCGCACGAACCCGCGTCTCGTCGGTATTTCCTTAAACCGGAAGCCGCGCTTCGCGTAAGCGCCGGCGCCCTATTTACGCAATATTCGGCCCCAACGGCTGCGCAATCGAAATGGAATTGATGGCAGCACTGCACGGCTCCGGCAGCGGCTCTGTTATCCTCGCAGGCACCGTCGCGAAGCCTGCCATCTTCCGCAAGCTACGGGGCTAGCGCGGTGCACAGAGACTCGCTCAGCCTCGCAGCTATGCGGCGGCGGCCCGCGACGAGGAAGTAACGCCCCCGCCCGCCCCGATCCCTTGAACTTTAACGCCTTTTGTTTCGGCGTGGTCGGCGTCGTAATCGAGGCGAAGCCGCTACAGCGATGACCCCAGCGATTGCACAAGCGGCACGGCTCCAAGTATCCTATATACTACTATGCAGTTGTGGCCCAAACGCCGGAGCGCCGCGTCCATTCGCACGTACCGCCGAGACGGCGAGGCTGCCCTGACCTTTGAGGTGCCTCTTTTTAATTCTCCGTTTGCGCTTAGGCGTAACCACGGCCATTGAGAGTCCTGAGGGGAACGTGAATTTGAAGGACCCAGTTCCCGAGTGCGGCTCCGCGTGCTTGAGTTGCGAATTAAAAGTTCCAGTTTTGAGTGGCGCCGCATACCGGAGCTTTCTTTGTGCTCGTGGAGTATGGCGCGACGCATAAACTGCCCTTTGTTCTCGTCCGTGGCTCGAATTGCTTGCGAAGGAGGCATCGGTTCGCTTTCACGCGCCCTTCATTGTGAGCTCCCTTGTTTGCTGTTGGCTTAATTGTATATTTATGGAGCATTGACTGAGGGGTTTACACGAGAAACTGATGCTTGAACGAAAAGCGAGAATGTGTTTTCCGTGCACGTGCAGTCTAGAGGAGGAGGAGCAATAAACGTTCGTTCTGCAAACGGAAGATGTAGTCGTTCCCTTGTGGAACAATGCGAACACAACCCGTTTACAAAGGTCAAGTATTCTGGACAAATAAAAACCTTTGAAAACGCTATAGTAATAGAAATTTATTTGAAATGCTTCGTTATTTTGTTGCAGAATGTTATCGATGCGATGTTGGCCATGCGACCATTGCCCATTGATATGGTTCTTCGCACTGATCAACTCCATGCGCGTGCGATGGTCTCCAGTCTGTGCAATTTGCTTTACCAGGGAAAATCTTTTGAGAAGTGTAATGCCTGACGTTCGAGCACTAAAATGTGGTGATGGAACAAGCAAAGAAAGTGATAGTATAGCGGACGCCTAGCTGCGGGAGTGCATTGTTTAATGTAATTTGGGTTACGCTATAGCTTAACATTTGCAAATACACAAGCTGGACCGACCGGATTTGGTTTGTTTCTAGTCTGCTAAAGTATAGTTAGGTAGCTTTTTAAAGGAGGCCAGGTTAAGAGACAGGATGCTAGCTGGGGTGAAAGAAGCCTCACGAGATACGGATGTTTGCAATACGTAACAATCGTTACGTCGCACTGAAAACGGTCCGGTGCGCCAAGTGTCCGAAAACAGATTTCTTATTCATTTGCTGTAAAGAGACATTGAAGCAGTTGCAAAGAATTGTCCGATTACGTGAAGACAGTGCAATCTAGGTTTCTAGGTTTAAATTATCAAGATCTGAGCTGTTCTGTCGATTTACACGCATTTTTTTTTCAAGGATGCAATAAAATTAAAGAAAAAAAAGCTGCATTGAACACTGACGTTTACCTCGCACCACACTCCCATCTGACTAACCGGCTTTCGCTGGGATTGAAAACTTGCAAGTCCGCATGGCTAAATTTGGCGAATTGCTCGCATGTTAAACCCATGCAACGCATTCGTAAACTTAAGGTCGGTGTCGTGGCGTAGCAAGTATGAAAAGGAAATAGTCCGGGTGAATGAAGGCGTTGAGTAATAAGGTGAACTTGTGCCTCCAGACACTAAGCAAAGAAGTCACTTGCCACCGCACACCTCGCGATTGCCTGGCGTTTTTGTACGCCCAGCTCGCTGCACGTGCTCTCGCTCACAACAGCCCGGGACACTCCGCTCGTCGTCGTCGTCGTCAGCAGGCGCTGGAGAGAGGTAGCTGGAGGCGTTCTCTTCGTCGTCGTCGTTTTTAAATCTTTTATATTAACCATGTAGCAAACTGAAAATAAGAAATATGAAGGCTGAGTTAGCACGAAAGCCCATTCAGACTATTCTGACGACTTTGCGCTAGCTGGCGCGGCGGTCGCGAACGGTCAAGGTAACTAAAAAAGAGGCAAGGCAGATTGAAACGAATAAATGGAGGGAAAAAATGGAAGCTAAAACGTCGTTAGAGGTGTACAGGGCTGAGAAATTGAACATCAGAAAGGAAAATTTCTACGATAATTCCCAGGGCAGTGCTTTGCTTTTTGAGGCCAGAGCAGGTTGCCTGCGAACTAAGAGTTTTGTGGAGAAGTATTCACAAAATGATGGGGTATGCGTGGTCTGCGGAAAAGAAACAGAAACTATGCGGCACATAGTGTTAGAATGTGAGGGTATCCATCCAAATCTACATGAAGGGAATATTGGGCTTCCAGAAGCCCTAGGATTTAAGGGTATCAGAGAGGAAGTTAACTTCAAAGCTGTCGAGGGGGCGAAAAGAAGATTAGAATGCTGGTGGACGAAAAGCAGAGAGGGGAATATTGCCTAGGACAGTTACCACCTGTAACAGGGAAAAAAAAGTATTTCGGGCCTAATAAGCTTTAGTGCCTGCCCTAAGCAGCGCTAGTATTAAACCAAGAGTGTAAAACATGGTTGTATTAGTCCTTTTTGGGTAAGATGACATGTCATCACCCCGCTTCAAAGGGGAAACCAACAGAAATCATCATCATCATCATCATCGGTACGTGGGGTCATCTCTCCTGGCGCCCATGAAATATAAATGTTTTATATTGTCCAATAATGGATTACATAGGTCAAGCTGACAAGACGGGTACAAATAAGAAGTCGGACATAAGATTTTGATGCATTAGCTTCACTGTCTCCTTAACGCCATTTCCGTTTCTGTGTTGCCCACTGTTAGAGGTCACGACCAAGAAAAGCGAAGGCCGCACAGTTTTCCTTTCAAGGAAGGGCGACACAAATGTGCTAACGTCATTTGGGTAAGCGACGTCACTACACGTCGGGCCAAACAGCCAATGGCGAGGGAGGAAAACGTGTGACGCGGGCGCCTCGCGGCCCTGTCTTTTAAAAAGCGCACGCCGGGCCCGTCAGTCTATTGGGCTGTACTCGCATATCGACGTTTCCATCGGGTGTGGATTCAAGGACGGCTTTGTTTCTTCTGCCGAGTTTTGCGATGACGTGTGCCGCCATGACGCGCGTGCTTGTGTGCACGTTTGTTCCGTCAGTGGGATCACTAAGAGGCAGGTATAAGAAAGCAGGAAGCGATGATATCTGCGGCCCGTCTGAAGCTGTTGTCGTCGTAACGGCGACTAATCGTCTTCGGATGTGGGAGGGAGGACGCAGCGAGTCGATCGTCGCCCTTTGCGCGCACGGGACGAGGACTTCAGAAGTCCTTCGATATGATTTAGAAAAAAACAAAACAAAATGAAGGTTACGCTGAGAATCATTCATGTAAGCTCGCACTCGCGCGACACACTTGAATGGCGAAGCTGTTGCAGGTGAACATTTCCGGTCACATAGTTAAGTTTCAGTATCACTGATTATTTGCATAGTTGCGGTGCTAGTAGTTTGGTTGGAGCCATAACAAAAATGGCGCGTACCGACTCTGGGGGATTGGCAAAGTCTGATTGTGGGCAATTAGAAGTCAATTAGAACTAAGGGCAATTAGAAGTCAGATAATAGCGGGGGAGGTGATGCCAACAATTGGAGAACCTCAGAAAACAAAAAAAAATAGTACTGCTGTAACAACACTTGCTCTAACATACTGAAAAAGACATTCGGTTGATGCGATTGACTAACGAGGTAAGCGACCTGATTCGGCAATAAAAGAGTGAAGAGCGCGAAAAACGCCCCCGTTGCACCAACCAAGCCCCGATGCCACAAATAACATTGAATTAGGCACCGACAAGGCAAGACCCAGGCCCGGAGGTTTCTTTATGCGTGAGCACTGAAGGACACAATTTGTACAAGTTTGAAATTGTTTATTAATGCGTAGCATTCTTTGGCGGCTACCCCCACTGCCAGGACCGTGTAACGCTCTGCATTTCCACAAAAATGCAGATATCGCGGAAGTTCCACCTGTAATCGCTATAATAGCGTAAATGGAGATAATTGGTCGCACAAAATTTCGACAAACTAAAAAAATACAAAAAATACGGAAAATGGCGATACGTGTAACGCCCTAGATTTCCGCAATAATGCAGATTTCGCGCAAGTTCCACTTGCAATCGTTATAATAGCTTCAATAGAGATAATTGGCCGAACGAAATTTTGAGAAAACTAAGAAATAAGAAAAATATTAAAACTTACGGGAAATAGAAAAACGTACAACACATGGCATTTCCACAATAATGCATATTTCGCGAAAGTTCCACCTGTAATAGTTGTAATAGCGTAAATGAAATATTTGATAGAAAGACATTTTGAAACGATAAAAAAATAAGAGAAATGTAAAGAAATTACGGAAAATGACGAACCTGTAATTGGTCGAACGAAATTTTGAGAGACTAAAAATAAGAAAAATATGAAGTAATTACGGAAAATGGCAAACCGCATAACGCCCTGCATTTCCGCAATAACGCAGATCTCGCTAATTTTCCAGTTCTAATCGTTATATTAGCATTCATGCTGAATTTTTGCGCAGCGTAAGACAAGGACAGATACAACAAGGGACACGAAGACCTTGTCTTCTGTCCTTGTCTTACGCTGCGCAAAAATTCAGCATGAATTCTGAGTACCAACTAGCCCGCCTAACGGTGTTATTACAGTTATATTAGCGTAAATGGAGATAATTGGTCGGATAGGATTTAGAAAAGCAAAAAAAAATAGGCTGTAAAAAACTCACACTGAAGACAAGCGGCATAAGAATGCTACGCATTTTTAGATAATTATCCGAATTTGTGCGGAATTTTTTGACATGTTCCGTAGTTGCCTTGCACTGTGCTGCTGGTAGTCATTGTCATATGCATCGATATCGTCGTGTTACTCATGCTAACCATTACATGAGTGGTAGCGCTTGACGAGAGCGCTCGAGATTGTTTTTTTTTTGTTTTGTTTTTTTTTGCTAAAGCCGCTGCGCGAGCCGGAGCCTGCGCGGTCGCCGCAAGGCACACGCTCACGAGCACTCGGCATTTTATAACTCTTGTGGTTTTTGCCAGTTTCTTTTCTCTTTTTTTTAATCTAAAGCCACTGCGTGGGCCGGGAACGCGTGGCGGTCGCCGCGAGACAGGCGCTCACGAGCGCTCCGTGTTTTCTTGGTGTTTTGTAGTGCAAGACCGAGCTTAGGGCTTGTACAACAGCTCTGCTGTTAAACAACCTAAGGAGGAGGAGGAGGAGGAGGAGGAGGAGGAGGAGAAGAAGAAGAAGAAGAAGAAGAAGAAGAAGAGAAGAAGAAGAAGAAGAAGAGAAGAGAAGAGAAGAGAAGAGAAGAGAAGAAGAAGAAGAAGAAGAAGAAGAAGAAGAAGAAGAAGAAGCTTTCACAGCCTCATTTTCCTTAAGCCACACAAGCCTAGATATCTACTGCAACTCAGATAAAGCTCGCCGAATATGGGACATACCCTCACCGGGGTATTGCACTACGCTTTATAAAACGGCTCATCAACTCAATCATCTCAATCAAGATGTTCAATCAATCAGTCGACCGATCGATTGATCGATCGATTGTGGCGGGGGCACTGAGTGTTGAACGAAAGACATCTGTGCTCACGTATATCCGTACTATAATATAACTTTTGTGCTTTTAAGCATATTATCGCAGTTAAAAAGAAAGACATCTGTACGCCTACTCTGAAGCCTACTGGCGAAGTGTTACGTACACTCGACCCACACAGCGTCGCATACCCGCGGTAGTATACTGGACAACGCTTCAAAAGCGGGAAGGAATGTATGCTGATTTCGCACGATCTTCCGTGGTTGGCACGGCCTAAACGTTTGCAATTTTTTTTCTTTTTGCGCACAGGCGTGGGCCCACTCCTGAAAAAAAGAAAAGAAAAAGAGAACCTCTTTGCTAATCAGAAACACTGGGGAAATGTTACTCAAAGGCCACTGAAAGGTACAAATGAAGGAAGCACGACTCTGCGCCATTACATACCAAGCAGACGAAGAAGTATATATCCGGACGGGGGAGGGGGCTGGTAAGCGGGGCATTTGTAACGCGGTTTCTTTTTCCGTCCGGTTTCAACGCTATAGGCTCTGAGCTGGTGATACTGGAAGACCTGGAGAACTCGGGGTCAGGGCAAGCTGGACGGAATGGGAAACACGAAATAAACGAGAGCTATTTCTCGCTGCGTTCCCGCGTTTCTGTTTTTCGTGTAACGCGGCACAGCGAACGGCCAACCCCTCCGTTTCCGGGGTGAGTTGTAGCATGGGACGGGTTGTTTAATGCAGAATGGAACGCAACAGCAGAGAACGTGTCTGCTTCGCCACTGTTGGTTAGCTGCACTAATAAAAGTATAATGCTAAGATAACTCAACTAATTTCACTCTCATCTCGTCTTCGGCTTTGTTCGTTTACACTCATGTCGCACTCGTGTTTTTTAAAGGAACTGAGCGTTACGCAAGGCCTAAATGCCGACCATCTCCTCGCCACCATTGCCTCTGATGTCAAATGAAAATGATAACCGAGTCATAAAGTGCAAGTGGCAGAGGCCGCGAAGACCTCTGGGCACACAATAGGCTCCTTAGTGAGAATTTAGGGCGACGGTGTGCTTTACGTGCAGTAAACTTACTTTCACCATACCCAGAAAAGGCTGAGCCGTACTAAGTGCTCACATCTTCATGTTTTCGAAGTACTGTATCTGTTAGCACTATGAGTTGGCCTCGCCTTACCTACGCCTCCAGCTGCGCCGCCCGTGCCTCCAATACCCTGCGAAATTTGCCTTCACAGGTAAAGACTACGCTTAGCAACACTTTCCCAATGATCGGTAATGTCACTTTGGATGAAGTAGATTCGTTGCTTTAAAATTAAGGACATATTGCTGCGGTTATTTGCTTTTTTTCTGTGTATCCGGGTGTTCCGTCCCTATTGTTCCACAATACCTAGAATAAATGTTATTTTCATCTTTTGTTGCAACTCCCCGCGTTCTGTTCCCTGATCAGTGAATGCCATTTTACGATGACTCTGCAAGCCAACAGTTCCCGAGGGGAGGGTGGGGTTCCTCCCGTATGCTCTGATGCTGCACACAGAAGATTACTTAGTAGCGAGTGCCATATCACGCACGTTATCACTGCATGGAAAAGGTGACCAAATGAATAGATGCCTGCATCGTAAGCCGGAGATGCGTGAATTTTCCTCTCGGAACAGTCTCCAAGCGTCACCGTCCGCCTTCTTTAAATCAAGTTATCCATACTTCCTTGGTTGTTGCCGATGCGGTTCGAATAAAAGAGACGAGGTTAAAAGTAAAAAATGTTTCTCTTATGTTCCGCCGGTATTCACAAATACTGCCTCCTTCAAAAAGGTCTCAAAGTGTACGCAGAGCGAATTATCTTGATATATAATAGAAAATGAGACCAACTGGAACTGCAACAGATTAGAAACAGTAACATGGTTTTATTCGTAGTCAAGCGACGATCTGGCAGTACGTAGAAGATGAAAAAAAAAAGCGTGAGAAAGGAATCTGTATCAACGGTTAAGGCGTCGTATGTGCACCTTGCGGCAACGGCAACAGCAACAACAACAAAAAAGGAGGCAAACAGAGATGAGTAGTCTAGCTCAAGATCCGTGACAGAAGGACGGCTTAGCGGCAAGGTATTTAAGGCGGGAAAGACTGAGCGTCCTTGCAGCGATAAGTGCAAAGCGTGCGAACGACTGAGTCCAAGGCAGTTTGAAGAATAAAAACTGGAAAGACAATGCAGGGAAACTCAGAAGAAGACTCCATAAGTAAAATACGAGCGAGGCAACGCCCGAGGCACTTGAAACATAAAAATACGAGACAATCATCTGAGCTGTGATTACAATTGCAAAGCAGTGCTGAGGCGGAGAGGGAAAAAATAAAGGGCCCCGGACGGTTACGTGAAGGCGTTTATTGAAAAGGACCCCGTTTGAGCGCCGTCGAGTCGAACCAGTGCAACGTAGCTGTTTCTTTTCATATTCATCCGCGAGGCTATAGCGCATGATAAATGACTTTATTGTAGACGTCAGATTTTTCTCTCAGCAACCATCCTATAAGCTATGATACGGGGAGTTACTGCACCCCAGAAAAGTAACAAAGGAATAAAATGGCCGCGTATCCGGTTGCTTCGCTGCAGAGATGGCAAAATTACTTCTAAAAAGTAATCAAATTACATTACTCGTTACTTTACTAGAATTTTCTAAAACGTAATTAAATTACATTTAGAATTACAGGTGTGCGAATGTAATGACATTACATTACTGTTAGTTTTGAAAGGTAATGAAATTAGTTTGAAATTACTTTGAAACGCATGAAAAGGGAATGAATAGGCACGAGAAAGCAGGCAGAGCTCTCATCGAAGCGTTGTTTCCTTCGCGTTCGTAGAGTTCCAATGCCCAGAGACTCTTTGGGCATAGGAACTCAACCTGGTCAACTTTTCTTTGTCAACTTTTTATGCCGTAAGAGAAACCGATAGCCTATATCGTAGTCAAAAGTAACTGGGAAAGTAATGAGTAATTTCCATGAAATTACTGGCCTGAAGTGATTTATAACATTACTAAATTACCAACAGTCAAAAGTAATTCATTACATTACTCGCTACAACATAAAGTAATTTAATTGCCCTAATTAATTGCTGTAGTTTCATTACTGCCAAGCCTGCTTCGCTGCAAATGTCGCCGAAACACAAGTCGTCTGTCGCCCCTGTCACGCACCTCCCCCTCTTCTCTTTTCACTCCTCACACGATTAATTCGTACAACTCAATCCAATTTTCCCACTTTCGCCCCTGCACGAGCACTCTTTGGTGGGACATTTTGCTTTTATTGTTCTTGGGACAGCTCGAGACGTCATGTTTCAGTTGGTGTCCGCATTGATCTTGCCTCACTTAAACGCCGTATTTAGCTGTTGTCTTTTCTGATTCTATTACAAACTTACCCAACGTGTATTTTTAACTGAAAGAACGCTTCTACTGTCAGTATGTACTTATGTTGTGCCTCTATAATGTTGTCTTTGGGCAGAACAATGTTGACATGTGTGAGAAATGCCACAAAGAATGCTGCAAGACGCCTTGCCTATACCAACTTCCTGCTCAAGCACTTTTCAACTTTTGGCCAGGTCGGCGTTGTAGAGGCAGACACACACAGGCACACAGACGTACAGACGGACCTAAATGGTCACGCTGGGTAGCTCAAGAAAGGCTATCGTGCGTAAAACAGAATTCACCCATATTAACAGCGGAGCTGTTGTACAAGCCGTAAGTTCGGTGTTGCAGGAAAAAAATACCAAGAAAATGCCGAGCGCTCGTGCCTCGCGGCGACCGTCGAGTGTTGCCGGCACGCACAGTAGCTTTAGCAAAAAAAAAAAGAAAAAAAGAAAAAAAAACGGGAAAAAACCACGAAGAGCGAGAAATTGCTGAGCGCTTGTGAGCACGTGCCTTTCAGCGACCGTCAAGTCCCCGGCTCTCACTGTGGCCTTAAAAAAAAAAAAAAAAAAAAAGTTCGAGCGCTGTGTCGTTAAGGGCTACCGCGCATGTAATGCTCGGCATGCGGAATACGACGATCTTGATGCATATGACGATGACTACTAGCACAGTGCAAAGCGACGACAGAACATGGAAATAAACAATTTCAAACTTGCACAAATGATTGGTGATGTGTCCTTCAGTGCTCAGGTGTAAAGAAACCCTGCAGCTTCGCTGTGGTTCAACCCTTGCGCGACTTAGTACCGAGCATCGCCAGTTGAGCTGGTGTAAGTCTACAATGCTGAGGATGACTTTGCATCCCCCACTCGCCGCGAAGAAGACGACGACCTCTTGGATGCATATGAAGACAACTACTAGCGCCGCAACTATGCAACTAAACAATGATACTGAAACTTAACTGTGTCCGGCAATGGTAACCTTCAACAGCTTCGCCATTCAAGTCTTGCGTGTTAGTGCAAGCTTCCCTGGATTATTTTGCTCTTCTCTCGATTAATACTACTAAAAGCCTTTATCAGTCACTCTTGATGGACCAATGCATAGCCAGGTAACCGTTATCGGTCCGCGAATGCGCACCTTCATATTACAGAAAATGGAAGGGTAAGGGGCATACCACTGAAATGGGGTCCCTCTATTTTTGCTGAAAATGCAAGCATCGAAACCATAGCTAAATGGTGTCATTATGAGAGGAGTTCTGCATACGAATATATTCAAGACGGATAGTTACAAGTTTCAAGTTTATTTAGGACCACACCCTTACAGAAGAAGCAGTGACGCGAGGGTGTATATTACTCCACGAGGCGTGGTTCAAGGCATAGCAGCAACGTAAAAGAGTATTATCATTTGCATCCACCATTCACAAAAGATAACGAAGAATATGCGTGTTCTTAGCTGGAATTTTTTTTACCCGTTTATGACGAAGCGCCGAAAAACCTGTCCCTCCTCGAGCTCATTTAAGCTATAGCGGATCTACTGCAAGACTTGTAGGGACCCTGTTATTCCGGCCGGGTTGGTTTGTAGGCCAGTTGTAGGAGCTCGCTTTTGTTATCAAGCTCCTCGAATTCCGATGAGCAGGCTGGATGTGTTAACAAGTTACGTGCTCGTCCGCAGCGCCTTACGCTCTAACAGTGCCGAGCTGAGGGCAACCTTGAACGGAGGAGCCGTCCGGCGTGAAGTTTCGCCTAAACTGTTCCCGGGCTTCCCGTGGCAGACGTGCTGCTCATGGCGATCTGCCGCAGTGTCCGTTTTCCCTTGCAGACCACAGACATTTTCGCGTTGCCATTCAGGCCGCCTGGAAGCGTGCCATGTTCGCGGAGCCACCTTGGATTCCTGCTTCCTCGCCGCATCCTCTCACTGGGATCCGATTATGCCGAAGGTTCGCGCATAATATCACCGCACCGGAGACCGCCGCGCTGTGTCCTTTTCTTGTATGTGTTTGCTAAACCTCATTAAAGCGTCCACAGATGTTACTCGAATCGCCGCTTTGAGATCCGTTTGGACCTGACGTGAGACAACTTCGAGAACAGAGGAAGGATGCGCTATTCTTAGCCCCCGTCGTTTTAACTTTGGTCCGGTGTGGATACCCGCTCTGCCCGACACCCCGCTGAGGATGCCTTTCGACACGCGACGCCTCGACGCCTCGGTTCACTGAAACTGTCGAACGCTTCCTCCTTTAGGCGTTGACTGGCGTTTTTTTTTTTGTCTTCTCTTGCGTAAGCATTTGTGACTTTCCGTCATCGCAAATCGCAGCTCGTTTATCTTCGAGATATTAGACGTGTAAGTCTTTATTTATGAATACGAAGGGGTATGTTACTGTCACGTTTGTCTTCACTTTAATTCGCTGTTTGCCGAGGTTGGTTGCGGAAAGAAAAGAGAAATAAAACACCAGAAGACGCATAGCCAGCGGTGAAAGATCCATCCTCAGTTAATGGCCGCACAGGGATTTCGGACGCGTTGCCTAACGCGCTGCACAATATATTTTTTTATCGCATGCAAACGCAGACAACATCGAACACTAGTAGCAAGCGAAGTAATATCCCCCCTCGCAAAATGGTACACACAGAAAAGTGACGAGTTCGAATTCTTTTTCAAAAATACACTATTTGCTCACACGAGTTCAAGCAGGCAGGGTGGTACAGTGATAGACAAATGAAATGCAAAAGCTTAAATATGAGCGGCAACACACACATAGTGCAATTTCTTTGTAAGTCGAATTGTCGCATCACTCCACAAAAGCTCCAAAGTTTGAAACATGGCTTTCCAAGTATACCACAACCGCGACATTATGGGATCTCCACGAAACGAATTCTTCGAATTTGGGCTAGTTCATATTTTCGTGTTCGCTTTTCTTTTTTCTATGACTATACATTTAGCAGTCTCTCTACACAGTTCCGTCCCTCTCCACCCATATTTCTGGCATCGTTGTCGCTTCCGAATTCTGTCAAGCATTCCTTATTTCAGTTTCAGTGAACTACTATTGACGAAACTTTTTGCAATCAAATTAATCGCATTAAGCAGATGTTTAGTCCGAAGACGAAGGGGTGAAACTGTAAGATGGAGCAGAAGTGAAAACTAGAATTGAATTTCTATGCGTAGGCCTAGATGTGTACGGTAGGGAACAAAAAATTAGTCAGTGTGGGAGTGATGGGTTGGGGACAAGGCCCTGCCAAATGGCTAAGTCGGCATGTGTGCCCTGCAAATGTTGTGGTCTGGTATTAACGGGAAAGTCGAATGACAGTAGTCTCCTATTGGCAGAGGCGGGTCAATAGAACACATACACACACGCACACGCACACGCACACACACACACACGCACACACACTCACGCACACACACACTCACGCACACACGCTCACGTGCGCACACACACACACGCACGCACATACGCACACACACACACGCACACACACACATACACACACACGCACACACACACATACACACACACGCACGCACACACACACACACACACACACACACACACACACACACACACACACACACACACACACACACACACACACACACACACACACACACATGCACGCGCACGCACTCACGCACGTAAGCTATAGTTACTGCTGCAGGCGTGCGTTATCTACCGATATAGGCCAACTTGCTTTTACACTTTTGTGACTCTTCAGTGCACGTGAACCTGTGATGTTGCGTTCAATGAAGGGGTGTCGTATGGCACCGCATAAGAATACCGTCGTTCCAAGCTCGACACATGTAGAGAAAGTAAGAAGTGAAAAGGTATCACAATGCAGCACCGAATAGTTTGCTAGCGACGGACGAAAAGCAGCTACTGCCGTGCAGTTACTGCGACAGATTGCTCGAATTCTGTATTTTTAAACGGGAACGTCCCACCATTCGTGACAATAGCGGCTGTGATGGTTGTGAAGTCTCACCCGTTCATCCACCGTCGAACCCCCTGTGTAGCCGGCAGCCTAAAAATGCACGCATCAACTGAGTGAGCAGGAATTGAGGATTGGAATGGCGGCATACCAGAAGTCACAGACGTTCGCCTCTGACGGGTTATGAATTCCACTACGAAGGCTACGGAATCTCCCCGTTAAAATGTATATCAGCCTAACAGCAACATGCACTAGATGAAAGGCGACGCAAAAGTCACTAACAGAGTGTGCAGAATTTCCGGTCCAGACCGTATAGTGTGACGCGTACCACGGCTAGGAGAACTGCCCTCAAGACATTGCGGTATAGATTGGCCAGATCAATAGGACGGAAACGAGCCGCGGTGTGCTAGCGGTTTGCCGCTTAGTTAAGGTTTGCTGACAAGCTAAAACAGGTAAACAAGGCAACATGTAGGCAAGGCCCACCCGGAACGTCTTTTATCTCTCCCTGCGCATTTAATTAGGTGTCTTTGAATCTCGTCGCTCCCCCCCCCCCCCCTTCCCGAGTTGTCATCGGGTTATCGTCAAAGGTAACCTGCTTCTGCGCCAATTTCTTCAGCGCAACGCGTTCTGCGCTGTTGGCTACGAAAAGGGTTCTAACTATAAAACGGTCGCGTGTTATGCAAACCTGACATGCGACCACTTTCTGCTAACCTTTGGTTTAAGAGAGACACAACGTTGACAAGTCTTAGGGAGCGGCAGTTTCGTCGATGCGCGTGTTTACAGAATGACATCAGCCGCTTTCTTTTTCCCCGAAACTTTCTCCACCGCGGTTCACCCAAGCACGGCGTGGTTACGCACAAATTATGCAGCGCGGAAGCACCGCTGAAGCCTTACGTCAGATATTCTGTCACGCGTCGGTTGCCTCGACCAAAATCTTCTGTCTCTCCCCCCTCCCCCCTCCCTTCATCGTAACATGTCTTGTGTCGAAGAAGGTCGCGCCGCGAGAGGGTGTCCCAAAGTTCCAATGTTTGGCTTAATTCTGATTCTCGCTTTCGAAACGACCGCCGCCCGCTTGAGGGCCAACGCGACATCGAGACAGCGCGCATGTTTTGCAGATGTCCCGGAAGTAAAGGGTAGCTGACAGAGCGTGGACTCTAAAGTAGACAGGTCGCACTCCTCCTCCCCTCCTGCGGACCCCACGGAACTCTCTTCACCGGCGACAACAAGGCGTGCGCAATCGCTCTTTTGCAAACACGCGCATTCTGCGCAGGAATGTGTATAAAACGTCGACGGCTCTGGCGAGAGTCGTCAAAAGTTGCTCCTCTGTCAGCGCTGTTCGTTCGTGTCAGAGTTGTCGAAGAAGACGCGATGCTCAAGGTAAGGCAGCTCGGGATCCTCGGCTTATACACGACGGGTGACCGTGCTAGTCCAACGTATACCGGACCCTTTCGCAACCCGTGTCCCCGCCGTGCACCCTTGTCGTCCCTGTCTGCGTGGGTGCTCGACACGACTACCGTCGGAGCAGACCTTGTCCTCGGTGTCATCCGCCCGTCCGACGACATGCGTGCCCGATCGTTCCCGGCGGTCTTCTAAATGCTGGAGACAGTGTTGGGAGCGTGGTGGGCACTTTTGCTGGTGGTCTAGCTAACCGTTCGGGAATTTTGGAAACGGTATAAAGCCGATAAAATTGTACAGATACCGCAATGGTGCACTTAAGACCGTTAGAACCCAAAGTAAGCTTGCGTTGGTAGGTGAAATTCACGTGAACACCGTGTTCTCCCTTTTTCAACGGGTTGACACTCACGATCGTCTGCTCGCAAAATTTGTGCCGAGTGGCGTCCAATTCTTACGTGACGCAGCCAAAACCCTGTTCTGCTGCGGTGCGCTGCGAGTAATTCATTAAAGCGTCCTTGGTGGTTTCAGTGTCGGTACAAGCGTGTTTGTTTGCGGGGATAAATTGGTCGCAGTTAGCACAGAACCGGGATAATTGGAGATAAATGGGAGAGGCCTTTGCCCTGCAGTGGGCGTAGATAGGCTGGTGATGAGGATGACAAGCGTGTTAAGGTGTACGGGTGTTCCGTGCTGAACGAGCAGTAAACGCCACCTGTATTCAGGGTGCACTGAAAACTTGGCGGCTCCGCGGCCTTTCCAAATGTCTTCTCGCGCGTTCTGTACAGAAGTGCCATGAAACTTTACCAATTTCGGAATATTTTCCCTCCGTGCATTTTGTTACAATTGCGTCAGTTTCGCGCGTATTGCGTATTGAGCCGCTCTCTGACTGATTGAGTGTAGGGTTTAGCACGCCGACGCAACGCAGGCGATACGGCGCACCGTATTGGAGGGCTCCGGATTGATTTTGACCGCCTGGGGATCTTTAACGTGCGCCGAAATCTAGTACACACGGGCGTTTTGGTATTTCGCCTCCATCATAAAAGCGGCCGCTGCGGCCGGGAATCGAACACGAGTCCTTGTGCTCAGCAGCGCAACATCTTGATTATGTTTTAAGAAATCCTACGATGCTAAACAGCGTTTACCTGAAGGTGTATGTTAATTTCTTAGTCGATACGGCGCAAGTGTATTTTCTATGCGCTATGCTTGATTACCACTTGTTTCTGTACTGCCCTTCGCAAGGTATTTACAGATGATATTTGCCCATACCAACTAGCTCGTAAGGCTACTTTACGCCGACGACTACATTCACATGCCGGTCCAAATGGAGAATGAAGACCTGTTTCCGTCACGCAGAATTTCAGCTTTCAAAGGTGATTTCGCTCGGTCTGGCAGCTTTCTTCACGCAAGCGCATCGCTACTTTTCTCCCAGGGCTTCCTCCTCTTGTCGTGCGCTCTGGCGGCGTACGCGGTGCATCCTGAGGACGTCTACGTCGAGGAGACTCAGAATCGGCCGTCCCGCCTGAGGGTAAGCCTTTTCTGCGCCCTTCACGGGAGGTTCTTGGCGCCAGTGTCTCGCAGTAACGCATTTATCACTGTAATCGCGGAGATCTGTGTGCTTAACCAAGTAATGCTCACCCGCTATCGTTGGCTACATCTCTCGCTGCATTATGCATGCAGCATTGCTCCGTTTTGGCTCTATTACTGTCCAAGCAACTGCTAATGATGGTAAAACCTCGGCGAGGGATACAAAAACAAAAATCTCATACTCTAGAGAAGGCACTGCAGGTTATGGAATAGCTGTCTTCACAGGCATCGCTGTACCGACGAAACAACTGCCGAGGAGCTTGTACCTTCCAAAATAAAGAGAACGTTTTAGTTCAGGAAACCATCACAGAAAATGACCTCGGAATAACGAAGCCAGCTAGCGCCATTATCATCATAAACATAAACTTATGGTTGGTAAATTCGCGGACCAAAATAAATAGGCATTTTATTATTTCAACATCTTTTCCGCAGTGCCACGGTGCAGTGCCATCGTGGAAGGCCACATCGCATATCGCATTTTTATTGTAAAACGTATGTACGTTGCTGTCAATCGCTGTATTTGCTTTGTTCGCAGCACAAATCGTTCACTTGATTACACTTTGGTGATGCAGAACCACGGGATTTCCTTAGAGTGCATGCGCCTCCTACCTCCCGTGGCAATATAGTTGAAGCACCAGAGCTGTGCCACAGCATTCAGTCTTTTTTGCGCGAAAAGAGAGACCAACCAGGTGTGTTTTTTCCCTGAACCCAGGCCGGTGGCCCCCCGGCCCCGTACAGCTTCGTGTACGACAGTTCGACCAAGGACGGCTCGCACAGCCGCGAGGAGACGCGGGACGAGCAGGGCACCGTTCGGGGCTCGTACCGCATCATGCTGGCCGACGGCCGCATGCGCGTCGTCAAGTACGTGGCCGACAAGGACGGCTTCCGCGCGGGCATCGCCACCAACGAGCAGGGCACCGAGTCGGCCACCTCCTCCGGCGTCGTCGTCCACTCTCAGGCCCTGACGGGGCCCGAGGCGGCCAGGGCGGCCGCCCACAGGTCCCGGACTCCTTCCCATCGGGCCCCGCCGTCCAAACACGCGGCGGCCGCCTCCTCTAACGTGGAGCAGCGGGTGCTGGCGCCTTGGCGCGAGGAATACGTTGACAATCCCGACGTCGTGTTTTTCCAACCGTAACAAGGTGGTTTGGAGGCGGATAGCTACTTCGGCCGTGAATAGTCAGTTGGAGCTTTGCCGGACGTGTGGCAGCATGCAGCATCTTAAGGCAGTTCGCGTGGACAATCATTGGAGGATCCGTTAGTACAAATCCTATATTCGTGAATCCTAACCACTCCAGTTGGGTATCATTCCATTGCCATAGTTTTAGCGTGATGCATTTGTTTAAGCAGACAAATTTCGGGCTTCGGTCGTGAAGATCTTCGCACGGAGCAGCTAACACTTAGATGTTGTATCGGAATGTGCGTCAGGGAGGAACGCACGTAGAAAAAAAAAGAAAAATTATTTCGGCGTGAATTGTTAAGAACGTATCCCAATAAATTAAATTTCCCATTTTTCGCGATCGTGGTACGGAACAGTGCGGTCACACAAGACCCAAGTCCTCATATAGCTCGTCACGTTGTTGGCCGCCAAGGGCGTTGGAGTTTATAGGAGTGGCAGAACGGCAAGAATTTGCTTTGATGATACGTTTTACCTGGTTAATTCGTTTCTAGCGTTAAGTTGTCACTGTTTATGGTCTAAGTGAACGTCAGATGTGAAGTGCAAGGATACAGGCAAGCGAAGTACATTCCGCGAAACTGGCTCGTTAAGAAGTGCCATAATGACGCACGAAACCGCATTTGCAAATACCGCTCGAAGACGCCGGCCTGCATAAAAAAAAATCAATTGGGAATAGCCCTTGTAAAACTTGAAAAGTGCAACTTAAGACATTAGCATACCACGGCAAACATTACAACTTTTACATTTGCAAAATAAGGAAATAGCGAACGTAAAATAAATAGCGAAGACACAGTAAGCGGGACGCACTCAGAGACCTTGAGCGGTCACATCCGCATGGATTATCAGTAATGTTGGCTTGAAAAGGTCTACTGAGAATCGTGGCAATTTTTTTTTCCAGGTCACATCTATGCTAGGTTTCCAGTCGTCGTGGTCTTGAAATGGTGCCGCAGTTTTGAAGTTGGATTTTGTTTAGTGTTGATCTGTGATACGTAGGTACCTGAGAGGTAGTGGTACTTTCCTGATAAGTGGGAGTGTAAGTGGTGGTTTGGTAGTTTGAAAATGTTACTCAGACAAGAGGAATTGTTTTGCTCCGATCGGCTAGATATATGTTATTGAGAGGGAAGGGATATCGCATCGAGATAGCTTCCGCGTTTGACCTCTAGGTGGACTTGTTAGCAAATATTAGACGAGTAGATAAAGATGCGTAAGTGAACATAACGTTCGACATTCTCCCAAGGTGATACTCGACTGCACGATGGCGGGTGCTTGAAATGATCCTAGGGTTTCATTGTAAAAAGAAATTATATTCTAATCATGTTTTTAATCCAGCTGTTTTTCCCCATATTTTCATGTTCGGCGACCGTGTTCTATCGACACGAAATCGTGGCATAAAAGTTAACATTTGTGACCGTGAGCGCGTGGTGGAAAAACATAAATTGCTGCGTACGATATTTGGCGTTGGCTTATAATTTTAACCCACGTTTCTTCTTCCAGTGGTTCTTCTCAGAAACCGTACAAAAATGGTGTTGTTCAACATGTTATCAAAGTCGTTGGAGTTTTAACGCGAACTCATGAACAGGGGTATTGACCCCAGAGGTCAGATGTTTTGGTGTGCTTCGAAAGATCGAGTACGAAGACAGGCTTTGATGCCGAAGCGTCCTTCGCAGACTTCGGACAATCCCATTCCGTTGTTACTGTTGTGTGTGTTTGCAAGTGTACAAGTTTCTGTCCCGAGTCTACGGATACTATATTTGAATGCCCCTCGCATTTTTGGTTGTGTCAATAAAGAAATCCATTTTGTGATCGCCTTTCTGCTCAGCTTCTGTCTTCGACACGGGCTGCAGCCATTGACTGGAGCTTGGAGCCTGACCAACGCTTGACAAACTTCGCTTTAATCGAACACCTGCCCCAACTTTTTCCTGTACTCGGCCACCATACCATAACAAGCCTTAGCCGAAATCTTCGCGGATCACGGACACCCCTTTCAATAGCGGGCTGTTGAAGGTGGAGCCTTTTCGTCCGTCTGCTGTCGGTCGTGCGTCACGCAGGGGTAGGAGTAGGCCTCTGACCCACCGATAGATGGCGTAGTGGTCTCGCAAGAACTGGTTCCTCTCCCTCCCGTTAGGCGAGGGAGCCTCCCGCTGCTGACGTTTAGCCGCCGATTCCTTTCGGCGAACTGTAAAACTTTCTCGGGGCCGCGGCGCTGCAGTTCTCGCGCGAGCGCCCGTCGACGTTCTAGCCGACACGAGGGAACCACAGATTCGCAGTTTCAGCAGATTTCATACTGGGTGGAACTGGGTTAATGTTTTTTTTTTCTTCCTAGCCCTCGAGTGCGAGGTCGTATCAGTACCCTAACCGTGACCGCTGGGACGGTGCGCTAACTCTGAAGGCAGTTTTATAATCTGCTTAAGGCTGACGATGGCAGGGAAACTCGGCTTCCGAAGCCGAATGAAGAGAGAAGCCATACTCATCGGCCCCTTACGAGAAGTTGATGTAGATTTTGTTGTGTGAACCTGCACCCGTAACCCGTCATAACGTTCTTACCAAGTCATTCGAAAGCATAACCCGAACTTACAGGGCGCTCCGCCAGGAACGGCACAGCCATAGATGCATATAACTATTTGGCCAGCAAGGCTAACCTCCTGGACTTCCTGTCCCTGGTTTCACCTGACCCGTTACCAGACCTGTATAAAATCCGCGCCGGAAGACCACTTACTCCCGCTCTTTTCAAAAACGCCTGCCCACAGACACCCGTCGGCTGTGACTGCCTCCACGGCCACACACTAGCAACCCTCTACCAGCTTTTTGGGACTGCCATATGTACTGCACAGCCCACACATGTGTCCTTTTACTGCTGAGTGGCTTAACCGCCGCCACCCCCGATACTGGCCGGGTCCATGCGACTTGTAACGCGCACCTCATACCGACCGTCTCACTCGTGAGGCTTCGCGCCTCATTCGGCGCACTCAAACATCTTCCCTCCTCTCCCACCACGTTCTTCACCGTATCCATCGGTTCCCTAGCCACCCCTACTGTCCCACCTATTCTTCATACCCATCCATCCCTCACTCGATATTATTGGAAATGCATCCCTCTTTCCTCTTCCGCATCCCTCGACTCGATCACATCTTGGGAGTTCTGGCTGTCTCCTCCGCCAACAGTGAACAAACAGTCAGGACGTCCAGGAGGCTTTGTGTGAACATGTGCACCGGATCTGCGCAAACATCCTGCAACAGTGCGTAGACCACGTGACATTAAAACCACTATGAACTGAACTTAGGTTCTTGAGATACTAAGTATTTTCTCTCTCTCTCTCTCTAAATTACCAAAAAGTTTTCTGCCTCCACCACTTAGTCCCAGATATTAAACCCTGCAATCCCGTTTTTCTTCGCGCCCTGTCATTGTAGAGATCCCGATCGTAGCACGACGTACTATCGCGCCCAATTTGACTCGCAACAGGCGAGCGGCCGTCGCAGCTGCTCCCCGGGAGGCGGTGGCGCCTTGCAGCGAAGCACTCGAGAAGTAAAGGAAGAGGGGGCCCGCTCTTCCGCTACCCATCGGCATCCCCCGTGTGCTCTGTTGCCTTTCGCGCTCGGATTGCGGTGCGCATGAAGCTGCCCGATGTAGTTCAGCTTGGCGCATCCTTGCGACTCCAGAATTGTGGTAAGGCAAACATAGCGGCGCAGTGGCCATCAGGGACGTAGCTGAAAGCATAATACGGTATTTCGTACCATGAGGTATTGTCAGAATCAGAGGCAGAAGCAGTAAATAAAAAAATGCGGTCAGCCAGTGTTTCAGATATATTTACTTGTGTGGAAGATTGAACGTTATCGATATTTCGCGACGCCCTATTATTGCCAAACTGGAAGGCTTGCGCAAATGCGCATAAGAGCATTGCATCCAACGATAAAACTTATCGCTGGCGATGCGGTAAGCCACCCCGAAAATTTCTGAGGCAACAATTTATACCAGACGTAAAGGAAAGAAGCCAGCAAGAGAGCACACGGGGGATGCCGAAGGGTATAGGAAGAGCGGACCCCCTCTCCCTTTACTTCTCGAGTGCTTCGCTGCAAGGCGCCACCGCCTCCCGTGGAGCAGCTGCGGCGGCCGCTCGCCTGTTGCGAGTCAAATTGGGAGCGATAGTGAGGCCACGTAACTAAACCCCGAAACCGAATTAACTGTGAACCTGTATTTTTGCTTCAGCTGCTCGGGCGCGATCGTGCCCCTACTCTGTGTGAGCAAGAGTGGTGTTTAATCCCGTTCCACAAAAGTGGTTGCGGCGTGCGATCACGCTGGAGGCGCACATCTAGGCGCACCACAAATTATTCAAAGAACAGCCCAGTGGTGCTTTCAGCATTGCATAACGAAAAGCGTCGATTCGCGTAGAGGCGCTCCGTTTACATTAACCGGCTACATGGTATTTATTAAAGAATACAGAGGTCAAACAGAGTTGGTAACTTAATCTGAATTAGCCGGGAGTTCGAAGCTACCGAGTTACAATTGTCGCAGGCCTACTGAATTGTATCGCGAGAATGCGCGTGGAAAACTTTATAAGAGGACTGGCCTGGGCCCCGAGTGAGCTGGTGGTTATTTGAGAAGACGTATAGGCTCAGTTGGGCCATTAAACCCTCTTGGCCAAGTTAGATTCTGCGGAAGGCTCCTACAAGAAGACTATCGTCTACTCTAGGTGACGTTTTACGTTAATGGAATATCGTACCGGTGGAGGGGTCTTGTTTGGCGCCGAAGTTGTTGCAGTGTATGCAGTGGTCTAAGGGTTCAGCATGCGCGAATAAAACTCGTTGGTACGACAATGTATGCCTTGTTCTACAGCGAAGCTGCAAATCTTTCCGTTTTCGCATATTGTGTACGTCAGTGAAATCGTGTAGAACGAAAATTTTCGCCCCCAGAGCTAGTGATTTGTTGTTTTCGTGAAGTGCCTCTAAAGTGAAGTTCTGGCCGGTGTTTTTCCCGTCCAGACGCGAGCGCCTCGAAGGGGTTTTGGAGCGGCGTTGTGGCTGGTGTTAAGCTTTCATCTTAAAAAGTGCACGTCACCAATCGCCCCTTTAAGCGTGCCTGGGGGAGAGGGGGAGGGGGCGTGCTTCACGCGCTCACCAATCACATGATTTAAACGTGGGCGTATCACAGGCCGATGCGACCGGAGTGCTGTTCTCCGTGGTAGAGCAGTTTGGGTAGGTGTGTTACACAGGTAGTAGGATGCACGTGGGAGGGAAGCGGACAGCCCCATGTTTCTTTCTTCAATAAAGCTGAATTAATTCCCCGTTTTATTTAGATAATTGACTATTAAGTATGCTCAGTCGCAAATCACAAGCAAACGTGTTTCGTTTCGGCCCTCCTTGCACTGCGCCCACCTCTACCGGTCATTCTTCACAGGGGCAGAGCACTGAATATTCAAAGCAAGGCTTCCTACCTCTACCAGCCAACGGTTCTTTCGCGGCGTGCGGGACAAGAAACTCCCAACGGGGGGAGGGGGAGGAGGGGAGGGGGAGGGTTTCATTTACGGAGCACACTGTAATGGCGCGGCGAATTTACCCAGCGTTCTCCGCGCGGGGGAGCCTGCTCGCCGGCGGGCGCATCGGCGTTACGGCTTTGTAGTCTGCTTTAGCGACGGTTGTTTTGGGCCTGTTTTGGCGCAACTTCGCGCCCATTCCGCGCTTTCTTAGCACGGATTGATTAACTTGTTCGACAGCACCTGCTGGGTAACCCGGACCCCACGGAATTAAGTGGTCGTACGGCAAACATACGTTAAGCATTGGTTTGCAGGACGGGAAAACAAAATTTGCAAACCAGATACAGACATCTGGCCGCTGGAGAAATGCTACCCTTTGCGCACTGCTTGCCACGAATGGGACTCCGTTTTCTAAGTTGGTGAATACCCATTCGGTTGTGTTCTAAGAGGTATCACAAAAGGCGAAATGAGTAACTGGTTCTGATAATAGCAACTATAAAAGTTCCCTAAGCTTTCTCGCAGTTCTCAAACTTACTAAACTAACTAGTATTAATTGGCATAGATGGGAATCACTAAGTTCACATGCCGAATTGTGTCGGTGTCTGCCCATGTGTCGTGCGGTGGTGTAGCCCCAACATCAGGATGGCTAGGTTCCGCTGTCTCCCCTTCGAAAGACACTCTTCTCTGTTTGCTTTCTCCCCACTCACGGCCGGGCTATAGCGGCGACGTCCGCCGCTCTAGCCCTGCCGTGGCCGACGCTGGTTCTGCGTTCGGGACGCGCCGCTCCCGAGAATTCCAGGTAACGGCTGGCAGAATCTCTGGTTTCCCTGTTTGTAGAGCCACGTGTGTGAATTCAAGTGACGTCGGGCAATAGTTGTAGGTGTCGTTTAAAGCTTTGCTTTCCAACCACCTTCACAGCGTGGATTGGTGCCAAGTTTTTTTTCTCTCTCTTTTTTCTTGAACTGTGACGTGTGGATCGACATGAGGTACAAAACTACGAAGCGGCTTGCACGCACCTTTGCGGCATTGTGTCCCCATATTAGTTGCACGATTCCGGCACGAATAGACGACATCCCGCCGAAGCTGGAGCACGCGTGTCTTAATTGTACCACGAGATTCGTAATGGCCTCAGCCTACGACACAACTTCCCCTGAGGGGGCGAAGGGAGAAAGAAGCTAAATGTTTGTTTATCTCACTTCTTATCCTGGCTTCTGTTTGCCTTCATCCGGTTCCCACCGGAGCTCTCGGCGACGGAAGCGAGGGCCGTTCGCCCTCACCCTGCGCTCCCCAGCCCAAACGTTCGAGGCTGCATCATATTGTACAAGAGCGCAGAGTGATAACGAGCAAATCCCAGAGATTACAAAGCGAAGCGAGGATACGTACCTAACAAAAGACGAAGGAGCGATGATGAGAAACAAAGCCTGTCGTAAAAAATGCCTCCATCCCGACGGCACTTTTTCCCCCATTCTCCGCCTTCTCGCGATCCCCACACGCGAAGACGATGCGACCCTCCAAAGGAAAAGCAAACCAACAATAAGTTCGGGTGGCGGCGTAGAAATAAGACAAAGCGATACACCCGAACAGCGAGGTTGCATTTCTTTCCCCCCGCATAGTGCGATGCGAATCGGAGAATGCAGCGGTGGTATCCGCTTCGGCGTTCTGTGGCTGGTTCCGATACGCCGTTCCGTTGGGGGTCGCTCTCGTTGTCAATTCGCCTTCGTCGCGCTGTTGTGCTCGGTCGCGTTTTTTCCCTTTATCTCCGGAAAATAAAAGACGCGCCTTCGTTGGCTTCGTGGGGGTGAAATCCTGAAGGAACGCGATCCGGCGGAGATTGCTCGTCGCCGTGTGCTTAAGAAATTAACCGAATTCAATGGGGAAATATGCAAATTTGGGACTTCGCCTCCGAAGACAATATCTCACTGGGTCGTCCTTCTTGCCATTGGCGCCCACTGTTCAACAGGGGGAGGGGCCCTCCGGGGGGTCGCCCTATAAAAGCGAAAGGCAGGGGCCGCTTGGCTTCACTTCTTCTTGTCCCTTTTTGCGTCTACGTCTTCTGCGGGGAATCGCCTTTGGGCGCCACGAGCTAACGAAAGAAAGATGTACAAGGTGAGTTGTCGACGAACGAAGCGCACGTCCCTTCCGGAGATGGCTTGGTGGGCTAGTTGGTAAGGCATCTTAGAAGGTTTAACCGCGCACGTTGGCGGAGACAACCAAGAAAGAAAGACAGGGTTGTCCTCGTCTACGTGCGCCGTTAAATCTCTTAAGGTCCCTTCCGGCCTCACCCGCCTCGGATGGCCAGGAGGCGCTCTTTCTTTCATCGCACCGGGAAAACAAAAATAATGGATGTATTCCGACGTGCGGTAGATTACGCAGGGACGGACGCTCGCTGCATAGTTATGACGTTTGCAGAAGAGGCATTGCTGAAGCTGATTGAGTGGACAGGTTAACAGGGGTGCGAGTTGGCCTACTAACCAAAGAGCGCGGCACAAGGGTCGTAGCGGTTACGCATTTAAACTATCAAGAACGTACTGCAGATCGAAGGTACGAGAGAGGTCGCCGACACGTTTTTTGTGGTGGAACGATTTGGAGCGCTCGATGTTGAGTATACGGAACCTGGAGACACAGCTATTCGTATTTGTAAGCTAGTCCCCGCTTTTGGCTGTGCTCTTAACGGAAAAAACGTTTAACCATCCTACCTCCATCATGACCTCTCGCCTTTGATCAAGCTTAAATGGATGGGTAGAGTGCCTCGGACTAGACGCAGGTGTAGGTAGCTTTAGCAGAGCTCGTCATCACGTGAAGCCTTCATTGTTAAAGCGTCTTCGTTAATCTGAATTGAACACAGGCCTTTCTGTTTACGTCGGAGCTACTGATCTTATTCGTGGTATCGCTCGTTTTTTTTTTCAACTTTGTATATGATAACTACATCAAATATCTAGTACAGGTCCCGGAATTAAGTGTCGCGCCATAGAATGAATTTACGTGCACCAAATGTATTATTTACCTCCACCGGAAACAGTGGTGTCGAGAGAGAAATTCAGGTGTAGTTAGAACTTAATGAGGACGAAACTGGAATCAGGTCACGAAAGGCGCCCGCACAAAGACGGACTGTCCTTCCTAGTCCATCGGCTGATACCGTCATTACCCCTGGACGTTGTCTTCTTTATTTCATTTGACGATCAAAATGTATCGCTGACGCTTTCCGCATGAGAATGTCCCCGTTACGTCCCGCAAAACCGTTCCGGATTAAGCAGGCCTATTATTCCAACATGTACAATGTCAAGTACAGCTTTCGGGGTCCAGGCAAGGGCGCTCTTCGTGCCCTGTCTAAGACATCGAACGACGGCATCCTGATGGCAAGTAGGAGCGTTTAGCGTTGCCGATAAGACGTTACTGTTGGCGGATATCGAAGGTTCGCACGCTCCAGCATCTCCAAAGAAGGTCACAGTAAGTGGAACGAAGCTTGTATGTTTGCTTCAAGGAGCAAGCTGTCTTCACACTTGTCCTCAGTACTCATCTGCTGCCTTCGATTCATATCGATCGCAGCTCACGTGTTTTTGAACGTGTTTTCAGGTTTTTTTTTTTCTTCTCACCTTTACTGCATCGTCCAGTACGTTCCGAAAGTATGCGACCTCTTATCGACATCGAGCATAAGTTAGAAGAAGCAAACGAAACAGAAGTTTAAGATGAGAAAGAGCGGCGCGTGCCCTAAAGCTGTGGGTGGTAACACATCCATATGTAAGGTCCGGCTAAAGCGATACAAATTACATTGCGTTTTAAAAAAGAAAATGTACTACTATAGCGAAGAAATGGTCGAGGATATCGCAGGAAGTGTCACTAAATGTTGTCTCTTCCTTTTTCTTCTCTCGTTTTTATTTCTTCTCCCATCGGCTACACCGGAATTCCTGCCGGACGGATGGTCTCCGGCTGCTCATCGGCATTTCGCTCACACCACTGCCCCATACTTGCCTCGTCGTGGTCGTCCTTCAGCACGCGATACTGGCCCTTGTAGCATGCAGCGCCTTCCTGGTCCTTGAAACCGTAAGTAATTAAGATCAACCTCCGTAAGGCGACGCGAAGACGACTTCGATGGGTCTCGCGTCCTGCACAGCGCCGAGCGATCTCCGTGTTTAGAAAACGCGCGTGCGGCTACCGGAAGCTCCTCTTGGGTGACCCCTGTCTTCGGTTTGCTTTTTTTTTTTTTGTCTCCCCTTTTTGCGCGTTTTATGGGGCTGCCGAAATCGGGGCCATATTCCGATTCCGCACTGGATACGCTGGCTCGCTAGGACATGTGTGGCTGTGCCGTTGGCGTTGAGCTCGGTAAACTGTACTTAGCTGGTGCGAGGCGGGGAAGGGAGCCGTTTAGGGCTGGATCACGTGTTCGCCGCGTGCCCTGCTTGCTGCTTCGCCACTATGCATGCGAAAGCAGCATCTGCGGACACATATCCAGGAATATCCTCGTTATTTTTAAAGACTACAGTCTTTCTTGGGCTGCTTGAACGCAAAATTTTGGCCTGTCTGTCCTTTTGTTCAGCCGCCCGGCCAAAAGTTAAAATAAATTTTTGAACGAGAAGTTTATAAAAAGAAAACTTTTCCAAACTACTAAATTTGGAAGCACACATCATACTTGTCAACATTGTTCTACAAAAAGAAAATATTAGGCACTTTTGCGGGAAAATATGAATACAGAAGTGGTATTTGCAGGGTTATTATAATTAAAATACACGGGTGCTTGATTTTTGGAATAACAAATAAAAAATACGCATTAAAAACAATCTTGTGACCCAAAACACAAAAAGCGTTGAGGCTTGACGGCAGTAACGAAAGGTTCCAGTAGATGGCGTGCGAGCAGTGGAACGCGGTAAAATTGAATTGACTTGAGCGAACCTCCACTGTGTTTATGGCAAGGGGAGAGAGACAGAAGAGGGAAAGCGTGACAGGCGGGTAGGGAAGGAAAGGGGTGGCATTTACGTGGCAGGGGCTGCAAACGGTCTTGTCACGACATTTGCGGCGTCTTTTGACGACATTTTGACGACATTTGCAACGACATTTAGGCGGGCAATAATTCTTATGTTTTCGTTTACAGTCGGGCTGTAATACAAGGTCAGGGCGACATAATCTCGCGACCACGGTTGCTTTTATAGCATTTACGGAATAGATTGTTGTGGAAATATGCTTCATATTTAGACGTACGTGGAAGCAAACATATTTGTTTTACTTTGTATAAACGGTATTAAAAATACTAGGAAACACACCGACGGACATTTTCTGATTGGTCTTAAAAAGCCATGTTGTGGCCTCGGTACGAAAGCTTTGTTCACACTCTGCCTTGGTTATTACCAGTTAATAAAAATTGAATTGGCTCCCTTAGTTGAATTCTCCCTACTCGGCGGGGTTTTGTTGGATTCGCCCATTTTTAACGCGAAAAAAGCCACGTGAAAAATGCTTCCACGCGGAAGCCAAAACGTCTCTTGTTTTAACAATTTTTTGTCCGAAGGCCTTAGCGGGTTTTTAACGGGTAATCGTTTTTGTTTGGTATAAGCAGGCACTACGTAGTAATACCTAGTAATACGTAGTAATAGACGCCAACTTGACGTCTTCTTACTCTAGCGTATTGACCAGGGTTGCACATTGTTGCTTGCGAGTACTTCGTTGCCCGAGACTAGCGTACTTTCGTACAAGTTTGGTTGGCTGTATAAAAAGAAAATGTCAACGGTTAATTAGGACGCATTTCGCCTTTTAATAAGTCCATATCAGCACTTCGGCATGTTGCGAAGTTACCTTACTGTTGTGTAATCATGCTTTCCTTACCGGGAAAGGCAAGACAACCGTAATCGATTTTGGTTGCTCGTGTTCCTGCTGGAACCGCAATCGATTCGCTCTGATAGGTTAGTTATAAACTGCCATGCTTAATCCATGCATGACGCAGAGTAGGGAACCGCTAATGCTTTATACTCCGTAATATATGAATGAGAGTAATTAATAAAGCAACAAAATGCAGGCACGAGAACATCTGTGGACGGGATTCATGAGAGTTATATGAGTTTAGCAGAACGAGCGAGGGAGTTTTGGTCCCCGATACGGACGTAATTATTAATATATTAGACGCATTTTCGGGGATTTAGCGCCTCCCTTCACTGTAATTGCCTGCCCCCTACCCCACCCCAATATTACGATTTTGATTGCTATAGGCAAATGTCGAACGAAGCGGGCTCACAGCAATCATGCTTGTGCTGCGGTTAACGTAGCAGTAGGGTGCTAATAGCGTCGTAAACTGACAGAGTTGGCTGTACAATTATAGTGATTGATCTTTTGATTATATTTATATTGATTATATTTATAACTCGTAATAATTTATATGCGCGCGAAGGTAGAGGCTGCAAGTCGACGCTAACGCGTTACCGTCTGGGAATTGTCTCAGTCTATCTGCAGAGTCTCCCACGGCACCGTCAATAGTGCCAGAACACCTTAGGGATTGGTTTTGAAGATCAGATCCAGCTGCTTAGTGCATTCCGCTACTGGCTAGACGTGCTTTGACCGATCGATACTCTCGTGTCCAGAGCGGCCAGCTGGTGGCCGCGCCCCTCGAGGTCCCGCAGCCGTACTCCTTCGGCTACGTGTCCAACGACATCGAGGGCAGCCACGGCCACGAGGAGACCGGCGACGGCTCTGGACGCGTGTCCGGCCGCTACTCGCTGAGCCTCGGTGACGGTCGCACCAGGGTTGTCACCTACGTCGCCGACGAGTTCGGCTACAGGGCCGACGTCGTGACCAACGAGCCCGGCACCGAGTCCAGGCCCGCTGCCGACACCACTTTCACCTCGAGCGCCCTGCCTGGACCTGACGCCGCCGCCGCTTACGAGTCCACGAGGCTCGGAGGAGTCGTCGTCGGTGCCCGCGCTTAGGCGATGACGATCCGCCCGCTCTAGAAGACAAGACACGCATACACAACGCGCCAAGAGCCACTGGGCAAGCCGAGGGATATGCAGCGAAGTTCGAGGGGAAATGGAACGAAGACATGTACTTGTAGGGCTGATTCTACGCAGTTTTCTGTGAGTGTGGCGCTTGCTTCCGGCCGATAGTCGGAACCAGCTCCATCAGTGCAGCCGCATCAGATCTCGCGTGATGGCCCATTTCCGCTATGGGGCGAAGATGCTCCGTGGATGTTACGCTTTCCATCGAAGCCCGCCGCCGCAGCGAGAGCTAGGTCGAACGCTATCAGTCCCCTGAGGTACGCGGTAACCTCGTTGCGTAACACCGAGGCCTGAACTCCTCGAACTTCGCTGCATGGTGCAGCTGTTTCACTTAGCAGGGCTTTCCAGTTGCTGTCTCTTTTCCTATACGCGCCTAACTTATACATGAACGTCTTTGTGGGAGGCTCTAGAACTATGTTGTGAATTCTGCCGAGGCTGCGACAGTCCCGAGCCTATAAGACGTCCGTGTGTTGATTTCTTTCACTGGCCTCCTCTATTTCCTTTCTACAACTATGTGCTGCCTCGCCTATTCTTGTTGCCTTGTTTGTGATTTGCTGTTTTCTCTCTCTTTATATTCGTTTCTTTAACAGGTCGTGTACGTTCTGTTCCTTCTCCTTCGGTAAATTAGACATGTAACTAAATTGTGTTCCATATACCCCGTTAACTCCTTAGTTATTGGGGAGATGTACTGAGCCACAAAATCTGATACTTTGTTCTGGTGTTCCATATACCCCGTTAACTCCTTAGTTATTGGGGAGATGTACTGAGCCACAAAATCTGATACTTTGTTCTGGTTTGTCCGGTAGTCTTTAGACCATGCGATCTGTTTAAACTCAGTGAGCTGGACATTGCTCTGTGTTTTCTCCATTTTCTCCTCCTCCCTCTGTGTGTTCGCAGTGCTTTTTCGTCGCCTGCTTTTACGACTGTACTTTGTCGTCCCTTTTCTTCGCACTGCACCTTGTCACCAGTGTCGGCGACGTGTCTCTCGTCTCCAGTGGCTCGTGGTAAATACACCGACACAGAAACACTCACACCTGAACACGATCAGTATTCCGTATTTCTTTAAAGCTCCCTCTTGTCGAGCGACGTGCGGAAGCATGGTCTCATGGCGCATTGTCTAGTGACGCCGAGTGATGTGCTGGAACATCTGGCGGGACTTAAAATTTAACTTATTTTGCCGATTTGTGTGACGACATGAGTACCTCAGGATGAAAGCGCCGTTGTGACCAAGCTATAATGCTTCTGACTGAACTCGCTGCAGCAATTAGAAAAAAGCTACCTTTCTCCTCGAATATTTTCTATTCAGTTGTCATTACTAACAACTCTCGTTGAATGAAACAGGCTCAGTAATTAAGCAAGTGTTTTAATCTTCGCAAAACGACGCCTCCAGATTTTTTTTTTATGTGGTGAGATGATTTTTTTTTTGAAAAACACGCACATTTGTAACTGAATTCACGTCTCAGTCGAGATACATTTGGCAACTTAATGGATTGGCTTGTTTACTTTCAAACACGTTTCGAGCCCGAAAACTGTTGAGAAACTGATTCTGTTTTTTTTTTTTTTTTTGCGTATTCTTATTGGGACGTGACTCAACTACTTGCGCCGACTAAGTCCCTGTAAAGAGCCTCTTAACTGATTAGTTGTTCGCAATCCGTTCCATTGTTGTTGTTTTGGAACTTTTTCTATTTGCTAGTCGAAAAAGATTACGAACTGTGACAATCACTTGTCAGTTGTTACGTCTGACGTCGTGACAGTGTACATGTCTTTGAGCCGCGTCGACTTGACTGGCAGGACACGACAGCCTGGCTTGCCTGCACATATTGGCCTCTCCCCTGGTCGGGTGCCCTCAGCTAGTCTGTTCAAAACTGAACGCTGCTAGCGGAGACACGGTTACCCACAAGGATGTGGCTGGATCTCGAGCACCAATGTATTACTATCGACCTGTGCCAACAATCTAGTTACAGCGTTAGGTTTTTATGAAGACAACAAGTGCTGTTACTATGTCTTTTTTCCTGACCTCCCCCCATAACACACCTTCATGTCCAACAACGACGACGAACTCTGAAAATTGAAAATAAACCACACGTTTCCACTTGCTTGCGTCTTATCCTTTATTACCTCCGTGAAAACCAACGTCGCGTGCCGTAGCAGGAAGTTCTTCAGAGAAAGTAACACTTGCTACCCTACGCTACCCGTGCACGCAAGGCGTGTTGGCATTGAATCAGTATCCGTAATTCTCCTTTGAATTGTCTTAATGGATCTCGAGAAGTTTTTATCGGGAAGAGTTTATCGAGAAGATTTACCGTCCAATACGTTGCCCGCTCAAACATGTGAATGGCCGCTTGCTTTATTTCTTAGAGCGCTCTCAGACGTGATACACGCGTTGGGCGTAGTTCAGTACACAGCTGGTTCGGACAAAGCGGCTTGGGTGCTGACAGAACGTGATAGCGACGCAAGCGGTATCGTCGGCTCGTTACCACCGTAACGAACCACTTCCGATGTTAGCGATCGTCTCTTGTTCAAGGGCGATGTTTGTCAATATCGCCCTTGTATTTTGTTGATAATAATAATAGTAATAAAACTCTGGAGACACATTTATCCTCTCCAATTGAACGTGTGAGACGCTTTGCTTCGCGATGCGCTCCTGCTTGAACGCTTTCGAATGGCTTCGATTTGTCTTCTACGTGTTTCGTCGCTGCTCGCTCCTGCCGCTGGGTAATGGGAGAGTTGACGACGAAGGGGAACTTGGCTGCCTTAGTTTTCCCGCTACTTTACTCCATCTGCGGTGTAGTACGTACTGACATTGGAAGCCGGCTGCCTTTCGCTGCTGCCAAGTCTGAGCTCGCGCTATGGAATGCCTGGCGCTATGGATCGGTTCCTACACGTAGGTTAGGAGCCGTTTAACGGCTTCCCACGCCGACGCTTATAGGTGGCATTCGTTGAAAAGTTTAGCTTTCATTTTCTTCGCTTGTAAACACTGGAAATGGCCACAGACATGGCCGATGCGCCACGGACATAGCACGGCTTGGACCACTGCGCCCGCACACCGAAAAAAAAAAAAAACACCGGCGTGCGTCGTCTGCTCCGTTTCAACACGATTATCAATGGTGGCGTCAACAAAAATGTTATTAATCGCACTCACATTTCACTCGAGGCACTACTTTGCGTTCAGTGAGGTAGAGTTGATAACGTCCAACACAGTTATGTGCTTAGCACAGACAAGAACCGCCATTCCGCGGAGCCCGACGTAACGAGTGACGGCGCAGTCACACGGTTGCCTACATGCGCGTCTGGCCAGTGAATACAACCGATACCGAAGCTAGGCCTTTTCCTTTAAGTAGCCATTTTTGTATCCTTTTTAGGTAGGAAAAGAAGGTTCAATATCCTGATCACCACCAAACCCTCTGAGCCATTTAGCCTGAGCGAAAGATTATGCGCTTACACTCATTTTTCCTTGCATTTAGCAGCGCCTATCTTATCGCAAAGTACTTTTATATGAATTGGCAGATGATTCATTGAGCTTACGAGTGCTAAGGTGTTCTAACTGACACATTAGTATTTGTGATCTCGTCAAGCAGACTTACTCAAAAAATAGGCTCTTAGAGAGTTGCAGTGTCGTCACACTGTCGTCACACTGTCGTCACACGGCGTTCCAGAAACTCACTCGACCCCTAGGGTTCGGTAACAGTGTAGGGGAAGAAATTAGTGTAGACTGAGACGTAGTCCACAATATAAACCTGCACAGATTTCTGAAAAAATTGATTTTTTTGCTTAGTTCTGTTTTTTTTTGTTTTTTTTTTTCGGAAAAAGTTTCCGGGACCGTGATCTTCGACTCCTGGCTTACTGCCAATATGTGCTACCACTGTAGTCGGCTACACGGGCATACAACAACGTCTTCATTACGTACCCTTTCAGAACATACGCGTTAGCCTCATGTATGTTTAGTACTTTAAGTGAGAGAACCAGCCTATTTAAAATATGCACCCCGTCGCATAATTAGGACGTCGCAAAGCGTTTTAACACAGCATAGCGGAGATTCGGGATAGATAGCAAGAACAAATTTCCCCTCTGTTTAAAATAACTTTTACTGTGACCTTAGACCGCTTAACGGTAGCCAGTGGGAAAGCAATCGTTCGCCGGATGAAGAAGCTGCGGGATTCACAGGTGCCAAGACTGTGTCTAGCCAGCCGGGAGCCAGAGGATAACGATTTATTACTAGAGTGTGTACGTTTTTGCACAAGTGCCATCTGAACCATGCAAGGGCCTCAGCCACGTAGCAACGGGCGCACAGCCTTATCAAGGCACTCTCGGTTTGTCGCCATTTTGTTGTTAAACACCGGATGTCGTAAGCGGAAAAAGGATTAACGTTACTGCCTTTGCGCAGCCCCAAAGCGGAGTGTTTCTTTTTTCCTTCGAAAGCCTTGATTTGATTTAGTTGGACGTCAAAATGCCAAAGAAGTAAAATAAGGCCTTTCACGCAGGGGCATAGGGGGCGCAGAGGATTACCTTGCGATACCCTTATTTATTTCTCTCTCTGTCTGTAAAACTATTGAGGCAGTAGGGCGACCTGTTTCGTTGCGTTTCCTTTACTACGCTTTGTTGCGGACTGTACGGTGAGTGCGCTTTGTGCATGACTGTGCTACGGGAACCTGCGAATGCGGAGGATTGCGCTGAGCATTTATACAGTCATCATCATCATCATCATAATCATCATCATCATCATCACCACCACCACCACCACCACCAGCCTGTCTACGCCCACTGCAAAGCTACGGCCTCTCCCATAGATCTGCCATTATCCCGGTCCTGTGCTAACTGCGACCAATTGATCCTTACAAACTTCTTGATCTTATCTGCCCATATAACTTCCTGCCGCCCCCTGCCACGCTTGCTTTCTCTAAAGATCCACTCTGTTACACTTAATGACCAACGGTTATCTTGCCTTCGCATTACATGCCCTGCTCACATTCATATCTTCTTCTTAATTTCTAATAATATGTCCTTAACACGCGTTTGTTCCCTGACCCATTCCGCTCTCTTCTTATCCCTTAATGTTACACCTATCATCTTCCGTTCCACTGCACCCTGAGTTGCCCTAAATTTAAGTTGAACCCTCTTTGTGAGCCTCCAAGTTTCTGCCCCGTAGCTGAGAACCGGTAAGATGCAGCTGTCATACACTTTCTTTTTCAGGGACAATGGTAGGCTGCCATTCATTATCTGAGAATGCCTGCCAAATGGGCTCCCCATTTTTATCCTTCTAATTATCCCTGCCTCATGGTTGGGATCCGGGGTCACAACTTGGTCTAAGGAGATATATTCACTTACCACATTCACTGCCTCGCCACCTATCTCGAACCGCTGTGCTTTCCCGAGGTTACTGACCATTACTTTAGTTTTCTGCATAGGAAGCCCAGCATTAAACAGAGCTGACCTCTTCGGTCTCATTAAAGAATTCTCTCTCTCTCTCTCTCTCTCTCTCTCTCTCTCTCTCTCTCTCTCTCTCTCTCTCTCTCTCTCTCTCTCTCTCTCTCTCTCTCTCTCTCTCTCTCTCTCTATTATTTTCAGGCCCACGGTTTCACTCTGTTTGTCCAGTGTGGTAAGTATGCTTTGCAATTCACCCCCCGAGTTATTTAGCAAGGCAACGCCATCAGCAAATCCGAGGTTACTGAGGTGTTCTCCATTAATCCTTACTCCCACCTGTTGCCAATCCAACGTTCTGAATACTTCTTGTAAACATGCTGTGAATAACATAGGAGATATTGTGTCTCCTTGCCTGACGCCCTTTCATATAGGTATTTTACTGCTCTCCTTATGGAGGAGGATAGTAGCTGTGGACCCATTGTAAATATCCTCTAGTATTCTTAAGTAATGCTCGTCTACACCTTGGTTCCGTAATGCCTGAATGACTGCTGAGGTTTCGACCGAGTCAAATGCTTTCTCATAATCTATGAAGGCTATATATAGGGGTTCAGAATACTCAGCGCACTCCTCTATCACCTGATTGATCGTGTGAATATGAGCCATTGTAGAATAGCCTTTACTGAACCCTGCTTGTTCTTCAGGTTGACTGAAATCTAATGTGGCAGAAATTCTGTTAGTGATTACCTTGGTAAGTATCTTGTAGACGCAGGCTTTCGTGGACGCCGGGGCACACGTCTCCCTCGTAACCACAGCCTTGGCTTGTCCCTCTCACCCAACCTTAAACCAGTGCTGCTCCTACGAGACCTTCCGCCCTCTACCAAGCCTGTTGGCAGAACTTACTGCTATTCGGGATGGTCTCCAAGCGCTTGCATCGACAGTAACTACCGGCGTGAAACTGGAAATTTACACGGACTCAACGGCAGCGATACGCGATCTACGTCGCTTGCGCGTAGCACCAGCATGTCGGCACGTATTCACGCGATCCTGGACACATACCCATGCCCTGTGCGTGTTTTGTGGGTTCGCCGGGACATGCTTCCTGCCCACATAGCGGCGGATCGCGCCTGTCGCCGTATAGACCTTCTACAGCCGCTACCACTTCTTCCGGTGTCCACCCGAGAAGAACTGCTAGTGGAAAAGGAGAACCTCCGCCGCGCCTCGCGTGCTTTACTTCCACCGCGTGGAACTGACCTCTCCAATGGGCTCGCTCGCTGGGAGGAGGTCGTGCTGCGGAGGCTTCGAGTTGGGGTGGCCTTATCCCCAGCAGTGACCCATGCTTGGCCAGCCCGCTACCACGCACTTCGCGGACACCTGTCCCTTTTGTACGGTCCCTGCCTCCGAAGCCGACACGAGCCACCTTCTATGGACCTGCCCTGCCCTTCAAACCTCTCGTCTGCAACACCGCCGGGGCACAGGGCTCCATCCTGGGAGACCCCCTGATCTACAGCGGTGGATATGGGGCCCTCACTACCGGTCTCTGCTGACGTTTCTGCGGGAAACAAAGTGATGTTGTACATATAACTGTTATGCCATAAGAAAACTCTCACAAAAAAAAAACTGACATTACGTTGATCGGCCTGTAATTTTTTAAGTCCTTCATCTCACCTTTCTTATGGATTAGGATGATGTTCGCGTCTTTCCAAGTACAGTAAAAGCTCGTTAATTCGAACCACAAGGGGACGCCGTCTTAGTTCGAATTAATGAAAGCTCGAAATAACGAAGGTGAAAAACAGTACACGGTGATCGGAAAGCAGTAAGACGTGTCAATACATTATTTCTTGAAAAAAAAACGCAGTAATTGCGGCCTGCTTATTGCCCTATAAGCCAACGGTGATCACGTTTTGCTCTAAGTTAGGGCAATAGTCTCCCTCTTCGCCTTTTTAAAACTAATAAAGAGAGGGACGGTATTCCATCCGACCATTACATTAGAGCCGCAGTGCTGCTGCGTCCTACTCCTCTTTGTCGTCACTGGCGGCGACAGGTTTTGTGTTTCTGAACTAAGAAATGGTGTCATCTGTCAGCGTTCCACAAAGCACTCCGCTCGCGTCCATGCCGTTGTAATCCACAAGGAAGACATTTTCGAAAACGTGTGCCATGGGGGGTTTGAAAATTGCGTTTACCCAATTCCACTCCATTTTTCACTACGTTCCAGAGGCTACCCCCCCCATTGTTGTGTGTAGGCAGCTGGGGCGTTAATGTGGCCGTGCCACATGCAGAGAGCCGCCGGCTCGGAGGCACGTAGGTCGAATTATCCGTGTGGGAGCCCACTCATGTTCGAATTAGGGGCTTTTAAATACATAGGCTTCTATCGGAGCTCGGCCGGACCAAATCGTACAGTTCCAATTATCCATATATTCGAATTATTGAAGTCTGAATTAACGAGCCTTCACTGTATAAGCGGTTCTTTCCAAAATAAACTGCAGTTGCGAGTACGGCCCGGGCCGTTCATGTCGTTTGTGAGCCTTCCTCGTCGGTGTTCTTACTGTGTGAGTAATAGATGTGGCATGACGGCAAAATTTTCGCGTAGATCCGCGCCACTCTGTAAGAGAGCGAACGACAGAAAAACGGTTTGAGTTGAGAGGGCGCGTAGAGAGAGAGACGTTGAAGACGCCAGTAGAAGGGCGACTTGGTTTCTGCCTCTATCGACGCGTTGGTCCGGTCGCGCGGCGTCTCGGAAGGTTTCCCATGCCGTGCCACTCCGGTCACCGTTAGTACGCGCTGTAGAATCCAGTGCGCCGCCAAGACAGGGTGGCAAAGGAGAAGGAATGGGCATGCCGGCGACGAATTAGTGGTGCCGGGGCACAGCAAAACGAGCGACAGGCAGCCAACGTCGCTGCCTAAACTAGCAAACGTGATTACTGAGATGGTGGTAGGGGTGGTGCCAAAAGATATGTCTTATACCCGCTCAGGGGGATAGGGCAGGAAAGGGGCGCTCACCGAGATAAACTATATACCCAGTAATCAAAGAAATACATTTAACGAATGAATATAAAATAGGCGTTTAGGGGGGAAATATAAACAGAAAAAAAAATACTGCCCGAACATGAGCTGTAGCATTAGGAAGTGTTGAAGCCAATATAAAATCAAAACAGAAAAAATATTGAAGAGAAAAAAGAAAACCAGAAAAAATGGTGAAGGAGAGGCAGTGAGCTGGGCGGGAAGGCACTGAAAAGGGGCCACGCTGCACGAGGGACGTGCGAGAAACCACGCTTTGCGGACTTCTGAAGCCGGAGCCATGCGCGCGCCCCAAGGCGAGATTCAAGTTGGCGATGGAGAGGGAGGGGAGAGATCACCACACATTTTTAAAGTTGTACCCACAGATCTTTAATTAATTTTTTCTCCTTATTTGTCGGTGCGTTTTGTACGGCCCGAATCAACTGCCCCTATAATACTTGCTCTCACATACAAGGACGGTTGCCAGCAGAGCAGACTCAATTGCCGCTGTTGCAGTTACCTAAGGAAGGTTGTCAGAACGCTTTTACGGCAGGCTACCGCACAACAACGCCACCGAACCCGAGAACGTTAGAGGAATTGGGGTGCTTCCCAAAACACCGAATCTAATGCTGAAATTTGTGACTGATTGCTTGAAAGTACGTTCCCTTACTAGTCCTTGGCCATACTTCTGAGTACATTACGGGCTTTTAACGGATAAGCATGATTCTAAAAGAACCCGCCGCGGTGGCTCAGTGGCTAAGGCGTTGCGCTGCTGAGCACGAGGACGCGGGTTGGATTCCCGATCGCGGCTTGCCGCTTTTCTGATGCAGGCGAAAAGCAAAAACGCCCGCGTGTACGAGATTTCGGCGCACGTTAAATATGCCCAGGTGGACAAAATGGTCAAAATTAATCTGGAGCCCTCCACTACGGCGCGGATCATCGCCTGCGTTGCGTCGGCGCGTTAAACCCTACAATCAATCAATCAATCAATCAATCAATCAATCAATCAATCAATCAATCAATCAATCAATCAATCAATCAATCAATCAATCAATCAATCAATCAATCAAAGTACCTTCACTTTCTGTACGGTCCCTCTTGTTTTTTTCAAAAATAGAAGTCGACATCTCCGTGTACTTAAGTAACCACCGCTGCTCATGTGGCGTGCTTTGTTAACCCCCCGTCGCTTATGACATTTGTTTATCAACTATGTAATAATCTCCCTAATACAATCTGAGCTCTGCAATGCTTTGATGGTAACATGTCTTGAATCTTGATTACCTCTAGAATTCGGTTCCGTGTGCATAAAGTCCGTGTATACAGGTTACCGCAACAACCGCGCTACTGAAAACGAAAGCTGCTTTTCCGCGTTTGGACACCAGTTTTCGTAGCGCAAATACTCGGTCGCCGAGGCCTAATCGCCTACCTGGCACACCTGTACCGCAGGAGAAAATCAAATTCCACACTGGCCCGACGAGGTGGCATTAGTGTCCGCCGTCCGAAGCAAACCACCTTGTCGGCGCGCTGTCTTCGTTTTTTCTTTATTCCCGGGGGGGTCTTTTACCGCTTATCCCTGCACGATGTCTCATTTAAGAGCGCCATCGATACATTCGCAGTTACGCGCGTGGTCTCTTCCCGGAGCAAGTGGAGCGCCGCATTGGAAGCCGAGCCCCGCGCGACTAACCTTGAGGGTGCATTAGCGGGTGCATCGCGATACAACTGCCCTCCCTTCTCCCCTACTTGCGCGGTCGCCTGCCTTGCCGCCTATTTCCTAGTCAAGGGAACTTCTATTCCGCCGATCTTGTCGCGAAGCCAGGAAGGGTATCTTCAGCAAATTTTATCCCAGCCGTTTTTTTTTTCTCCCCGGTGAAGTTAAGGGGTCCCCTGAACCAGAAAATAAGGGCAAGACGTGTTCGGAGACAAATCCGTTGCCTTCTTAGGTTTAAAACAAGCTCGTATGCGAAAAAGAAAGTATGCGCGAAGGAAGCGATCTTTACATTTCGCTCCCAAACCACTTTTCCCAACCCTGCGTTGCTGCAGTGACAGGTTTTGGAGAGAAGGGCGTTGCGAAATCACGCCTCCGGGGTAGGCGTCCGTTATCCACTGGTGTCATGGAGTGTAAGGCCCCTGCGGGAGTCTAAAACGAGCGCATTACAGCTTTGTTATCTCGACCAAGCTCACCGACAAGTTCTGTTTCTCTCTCTGTTTTATGTTCTTGTTGCTACTTTCCTGCCCGCGTTTCAGCTTCAGGTGGGGATCAACCGTCGCGGCAACTGCCGCAATGCATCGCAGTAGCCCCCTTTCTCCTTCTTGGACTACATTCCGAGACTAGTAGGTCTAGCGCCCAACTGGTTTTGCTTTCGCGAACACAATTAGCCTCTAAGAAAGGTTGATAGGACCCGGCCTTTACGGTGCAACGATTGCGTCACCGAAGTTCAGCTTCGCACTCCTGGCATCCGGGCGATTACATGACTGCCTCACGTTTTATACTTAAAAAAAGCGACAGAAAAAAAATGCGTCCCCCGCTCTGGCCTCGGCTGGCGATAGCTATGGGTGCCAGCAGCACTGCCGATGTTTCGTCAGAGAAGTTACCGCTTCAGGCCGTGAGAAAGGCTTTGTAGGCGCTTCACGTTGTCTGCAACGACGCACAGTGAGATTCCTGTATGGAACTGACAGAAAAAGAATATTTCATGTGCCGCGAAAAGGAAAAGATATCGACGTTTTGCATTCTTTGGGCGTCTGCCATCCAATTCCCCTTCAGAGTCCACTGCATGTGCCTTTGTCCAGAGGGAAAAAAATGAACTGCGTGCGTAGGTGCGACTGCGGTTGATTTGTTGCCGAGACGTGCACTCGCAGTCCAGTCTCCATCCCACAGAAGTTTTGAGGAGTCGTCTGGCTGTAGGTGGAAGCAGGACGCCGCTTGGCATGTTTGAATGCCGTTTAACGCCTTTCTTCCACAGAGTGATGTTGGGGCCACAGTCCGTACGCTGGGTTGTTGTCCTTTTCTCAAAAACGAAAGGCTTTCTTGGGGGCACTCATTGCGAATGCGCCCAGAACTCCGCAGAGATGGCTAACCAGCGAAGCTGTATCGTACGGCCGGTGTATTTTTTTTTTTGCTCCCTCCAATGCTCCGTTCCCAATTACCAGCGTCGGTAGATGCGAAAGCGTAGCTATGCCATTTCTAAACCCTGCCAATGCCTCTCCCCTTTACTCATAACTCCCCTCCCACCTATTTTCTTGCGCTTGCGCATGGGATTGATGCAGATTTTTCTGCGTACACGGGACCGCGGGATTTTCCTTTCGCCTGGCGATATAACGCAGTCACAAGTTATGCGAGGTTTCTGCACTAAATGAAGTTTATTAGAGCTACCTAATTGTTCTCCAAGAAAAGCAATCGGAAGAACCTATCAGTGAACCGAATGCCGCCGCGTTTGATCTGCACGTACTGTGACGGCCTACCAACGAAACAATAGACAAGCCATTCACCGAAACCGAATTTGTCGCGGCAATCTCCGAGGGCAATAGGGACAGCGCGCCGGGACCGTGTACATTACCTACAGGTTACTCAACAACTTTGCGGACAAGGCTCGCAGCGAGCTGCTGCAGTACATCAACCGGGTCAGGGAGTCTGGCAAATTTCCACTGGAATGGAAAGAAGCGGAAGTCCGTTTCATACCCAAGTCTAAGAAGACACCTCACATCGAAAACATGCGACCGATTCCCTCACATCCTGCGTGGGGAAGGTTATGGAACGTACGGTACTCAAGAGGTTGCCACCGACCAGATGCCAGAGGCAATGTATGGCTTTAGGCAACACCTGGGCACCCAAGATGTTCTCGTACAAGCTAGTAATCAAGAGAGCAACGAAGCAGGCGCGGCGAGCGATCCTAGCGCTCGACCACAAAGGTGCCTTTGGGAAAACGTGACTAATAAAAGTGTCGTCCGCAACCTACGCAACATGGGTTGCGGAGTGAAAACGTACAACTACGTCCGAGTCTTTCTTGGCAACCTAACGGCCAAGATCAGAATAGGAGAGGAGACATCCCAACCGACCTCTCTGGGGGATAGAAGAACGCCGCAAGGTTCGGTCCTCTCCCTTTCCTGTTCAATAGGGCTTTCCTGTCGTTGCCCAAGCTTTTCGAATCAATAGATGGCCTGGGCCATGCATTGTATGCCGACGACATTACCCTCTGGACTGCGATGGCAGGGTCGGATGGCTGGATGGAAGACACACTCCAAAAAGCAGCTGACACGATCAACAGCTATGTGAAGGCCTGTGGCCTTTGATATTCGAAAGTCGGAGTTGACCATTGTTAGACCACGTGCACCAGCAGAAGGTGCAGAAAAAGTTGGAATCACTATAGAAGGGATCCGGATCCTCCCTGTACCTCATCTTAGGATCCTGGGCTTCCTGATCCAGGCCGACAGCAAGGCAACGGCCATGATCAGAAAAATCAAGCTCACGTCAGACCAGATATTGAACATGATCAGACGAGTGGCCAACAGGCGGAGGGGTTTGAAGGACACGGACACCTTGTGCCTCGTTCAGGTTTTTGTTAACCCACGAATTGACTACGCAGCGCCGTACATGCAACTCCTCTAAAAGGTCGTCATACAACTTGACACAATAATCAGGAAAGCCATGAAGCAGGCCCTGGGTATTCCCCTAAATTCATTCACGACAAAATTACTTCAAATGGCAGTCCACAACACAGTAGCCGAGCTTGTAGAAGCCCTCCTTTCCAATCAAACTGTACGCCTTAGCGAGACCAAGGCGGACCAAAGCGTTCCGCACAAGAAATAATGACAACAATCACACTTCTCGTTCCTAGAAAGTTTTGCCAAGATAACGACGAACGCTGGATTTTTTTTGTGGCCAATGTTGGCCAATCTCCTAAAGTGGATATGCTTGGCTCGACGAACGTGCGTTCGAGGCACGCGTGCACGAGAGCTCGGCATTTTTTTTAACTGCATACATAATACACAAACGATTTGCTCAACAGCTTCACTGTTAAAAACATTAGGAGAGCATGGTTCGAAAAAAGAGCGGCGTTCTCTTATTCTCTCTTATCGTTCTTTCCTTGGTATTCTTGTTTTTCGAAAGCACAGTCTCTTCAAAACCCCTATGAAATCCATGAATTCAGACTGGGCAAACTTTTCTTATCCGCATTTCGTAATTATGCCAGAAGTGCTGATAATTGTAATCGAACGCTGAAAACAAATGCATAAAAATCGTCGTTGAAAGTTGTCGCTGAGACATTTGGGAGTGTAGGTATTTTCTTCTTGAGTATCTCGTGCACCACGCTTTCGAAACAAAATGACATAAATAATTTATTTTCTACGCCACCCAGTTTTCTTAACTACAATGCAGCAGAACATGATTGGCGTCCTTTGCAAGGGACTGCGAACAAAAGACGTCTCAACCGGACATGGGTATTATCCGAGCATACAGTAATAGACTATAAAGAAAATGCTACAAAGGGACCGACGTTTGGAAACGTGACTATAAGAGGGGCTCTACTATTCAGGGGTCTTGGTACGCTGTTGTATTCTTTCGTCTATTTTATTGCTTTTTGGCGGCGCAGTCTCGTTAAAGATCGTTGTCTTGAGCCTTGTCAACAGCTATCGCGTGTATTTTATCTGGTTCGCAGCTGATAAAAGGGTCGAGGAGAGCACTTCAGCATTCATCACTTTGAAGCTAATGGATGCCCACAGATTTTCACAAAGCCACCAGCCACAGAAAGGTCATTCGATACTGGAACACTTTTTTTCCGGACGACCTTTTTTCCGGCAATATTAATGGTTCAGCCTCGGCTTTCTGCTTAGATCCGTCGTCTCTGTTTACAAGCGCTGAATGACCGATCGGCCGTGAACCCGCGCTCATATTTCTTCACCTCGCACGAACGAGGCAGATCGCACTCCGCTCATTCGCTATTCTTGGCTATGCTCTGACAACCTGCGGGCATCCAGCGGTCCATACCAATTCTCCCGACTAGGTCAAAGGGCACCGCGATTTCTTAACGCTCCGCACGAACCTGCTTCCCTTTTTTATTCGTTTCCCCTTCGCTACCCGCTTGATTATAAAGTTACTTCATCTCACCTTTTGCCCTCCCCTGTTGATATTCATATTGATATTCAATACAGCTCCCTTCACCGTTGGCTTCTTCGTGTGTCTAAACTCGTGCTCTTTGTTCGACGAGCGAGTCCAGCTGGCACGGCGAACTGGAAGATCCACTTCCTGACGTGAAAGCTCTTTTCTATCGCTATCTATTCACATTTCGCTTTTTATTTACCCGCTGTAATTCTTGGCGGTGTATTCTTCCTTGAACAACAAGTAAGACTCTTGCACGCGTAGCCGCATGCGTTAACCGAACGTGCCGGGAAGGCATTTCCGTGCCCGGCAGCCAGAACATTGTGTAAGCCATTATTTCCGTCCTTGCGTCCAGCGGCATCGCATCGCGATCGACACGGCAACGAGCTATCCTTTATAATCAACCATTGCTTTCTAACACCGGCTTCCCACATATCGTTTCACAAGCACGGTAAATGCATAAGTACGTTGCATTTTTACTTCAATGCAACAAACCGAATTTACAAGCCCGTCAAGGAGTCACATTACCCTTTCTTTCACAGAAAAATATGAGCCATTTCACTCCATGGAAGTGGATGGCTGTACAGAAACAGCACGAATTGTCGACTCTTAATTATTTCAGAGGGGTTAGCCCAATAGCGCTATTCCGGGATGCCCTGGCATGCCCGAAAGAGTTGATTTATTTTTTTAAATGGACGGACATAAAAAATCCCGCGATCCTCGTTGCATACAGCCTCGCTGTAAAAGAAATTATGGCTTCTGAAGAAAGCTCTCCCCAACGCCTGTACGATTCACAGCAGCCTTGACAACTGTAGGACCAAAGTCAAAACACGCAAACATCGTATGTCGTCCAAATAGTATTGTTTGGCGCACAGAAAAGGGAGGCTAGATCGAAACTATCAAGATACTCATGCACGACTCCTCAAACAGAAGTGACGCAAGAACTAAATCTTGTAGAACTTCTGCAACGTCTCCGTATAGTGTGTCCAACATATTTTTTATTCTTTCTAGGCACATACTTAATTTTGATATGTAAGAGTACCCAATTCCGTAACATTTCAGGAGCCTTACAGGTTGTCACGACTGTATACGTTTTAGTCTTGCACGGCGATATCAATAAATACGTTTACTGTTTTTTTTTCTTCGAGGACAAAAGAATAATGGAACAATATAATTTGATTTTGAGGTTTGACGAGCCGACGCAACGCAGACGATGAGGCATGTCGTAATGGAGGGCCCAGGATCAATTTTGACCACCTGAAGATCTTTACATGCACCGAAATCTCGAACACACGGGCGTTTTCGCTTTTCGCCTCCATCAGAAAAGCGGCCGCCGCGGTCGGGGATAGAACCCACGTCCTTGGGCTCAGCAGCACGGCGCCTTAGCTTTTTTGCACCGCGGCGGGTAAAAAGCATGGAACCAATGACCGGGCGAAATACGTCACTCTAGAACTGTAGATTAGTTTGGATCTCATTCAGAAAAATGTTCGCGGGAAATGTTTTATGGAGATTGTAAAAATATGCCTGGAGCGGCACCATTTCTTTCTTGGGTAGTTAGAAAATGACTTTCAAATTCTAAAGCAAAAGCGCTTAAAAATACCAACATGGGAGCCTGCAGGGGGGTATTAATTTTGACCATTATACACAGCAAGGCCTATTTTCATGATGGAAGTAAGGAACATAACGTACAGAGAGAACAGTGTGCGCCGCTTCGTAGGGACAACGCCTGCATGCTTCGTAGATTTCGGCGTGCTGCTACCAGGTCGTGAGATGGAGTATAACTCTTTCGTTTTAACACTTTCACCATCAAAGGGTACCGCCAGTTTTGTCAGGTCTCTGTTTATTCGCACTGGTAGGCAAAAGAAAGGGACGACCACCGAACGTGAAGAATGGTTTTCTAGAATGATGACGCAACTGATGTACAAGGCTGTTGAGACCCGTCCTCCAAGGGGTAACGTTGATGCTTGGGCGAGTTGGTGTTCAATATTCTTGAATTCACAGCGCACACAACAAACACGGGCGATATAGAGAGCAAGACAGACAGGCGCCGCACCTTTGTGTCTCGCTCTCCAAATCGTTCGTGTTTGTTGTGTGCGCCGTGAATTCAAGAATGTAGAAGGTTGTGTCTTCTCGCGATAGTGCCGAAAACTGGTAGGGTGCATTTCAGAAAAATAATTTTTGTATTGGGGGAGGCAAGAGGCGGTGCTTTGTATAATTGTAGCTGTAATAGTTGCAGCGTACATCCTTACGTGTTTTCTGCGTCCACTTAGCCAGAACTTCTTTTTTAATTTTCGTAGCCTCTAATCGAACAGTTTGTCTTCATTGCGTCTGTTAGTTGTGGCTGCGGGTTCTTCAATTAATATGAAAGGTATTTTTTTTATTACATGGTACGGTTTTCCTGACATCATGGTACGGTATGCATGACACAACTCTCGTTAAAGCGAACTCGTTAAGGGACCGTGAAAATTTGTACGTATATTAAAAATTCGTTTTAAACGGTCGTTTTTTTTTGCATTGTGCATGTCACAAAAAAAGGGTGTTGTTCGTCTTCAGCAAAAAAAAAAAAAAAAAGTGGTAACCGAGTTCGTGTTAACCGGAGTCTACGTATATGTAGCGCTGCAAAAAAATGAGGATAACGCCATCCGCGATCTTGGGGTGCGCGTCCGCGTATATTGGTATAAAACGCCGCGTAGGTTTCCTCACGAGGTCTCCTCACTGCGTCCTGCTCAAGTTCTCGAGGACGCCCGGCCGTTGCTGGGTCGCGACGGTCGCCTGTGCCGAACACCCGCGAGAGGAGTGTCCAGCATACGGAAGTTTGCCGTGTACCTGATGGAGCGGCGCGATACTACGGTTCACTTGATATGCTCGCACTGTACTGCCGTCGTTGCGCAACAGTAAGGACGGGGCCGTACTTGGACATTTTCACCTACAAAATTTCTACCCAGCATTCAGCCAGCCCGGATTGCTTTTTTCGCGGTGGTTAAGCTTGGGGATATAAATTGCAGCAGTGACGCAATACCTGGTACGGTGTGACTGCAGCGTACGTGACCTGAGGGAATCAGTGACCCGTACATCATTCTTAACACGGTCCGCATGAAAGTTAGTGAAAAATTACGCCAGAATCACATTTGTTCTCTGTCTGCTTTGAAACAACGTGATTACAATGGCGGTGCAAGAAGAACCTTGCCTGCAGACAGACCTTTACGTTACTTTTTTTCAATTAAAGTTCACAGAACTACATTTCGCATACAATAGAAGCCCGAACAATAAGCGGTGTCAGTAACCCTAGCTTTTAGTGTAATGTGTAATTAGCAAAATTTTAAAAAGAAGTGAAGTCAAAAGAAGTGAAGTCGTTGAAAATGGCCTAATTTACGCATACATGCGGTGGCTCCGTTAAAGGCCCGTATGCAAACTAACATCGCGTACCACATTGTTTTATTGCAAGTGCCGCCTCGGACGACACGTTCGGCCATCGCGATATAGCTCGCGCTAAACTCCTCTTAGTGGAGAACTCAATGATAAGGTTGATGGTGTGCTCATCTTATGTGAAGGGATAGATGTGGGTTGAGGGATCTGGGTGCGTGGAAGTGAAATTTCGGTATTGAGAGAATTTGGGGCATACCCAGGCCAGGTGGTGCAAATCAGCCTTGACAGCTTGCTGACAGTATGGACATTTCGGATTGATGTGGGGGTAGTACCATTTGCGGATTGTTTCTGGTGAAAATGTTGCATCTGTATAGAATTTGTTAATAAATATTTCTTGGGTTCTTGTAAGGCAAGCTTAGTGGGAAACGTGTTCCCTCGGAGTAAGTTGCTTGAGTCGGAGTTTCTGTACCTGTCTATGCGGATGGCGGGGGATGTGCTGGCACTTTCAGTCTTGTCCAAGCAGTCACACTCTTAGGCAAAGAGGATTCAGATAGAGACTAAAATACAGCCGTTAGTCTTTCCGGGCGACCGTTCATCTTCAAGGGGAGTATCTGTGGCAGAGTGCGTGCCGTGTCCACAAATGCGGACCATATGTTCGCCCCCGCCGATCTATAAGGAGTAACGGAAGACGAAACGCATGCATTTAGACTATTTGCTGCGGCGTTAATCTCCTGTAATGGCGTCATCGTTACCATTTAGCGCATATGTGTGTGGACAGTTTCAGATTTCGAAAACACAAATAATTGCAGTCAGTGGGTCCTTTACATGCCGGGACGGGAGAAAATATCGAAGTTAATTATAAGAAAAGCGCAGGTTTAATCGAGCGGGGAGTAATCGCAAGGAGCGGCGAAGCGCGATGGACAAACGCTTCTCGGTGAGGTTATGTTAATACGCTGAGTTGCATACCATTAGCGTGAGGTAATAACGGCCAATGAAAGATTTCGAGCGCCAACAGTAAGACAAATTTTAGTTACAATAGCAAACGTTGAATCCCAAGCCTAATGAATACGTACATGTTTAACAGACGAGAAAAACGCATTAGTTGCTGATTGCAACAACTGCAAATTAAAAATGCTCGCTACAGCTAATCGTGTTGAAGTTATCTTTTACAGTCGGTACGTAATTGCCTTGTGCACCAAAGCTATGAAAACGCTGCAACTGCTGTAAAACCCGGCTGCATTTCCTAATCCCGATAGTCTAGCAACGCTAACTTGAATTCAGGCTAGGCAACACCGAATTTGTTTTCGCCGATGCAGAAACATATGGTCTTTTTCCCTATTCTGACACTCTCACAGACGACCACTTTCACATACGATGCTTAGAGCACTTAACATATGTATCGAACACTAAGGATACACTTAGTTAGCGCTAATTTGTGCGAAAACAAATTAGTCGTGCGATCACCCAGCCACTTGTCCCAACTAGGCGACGAGTTCATGGTAGTTCTTTAGAAAAAAAAACTATGGTTGTGAGGCTGTACTTAACTGAGCAATAGTCCCTAGAGTTAGCAAAGCGCTAAGCGCGAAGCGCAAATCGCAGTCACGTCCACTTGCACGGATAAAAATTCGAACACCAGTTGCAATGAATCTGTCCCATTGTGCACGGCACTGTACGCTGTACATTTCAATATTGTCTAGAGGAGCTTCCGTACGGCGGCGTGACAACGTTTCTGTCTTGAGGCAGCCGTTGTGTGGGCGATGGGGCGGGTTGTCATTGGTTCAGTCAGGAGAGGTCGTTGCCACGGAGGAATGAGTATCGGAAAATCATATAAGGGGATGCGATCTTGCTTATCGCAGGCCGTGAGTGTGGCTCCTTGATGAGTAAGTTTCAGCTTGAAGTTGTATTGGCCGGTTTTATCTTGAATGATTTTTTTCAATTGTGGAAGGGCAGCCGCAGATTGGAGGTTAGGGATTTTTTTATATGGCGTGGTAAGCCAGTGATGGTACTAAGAGTCGCATTATGGAGAACATTGAGAGGGCGTCTTTGTGTACAATTTAATGTGTAAGATTTGTCTCCATATGTGGGAATACTATACCGCTACGGCGCGGGAAAGTGTCTGCACTGCTTTTTGCTTTGTTCCGCCGTGCTTATTAGATAGTCTTCGTATGGCAGGTTGAGTCGTGTTCTATTTCTGTTTTAGATGGTTGAGCCATATAGTCGGGCTGCTTTTTTAACCGGCGGGGATGCCTAGTAGGCGAAAGCAACCGAGTTTAAAACGACGCTGAAGCGCTAGAGCACGTGCGGCATGCGCGTGCAGTTGTGTGGAATGAGCGGTGCCAAGACAATGCCGGCGACGCGCTTTCTCGTTCCGTTCCGAGTGCGTCATGTAAGATATATTTCTGGATGCCAGCCACCGACGTCTGTCTGGTTCTTCTATGCCACAATTTTGTTCGTGTGGACGCGATCTGCATGCCGGTGCTTTTGCAGCTGTGATGAACCGTTGGACTTCGCTGCACATCATTTTACGACGTAGCATCGATACGCCAGTAATTTTACAGGATATCATATTGCAAATGTATTTCCGAAAATCGCTTATGCGCGCACTGAGGAGTTGTCGGCGGTCGACTTTTGCGTGTGTTGAAAAAAAATCGGGTCCCGACGCTACTTTAATTACAAACGACTAATTGGTGACGTGGTGATATTAATAAATGCGTCATAGTACGAGCTTAGATTTCATCTTGAATGTACGTTATATATCGCAGGTTTCTTTTTATTTCTGTCATTACTATAATTTTATATTAATATTTGGTAAGTATAACATTGGTTTCGAATTTATTCAGTGCAGACGATTCGGCTGGTACTTTGAAAGCACAGAAGCGTCGATTGACGAGGACACGGGAGGAGACGCTACAACAACTGTCGCTTTTAGTTGTTTACTTACTCAAGAAGAGCAGAACTATATGCAAGGCACAACAGTCATATTCATAGTCAACACGAGCTCTTGCTGCTGCTTCTGAAAAGACTGTTTCTTTTTTAAAGACGATTTTCTTTCTTGGACTACTTAAACGCGAAATTTTTGGTCTGCATGTATTTCTGTTGGTCTATCTGTCTGTAACTCGATTCAGCCACCCGGCCGAAGTGAAACAGAAGTTCCACAATAAGTTCATATACCTACAGCCAAATCTAAACGTCTAAGTCCGGTGGCAGTGTTCATACTTGTCAACACTGTTGAACAAGAAGAAAACATTAAGCAAATGTAAGGCAGAAAATCAATACATAAGGGATATTTGCAGTGTTCCTTTATTAAAAATTCACGGATGCTTGATTAAATGAATACTACATCCACTGCAGAAAAAAAAATTTCACTCCGTTGCCTACTGTGGCCCGCGCCACTATAGCTTCTGGCGGCATTTTAAGAAATCAAGTGGCAACAGTTACGGAAGGCTGTACGAGATAAGTTCCACGTTCCGCTTGGAACGCACGTGAATAAGGACAACGTGCTTCTATAAACGTTGTAGTGTAGGGCCTCTCGATTCATGCGCGTCTCCGCCGTACGCCAGCGCTGGCATCGAGGCAACCTGCCTGGAGCAGTGGAACGCAGTAAATTTAAATAGACTTGAGCAAACCTCGAGTGTGTTTACCTTGGGAGGAGCCCGACGGGAGAGGAACAGCGTGAGAGGTGAGCGGGAAAGCAAAGGGAGGCATTTACTTGGCAAATGTCGGCGAAAGACCATCGTCTTCCGTCGACATTTGCAAGTAAAGGAGCAGATACGCTGCCAGTTTTTTTCTACAAAGGACTAATTTACTCAACGAATTTTTTTTTCGTACAGTTTTACCATTACATTTTATGGCGGGCTTTTTTGGAAGCAGCAGCAAGTGCGCGGGCTGGCTAAGATTGTGACGATTTGCCTTGCATATATTTATGCTCGTTTCTCAAAAATAAACGCATGAAAGTCAGCGCACTGCGCATTCATTTCTGGTTAATTGACATACGTTAATTTCATACAACGATGGCACGGGGTTGTGCTGTGGAGCGAGTAAAGAATGCTGATGGAGAAGATGGTAGTTCCGGAAATACGTCGGCTCAACAATTAGGTTTTCCCAACAAGGAATTAAGTTGGAGGGCGCGAGACCTGCGCCTGGGCTTCTCTTGCGAAGACATGAGAGCTTCCCGGGACCGTGTGCCCTGGTGTTCATTGAGTGTTGTCAGGGTTGACAAATGTACGAATGAGTGACTTACGATCTTGTTTTGTGCGGGTGCGTAATTTCCGTACTTCCATGTAAGCAGGTGGTTGTTGACGATGCGAGGGCCGTGACTCGCGCCGCTGCATGATCTTTCTCTTCCTGGGATGACCGCTGTGTCCCGGAATATTTAGCCCTAACCACATGGACGCGAAATCACCCGTCGCGAGAGCGTCGCCGTCGTTCGGCGTAACCGCGCCGACCCGCAGTAGAGGGCGAGGTAACCGCATAGGAGCGACGAAGTCGCGCGTCAGCCGCTGTGTCGACATAGGTTGGTGGACACATTTGTATGAACTCTGCCATCCTTTTAAAGTTATTTTTGACCATTTATGAGCAGTTATTTTCGATTGCTTGAATGCAGTAATCAGGACCCTATATTTGTCACAAAAATACACTTGCCTTATTTTATTCATTGCTACGAATGCGTGCGGGACAATTTCGAAATCCTGCAAAATGTATTCCAAGTTATCAGCGTCAAATCTGAACAAAATAACGGAGCTTGATAAACAAAAACGCACTTCTAACAATTTATTTCCTTGCAACTTGGTGCCCTACCTTGATTTTATGTACGGAATGCTTCATAAGCGTAAGAAAAACAAATTTCAGTGATGCTTTGCTACTGAGCTTACAGTCTAACGTCAGTTGTCGAATAAAAGGCAACGCACTCTGGCACCATTTGTTTTTCGTGCAAAAAAAATCTGACCAAACCCTCACGCAAAAAAAAAAAAAAAAAAATCAGCGAGGTTTTGCCAAGATTCGAACCATAGCTTTCAAAACAGAAGGCAAACGCTCAACCACGCCAGGAGACAGGGCGAAAGCCAAGAATTCGGCGTACTAACCCAGGTTGCCAACGAATATTGTCGGGTGCGTTTTGTTTTTGCCGTAGTTAAGAAATTTGGGCAGTGATAACGCATGTTTCTTACTCACCGGTCTCGGAGGCGGTGCCAATTATGCTAGTACTACTAGCCATGTAACCAAAGCTCCCTTATTTGTGTCAAGACAAGCTATCGCACACCCTCGGTCGCCCCTACCATACCTCGGCAAAGTTGGCGCGGCTCACTCAAACTCACTCACAATTTTGTTTTTCGAATCACCACTCACTCAAACTCAGACTCAATGCTGAGCAGCACATCTGCGCTCACTCAAACTCAAACTCACATTGAGCGCAAAACTCAGAACTCACTCGGACTCAAAACTCAAAATGTACTCAGAACTCAAAATGTACTCAAACTCAAAATGTACTCAAACTCAAAATGTACTCAGAACTCAAAATGGACTCAAACTCAAAATGTACTCAGAACTCAAAATGTACTCAAACTCAAAATGTACTCAAACTCAAAATGTACTCAGAACTCAAAATGGACTCAAACTCAAAATGTACTCAGAACTCAATATGTACTCAAACTCAAAATGTACTCAAACTCAAAATGTACTCAAACTCAAAGTGAACTCAAAACTCAAAATGTACTCAAAACTCAAAATGTACTCAAACTCAAAATGTACTCAAAACTCAAAATGTACTCAAAACTCAAAATGTACTCAAACTCAAAATGGACTCAAAACTCAAAATGTACTCAAAACTCAAAATGAACTCAGAACTCAAAATGGGCTGAGAACTCAAAATGAATTCAGAACTCAAATGGCCTCACAACTCTCTCATGCTAGAAATTTACTCGGGGTCAGATGGACTCTGATTTCATTAGCAGTCAGTGTTTTCAAATTCACGCGTGGTAAAAATATTACGGGTGCAAATTAGTGAGCTCAAACTCTTGCATTCGCCACGACATGACACCGTAGCTCCTGTGAGGTCGGAAACAATTTTCGTTGCAGATTTAATACAGCCATACCTGCTGCCCATGAAGAGTAGCGATGGTTGGAAGCAATTGTACGTATATATTGGATACCAAACTCTTGATGTAGGCTCCGTGTTCGTGTTCATGACAGAGGCGGTCCAGGCTCGATAGTGTGCTGGGTCCCCAGGTCGAAACAAGCAAGATTGGGTGAGGGGACGTGTGCTCACTGTTCCGTTCATTTATGTCGAAGCTGTTTAGGGTTACGGTTCCGTGCATTCTTGCTCTGCATCCTGAAAAAACGCCTTGTGTCAAAGCGAACTGTCCCCACGAATCTCTGAAGCGCGAGGCGTTCATGGATATACCTTTGCTGTTTTATTGCGTACCATTCTTTGCCGAGTACACCCCTCCCCCTATCCCCGCCATGATCTTGTAACGCCCTGCATATACACAAAAATGCAGATATCACGGAAGTTCAACCTGTAATCATTATAAAAGCGTAAATGTAGAGAATTGATAAAACTAAATGTTAAAAATCTAAAAAAGAGATAAGAAAAATATCGAAAATGGCGAACCGTGTAACACGGGAGTTATAGATCGTCTCAGATAGGGTGAAAATGCAGAGAGGTGTGGCCCTAAAGAATGTGGGGCATCAAATTTAGGGTCTCGAGGAGGGAAATCACGTGGGACAAACAAAAAAGTGCCTCGTTGTTTGCTGAGGCACTTCTATTAGTTTTTATTAGCATTTGCTAGGTGGGATGAGCTCTCGTAGCTCGGAAAAACACCAAGCTGTCGTAAGCAATAACCGCCACCGCACCCAGCTGTTAACTTCCAGCATGCACGCGTGTGTGAGTGTGCGTGTGTGTGTTTGAGAGAGTGTGTGAGTGAGAGAGTGTGTGAGAGTGAGAGAATGTGAGAGTGTGAGAGAGTGAGGGAGAGAGTGTGAGAATGAGAGAGTGTGAGTGAGAGAGAGTGAGAGAGAGTGAGAGAGAGTGTGTGAGAGAGTGAGAGTGAGAGAGTGAGTGAGAGACTGAGAGTGAGAGTGTGAGTGAGAGTGTGAGTGTGAGTGAGTGAGAGTGAGAGTGAGTGTGAGTGAGAGTGTGAGGGAGAGTGAGAGTGTGAGTGAGAGTAAGAGTAAGAGTGTGAGTGTGAGTGAGAGTGAGTGAGAGTGTGAGTGAGAGTGTGAGTGAGAGTGTGAGTGTGAGTGAGAGTGTGAGTGAGAGTGTGACTTGAGTGTGAGAGTGTGAGTGAGAGTGTGAGTGTGAGTGAGAGTGAGATTTTGAGTGAGTGTGAGTTGAGTGAGAGAGTGAGCGTGAGTGTGAGAGTGTGAGTTTGAGTGAGAGTGTGAGTGAGAGTAAGAGTGAGAGTGAGAGTGTGAGTGTGAGTATGAGTGTGAGTGAGTGAGAGTGTGAGTGAAAGTGAGAGTGAGAGTGTGAGTGAGAGTGTGAGTTGAGTGTGAGTGAGAGTGTGAGTGGAGTGAGAGTGAGAGTGTGAGTTCGTGAGAGTCTGAGAGTGACTGTGAGTGTGAGTGTGAGTGTGAGTGTGAGAGTGTGAGTGAGAGTGAGAGTGTGAGTGTGAGTGTGAGTGTGTACCTTTTGCTATATACCTTTTGCTATATCCTCATAATTATAACCAGAAAGCATTTTTATATTTGTCCCACGTGATCCCCCTCGACGATACCTTTAATTTGATACCCCACACACCCTAGCAGGGTCATATGGAATTCGTACCAGTCAAACTAACCATGACTCTCATGATTGTAACCAGGACGCATTATTTATGTGTCCGACGTGATTCTCCTAACTGGAACCTTCAATTTGACGCCCCACATGCTTCAGCGGCCTCACCTTGAATTTAACCCAATCTATGACTCATAATGACTATTTCATGATTCGAACTACGAAGCCTTTTTTTAATTGTACCACGTGATTCCCCTCGTCAAGACCGTAAATTTGACACCCCACACGCCCTAGCGGGGTCACTTCGAATTTTACCCCAATATAAGACTCGCCATGACAATTTCATGGTTATAACCAGGAAGCATTTTTGTATTTCTCCCACGTGATTCCGCTCATCAAGACCATTAATTTGATACCCATCACATCCTAGCGGAATCAATTTGAATGTTAAACCAATCAATGACTAACCATGACTATCTCATGATATAGCCCTACCACATTTTCGTCCCACGTGATTTCCCTTATCGGAACCTTATTTGATGCCCCAGACACCCAGTGGCATCATTGTGAATTTTACACTAATTTACGACCTATTTTGGCTATGTCATGATAATAATCAGGAAGCACATGATTACCCTCATCGAGACCTTTAATTTGATATGCCACACGCCTTAGCGGCATGAACTTGAATTTTAACCGAATCTATGACTTACCATGACTACGTCATGATATATCCCTAACGCATTTTTGTCGCGAATAATTCCCCACATCGAGACCTTGAATTTGATTCGCCACATGCCCTCGCAGCGTCATTTTGAATTTTAACCCAATCTATGACTCATTATGACTGCCTGATGACTACAATCAGGAAGCATTTTTTTATTTACCCCGCTTGATTCCGTTAATCCGGACCTTTCATTTGATACCTTACACGCCTTAGCCTCATCAGTTTCACTTTTCACCCAATCTAATGTGCACTGCCCAGTCAATTCAGCTAATTCATTTGAAACAGCAGAAAGGACAGCCCCCGCCCCCATTTCCCCCGGCTCTCACCTCTTCCTTTGTGACCCCTAGTATATCAAGTCGTTAACAGTAGCAGGCGAACAACCAGCACGCCAGCGCCGCCGTGTGCTTTCCCACCACCCTTTCCCACGCTCTTAGTGGATCCGTCAGGAGGAAAAGTTAAGACAACCCTTTTTTATGACCTCACCAGTCAATTATCACTCACGCGCCCAGCCGCGAAAATTAGGTGTACAGCAAGTGCTTATGGCCATGAAAATTCAACAAGAAACTAAAAAAGATCAAACACCCCCTCCCTCCCAACCGATCATGCAGATCGCGATTGGTGCCGTACCCGCAGGTAACCTGAATTCCGAGCCCACAGTGACGCATGAAACTTAACAGCCAACTATAGCTGCCTGCTAGGCTACTCATATGTACTCAAACTCAAAATGGACTCAAAACTCATATGTACTCAGAACTCAAAATGTACTCAAAACTCAATATGTACTCAAACTGAAAATGTACTCAAACTCAAAATGTACTCAGAACTCAAAATGGACTCAAACTCAAAATGTACTCAGAACTCAAAATGGACTCAAACTCAAAATGGACTCAAACTCAAAATGTACCCAGAACTCAAACTGGACTCAAACTGAAAGTGTACTCAGAACTCAAAATAGACTCAAACTCAAAATGTACTCAGAACTCAAAATGGACTCAAACTCAAAATGTACTCATAACTCAAAATGGACTCAGAATTCACTAGGTCTCAGACGTACTCAAACTCAATCGGACTCAAACTCAGTCGGGATCACTTGGCTCAAACTCACTCAAGCTCAAACTCACCATGCCACACTAGCCTCGCGCTCACTCAAACTCAAACTCACGCGTGAGTTTGAGTTCAAATGAGTCTGAGTGAGTGGACTCATGAGTGAATTCGCCGACCTCTGGCCCCTACGCAAGCCACGGTAGCCGCGAATGGAATGGAATGCGGGGCTAGAACTCTGGCGTTGATAACGCTTGCTGGTCACGCACCGATTTTGCAGACAAGCCCCTTCATGCTTACACTACAAGCGATATAGCCATTGATCCCTTATTTAGCTCACAAAAAACTATCGCAAATCCCCGCTCTCCCCGATGAAAGCCAAACAAGTCAGGAATGAATGGGCGCTTTAGAACAGAAATAGCTTGCAGTTTCTTTCAAGGCAGCCGATTACCCCACGTTAAAAAGAGTTTGATTGTTTTCTGCTGAAAGGAATGACCCCAAACCACGAAACGGACAGGAAACACGGGAACTGCCGCCCGCTTTCCGATGTTTTCTCTCGCTACGTCGACGGCGATATTAGGTGGGCATAGACATCGGTTTCGCTCGCGCGTCACCGCGGGACAACGTCGACGCGTGAAAACGCGGAAAGTACGCTGCATGTGGTTGGGTCTTTATCGACCACGGCGCTGTCACCGCGAACACTTCAAAGACCGTAGGAAAGAGTTAGGCATCACTCGAGATCTACATAATCGAAACGCGTCTTGCGAGACTGTGCAGATCTTGTAGTTAATAGACCGGGTGCTGCCGATGAGATTCGATGTGCTTGGCTGCTCTCAGCAAGGCCAAAAGTTTTGTGTCCGCACGGCGAGTGCCGGGTTTGAACCTATCGCTCAGTGCGATATTCTTGGAAGTCCTACCATGCAGCAGTGGACACTGCTTGTCCGCTGAGGCAGCAGCGTCAACGTAAAAATGACGAAAGGGTAGGGCATTTTTCCTCTTCTTTCACGTGTACAGGGGCAGCTTGGGTTCTTCAGCCTTTGGTATAGCCACCTATAGGCAGTTTGTGCATAATATCTCCGACTTCTCATCGTCGCTGGGCTGGTGCCAGTGGATGTACATACATGGTCTATTGATTCGCCCATATCGTGAAGATGATGTCTTCCTGCATTCGTGGTTGTCAAATGGGCAAGGTCAGCAAGGGTGTTAAGTCACTGCAGACGTGAAGCTTTCACACCGCGATGGGGCAAGGGTGTGTGGCGACTGTACTTAATCTCTCCAGTCCGAGATGTTGGGTGAGGTGAGGTGACTGAGAGAGGGAAAGAGGTTCCCAGCCTGCACCACATATGTATCGCAGGGAGAGAAAGGGAACGGGAGGGGGTAGAAATATGGGTTGAGGTAGTGGTACAAAGGTGGTTGGTGCAGGAAAAGGAAGGGGTAATGGGGAAGAGAAGATAGATCAGCGACCACGGCCCGGGAACGGGAAAACTATCACCGGGCTTTTTCTTTTTTTTGAGCATGAAAGGAAAATTTCCTTGTTTGAAACGGAAAATCACAAAACTCTACAAGTATTAAAAGAAAAATCGACGAGGGATACGCACCACTACATCTACATCAACCCGGATACACAGGAAGCGCGCACCACTTGTGTCGCTTCCTCTTCTTTCGCGCCTCGGTGCCTCCTGGGGATGCAACGAGCGAGATGGAGGGCTCGCGTGCGGGTGGCATGCATGCGTTTCAGACATAAGGTTGTACTGCCGTTCTCCTCGGCCTTATGTCCCTGGATTCTGATGAATGGCTTTATTAGGATGCCTTGACCTCGCAGCCTGAGATTTATCCTCTCACTAGGATAGTGTGCTGATTTCGCCTGCATGCCCCGAAAGCACTACCACGTACGCAGTTTTGCCCGGCGCTGGCCTCATGCCCGACCGCCATAAAAAGCAGAAGCAGTTGACTGGGCTCCATGCTTTCTGGAGAGTATACCTGATCAATTCTTGGTCCCCTTCGTATTGACATGTCGGCCAGAGAGTAATATCGTACACGTAGATTGCGATTCAAAGGTTCCGAATTGATTCAAGGCGGCGCGGCAGGCTTCCCACGGGGATGTTAAACTGCGTGGGCGAGATGATGGCGACCTGCGGCACTCCAATCGCGTTGCTCATGGTTGGCCCTAGTGCTTCGCCCACTTCAACTCTGATGGTGCGTTGACTGAAGAAGGCCTGCAAGTACTGCTACGTAAGTTCATCTATAACCCATGTCGGGTAGGCTGCGGATTATGGTAGGATGCGGGAGTGAATCGAGGGCTTTGCGTATACCTTCGCTTGCTACTGCCCTGGCTTGCATTCAGTTTGGTTGCCGAGAACCTCACGATGTATTTCAGGGAGGGCGTCTTGGGCACACAGGTCTTGTCAGAACCGCGCCTGTGCACGATGCCGCAGGCCGCCGTCTTTGAGGAACCACTGTATACGACATGTGATGATACTCTCCATCAACTTCCCAACATTTAGTGTGAGGGAGATAGGGCGAAAGATTTCCACGCATGTCGGCAGTTTACCTGGTTTCGGAACTGGGATCGCATGTGATTCCTTCCACTCGTGCGGTAGGGTCAGTAGGGTTCCCTTCCTCCATTTTGCGTGAATGGTATAAAGATATCAAATTTGTGAGAATCTGGAAGCCTGCGGAGCGTTGAAGACCTTATGCATGCATCAAGACCCGGCGCGTCACGCACGTTTGTTTCTCGCAGCGCGTGTTCTAGTTCCTCGATGTCTACCCCTTGTGGCGGGCTATCCCAGTTTCTCTGATAACATCCTCCATCACAGGGGAATGGATGCGGGAAAACGTTCCAGGCAATCTCGCCCGACAGCTCCTCGTTCGTCTTTCTCAAGCGTATCGCTACATTTTGCGCCTCAGTTCGAGTTTTGTGTTTCCCATCATGGCACAGCCAATGTTCTATGCCTCCAAAACATGCATGTTTCCGTTGGAATTTCACCTTCTGCGTCATCGCCCATCGCGATGCCATGTTTTTGTAAATTATCCCACGTTCTTAATTTTTTTCCCTAACCTGGTTTTAGCTCCAAACCGCGCACTGCTCTCACTCTACAGTCGCATTTGTTTGCTTCGCTTTCTTTTCGCGTCCCATCAGTTCACCGTCCTTCTTAAAAACGGTCAAACACAGTTATCATTTCTATCGCGACTGCAGCTTGAGTAAGTCTAAAACACCGGTATTTCATTCGCAGCTGTGACAGTCAAACTTCTCATTCCTGTCCTTCATGCGAACTCTACTGCCTGCTTCCCTCTGCTTTGCTTGCACTGTAGTCGACAAATGGCGCAAATGCCTCAACTGGGTACCGTGTACGAATCCTACAGCTTTTATAACGTCGTTTCGACAGTTAATTTTTGCAGAAATGTGCGAACAAGGGCCACTTCACTCATGACCCATTATAAATCAGTGCACTACGGTGCAATGAAATAAAAGGAAGTCTGCAAACAATGGCACTCACAGTCAGCTGAGCGTGATTTTTGCTGTAGCCGCAAACTTTACCCGCGCGGCCTTGACAGCATTCCACCATAGACGACGTCAGGACATCAACGAGGATGATGGTGTGATAGATAGCCATTTTGAATAATCTTGAATAATTTTTTTTATTTTAAAACTGTGCGCAAATCGGCCAGAAAAACTCGGAACATGGCATAATCGTTCTGTAAGTTAATTTGAAGAGATAATTATACAATATTGACAACGCATTTAAGTGTCCCTTTAAAGAAATAGGTCTAAGAAGTGACCTAAAGACATGTCGCTCCCACCGTCGGTAAAATTGACATGATTTATTTATGTTAATATTTTTTATCGTATTACGTACACGCAATGCAGTTAATTCACCCTGGTTTACAGCAGCGTGCATGGCAGCACGACAATAATTACGCAGGTTGCCGTACGAGTCATTATACACCCAGCAAACAAGTGCGCACCGTGTTCTGCAAGCTAAAGCCCAGTACAATGGTGTCATTGCATCCCATTAAAATCCTAAACAATGCCACGTGTCATCCATAGGCGGTGGCTGCTTAGTGCATATAATGAAGCATTTGTCGAATTGCTTCAGGTTCACTGTAAGGTACCTTTCTTCAGAAAAAATAAGGC